>NW_004524628.1:5645633-5662333 GCF_000260255.1 Octodon degus
TATTATGGGCTACTGGACTCTTTTAGAATATTTTGCTGAGTTTACACACCTATAATATTGAAATAACGGAACTTAGCAAAAAAGGGGTATACAGATGAATGCCCATTTTGTATCTGTGTATTCAAATTGGTTAGGATAGATATATAGTTACATTCTCTTAATGAATAGAATGATTTGTTCTAATGGTGTTTGTATATAGGATCTCAAGTCCGCTTCTTCTACAGCAATTAACCACTAAGAAGAACGTATGTAGTGTGTTAGTTATTGAAACTGTCCTAGCGATTTGATTTGAAACTGTCTCATTGCTATTTATCAATAAAATTATGGAAAAAAAAGTTTCCAGATGGCATGAGAATGTCATGTTTTCCACTGTAATTACATGTTAAAGTAGAATTAAAATCTTGATCAGTGGTAAATCTAGTAGTACCTTTGCTTCTTTGAGTTCCTTGTCCGCAGTATCCACCACAAAATTTTTCTCTTCTTCTAGTTGCTCTGCTAGTTGGTCAATTTTAATTAATTCTTTACAAAGATGCTCATTGTGGCTGGTTAAATCATCTACTTGACTGCTTACCACCTCCTTAGTATCCAAGAGTTTCCTAACATATTCTTCCAAGCCATGATTTGTCTGTTTAAGATCTTCAATCTGTTATAATTAGAAAGAAAATAATCACATTAAAAGATCTCCTTAGCTTCCTTCTGAGGAGAGCAGCTGGGTAATGTAAATCACAAAGGGAGAACTGTTTCTCTGGCAAGGAGATCTAATTGTGTAGCATTTTGAGCCTTTTAAATTTAAATTTATTTATTTATTTATTTGGTACAGGGTCTCACTATGCAGTTTGGACTCATAGTGATCCTTCTGTCTTAGCCTCCCCAGTGCTGGGATTACAGGCATGTGCCACCACACCCAGTTTTAGTGGCCGGCTGGCACCCCAGGCCGGCAAGGCATATGATAACAGGGATCAAACCCAGGCTCTTGCACTGACCAGGCAGGCACTTAGAGTGCTGAGCCCAACCTTTCAAACTTCATTCCATGCAAATCTATTACCTATTTTAAAAAAAAAATTAAAACTTTTTTAATGTTTCTTATCTATTAATTATGGTGTTGGGGATCTAAATTAGGGTCTTGTGTGAGCTGGACACGCACTCTACCACTGAACCACAGTGGTAAATTTTACATTTGTATCTTTCAAGACAACTTACAGTTTATTTTAAAATTAATTTGAGTACTATTAATTTTTATCTGAGCTACTCAAAAGGTACCCAAATGTTCATATCTGCAACAAACCATATTCTTAAAATTAATTTAAATAATTTTTTCTGTATTTAGTACAGGGTCTACAGCTGCGTGCCTGTAATCCTAGCACTTGGGAAGCTGAAAACAGGAGAACCACCATGAGTCCGATCGGACTCTCCTGTTTTCAGCTTCCCAAATTCTGGGATTACAGGCACGTAGCTGTCTCAGTGCATCCTTTATTCATATTTATTCCTCGAATGCCTTCAGGGCACTTTTGGCCAGCTGGAGAGGTGTGAGGTTCGAACTCCAGCAACCTGAGGCTGACAGCTTTGTGGAAGCAGCCACTTAAAGGCCTGAGCTACAGCCAGGCCCCCTCCTTTATTCATATTTAAATAAAATACATTTAAATTTAAATTTAATCAAACCCCAGCCACTGTGCTCTGCTTAAGTGGGAGTTTTAGTCCACTGAGCTATCTGGCCAGCCCTTAATTTAAATAATTATTTAAATTTCTTGTTACTGTTATCAAAATATGTTGACTCATTCCAAAGGTCCTTTTGAACATAGCAACTTAATTGACTAAGCTAAATACCAAATTAACCAAGTACCTGCTGCCCACTATAGTGGATCACAGCCTTCCTTTCCAAACCAACATCAATCAATAGATTAAAATAAAGAGCCTTTTCTTCCACAAATGCCTTTAAAAGAAACAACAAAAACAATACAGTAGACCCTTTTACCAATTATTTCAGAAACTGTATTGTTCTCCAAAAACACAAACTTAGTTTAAGCACCTGCCCTAGGAGAATTTTTGCTTACTTAAAGAAATACAGTATGTTAACTATAATCACAAAAATATCTGAGATAGTGAGATATTTATAGCATAAATTTTTCCATAATATTTATCTCTCATGTATTTATCAATTACTTGTCAAGCATATGTTGTGTTGGTATCCTATAGAAGAAACAGCAAAATCAAAAAAAAGTAAATCAGAAGAAACAGTCTCAGATTTTAAGGAATATTTGAAATAGATAAATCCCCAGTCTCCGAGTCTAAAATTAGTCTTGCTCTAACCTTGCCTTTTTCAACTGATTATAGCAGTATCTTCTCCCAAAACATCAAAATCAATAGTTTTCTTCAAAAAATAAAATATATGATTTGTCACTAAAGAATATCATATAAATCATGAAATATTTTCAACTCCTATAGTGCCATACATTATATTAAATACACACCTAGAAGATGATAATTCATTGGGTTTTTATTCTTTTTTTTTAATGTATTTAGTACAGGGTCTACATGATCTCACTACACAGATCAAACTTATAGTGATTCTCCTGTTTTCAGCCTCCCAACTGCTGGATTACAGGCATGTGCCACCAAGTCCAGCCTCAATCACTGTCTCAGCGTGTCCCAAGGATGGGACCAGCATGGAACAGGGCTCGAACTCAGGTCCCTGCGTCTGCCTAAGCAGATGCTTTAATCCACCAGCTGGCCCTGTAATTCATTGTTTTAATTCAACACTTGCTTTGGCATTTTTTTGTAAGACACACTGATTTAGGAGATTTAAAGAGTAAACTATTAAAAAGGCAAAACAAAAATTTGAAGACTTCTTTCAACAAAAAGGGATACTAGAAATGCTCTAGATTCCTTAACTGGGTCTTCTCTCTGTTGGCCTGAATTTCAGAACTACTTATTCTCTTTTTATGGCCTACTCATATAATCTGACAAAAATTCTTTGAAAGTGCTAATTTGAAGTCACTCCTGTAACCTTATGGCTCCAGATGACACTAAAATGAAAAAATGCCTCTTGTGATCCCAGACCTACTCACACATCCAGCCTGACTTGCTACCATCACTAGTATAGTCTGCTAAAAACAAAAACAAAAACTGTATACACACTTCAGGAAAAGAAAAATGATGTTTTTTCAACAGATGATATTATCCTCTTATGGGGGAACTTTTGAGGCTGTAGAAAACCCACTACACTGCCAGCCCTTGGAGAAGATATTGAAGTATGCATGTACAGCAATCTCAATGGGCTAAAATTACTCAAGGAGCAAAGTTCACCGTACTAATAAATGTGTGGAAGTGAATGGCCACCACTTGGAGCATCTCTTGCAACAACAGAGATCAAAGGTAACTTGTGTTAATCTCATGTCACTGGAATTTAGTATTAAAATATTTATACAAATTTTCTTTCCTGAAGTTGGTATAAATTCTTTTGGAGGACACCGTATATACCCTAAAGTCTGAGACACACTATGAGAAAACTTACTGAACTCATTTTAAACCATGTTTTAGGAAAATCATTAAAATATTACACATTATATGTCACAGAATTTTTTTGAGAATCATTAGAGGGAAAAGTTAGCTCATACTTCAATTTCAGGGAAAAAAAATCCTACTTTGGAGATTTGGTTTGTTCTTAGTCTAATAGGTACGGATTTTTAAATTAATATTTCCTTGCCTCTGCTTTGCCCTATGAGATATGTAATTCTTTTAACTCCATTTTTAGTATTTTTTTCCTTGCAGTACTGGGGATTGAACTCAGGACCTTGTACTTGGAAGGCAAGTGCTTAAGCCACTGAGCCATATCCCTGGCCCCTAGTTCCACTTTAACAATACTATTTTCTTCCATTAATGAGTCTGTATCGTCATTCAAACAAGATGTGTATATATAATAACCCATTAATAACAAGCCATGGTGTGCATGTACCATTTTTACCTACTCACTTGTTAATGAATACCTGTGTTGTTAATGAATACCTGTGTTGATTAACAAGTGAAGGTGCCACAGTACACATGGGAAGGCAGGTAGCTCTTACATTTGCCAACTTAGTTTCCTTCACATCTATATCTGGGAATACAGCTGGATCATGATAGTTGTAGGGTTTTGAGGAAGCTTCATACTGTTATTCACAGTGCCTATACTATTTACATTGCCACCAAGACTCTCCACGGGCTCCTTTTCTCTGACATTACTGTCATGATTTGTTATTTTTTGGCTTTCTCATATAAGTACAACATGATATTTAGGTGGATATTTTGATAATATCCATTCTGATGAGGATGTTATGGAATCTCAATGTAGTTTTGATTTGCATTTCTCTGAGGGCTATAGTTGTTGAGCACCTTTTCATGTATTAAATGGCAAATAACAGTAATAATAATCGTTCTCCTTTTTCATTGGTATACATTTGGAGTACATAATGACTATATTCATCATGCAAATTTGGCTCATGTACATAATTCTTTTTATGTATCCCCTTTCCCCTCAACTACTTCCCTGCACCATCTCTTGGTCCCCTTCCCATCTGCAAAAGATCTGTCTCCCTGTTTCCTATTATCTAGCTTTTATTTTGTTCTTATGTACGCTCTGGCTTTCTCATATAAGAGAAACATGATAGTTAAGTGGATATCTGATTTATTTCATTTATCATTATAGTCTCAAGATACATTAATTTTTCCAACAAATGACTCAAAATCCTCTGCTGATGAACATAATGGCAGCTTCTATCATTTAGCCATTATGAGTTATACTGCTCTAAATATAGGTATGTTATGTATCACTGTTACGTGGTGTCTCTGACACTTTCAGGAAGATGCCTACAAGAGAAAGCAGCATCTGAGTTGGGTGGCATTTCTAGTTGTAGTTTTTGGAGGACTTTCCATATTGATTTCCTTGGGTTACACTTGCATACATTCCCAACCAGGTAGAAGGGTTCCTTTTTCACAACCACACCCACATCTGTTATTTGATTTCTTGATGACAATCATCTCTTCTGGAGTATGATGATATTGCAGTGTTTTAAATTTCATTTTTTTTCTCTGTTCTTTTCCTTTTTTTTTTTTTTTCAGTACCAGGGATCAAACTTCGGACTTAGCACTGCCAAGTAGGTACTTATGCCACTGAGCTATCTCCCTGACCCATAAATTTATTTTTCTAAGGTCCACATGTATTGAGCATTTTTTTCACGTATTTGATTTTCTGGATAGCTGCACTTCTTCTGACATGTATATTCATTTAAAATGTCCATTTTTTAATTGGGTATTTTATTTTGAGGGTCTAATTTTTTTGAATCTTTATATGTTCTGGAAAATTAGTCCTCTGAGGAGTAACTGGCAAAATTTTTCCCATGCTGTAAGTCTCTACACCTACAGAGCATTGGTTGTTTCCTCTGCTATGGAGCTTTTTAATTTGATATAATCCCATCAGTTGATTCAAGTTACTTCTTGTGCAACTAGGGTTGTTCTTAAGTCTGTGCCTATGTCTAGGTCTTTGAGAGTTTATCTATTTAAACCTTAAGGGAGTTAAGTGTTTCTGTTTTAATATTACAGCTTTGATTTGTATTTCTTGGAAGTGGCTGCTTAGCTCATTTGCCCATTTGTTAAGTGTAATGCTTAATCTTTTTTTTAGTTCTTTACATATTGTGGGCATTAGTTCTTTATCAGATGCATGATAAAGAATGTCTCCCATTCTGTAAGCTGTCTCTTTGCTGTTGATCATTTACCATATTGTGCAGAAACTTTTAATTTGATGTAGTCCTATATGGCAATTTTTGCTTCTATTTCCAGAGCTGATACAGACCTATTCCGGAAATGATTTCTTGTGCCAAACTAGTGAAGTATCTCTCTTACGTTTCCTTCTAGTAGTTTCAAAGTTTCAGGTCTTACATTAAGGTCTTGGACCCATAGTTGATTTTTGTACAGGGTGAGAGATAAGGATCTAGTTTCAAACTGGATACCCAGTTTTCAATGGGCACTGCACTGATTCTGTAGCTCACTTTCAGGGGAGTACCATTTTAAAAATATTAATTCTCCTTACCCACTAACACAGGAGATCTTGCCATTTTCTAGTATCTCCTTAAATTTCTATCTTCAGTATTTTATAATTTTGATTATAGAGGTCTTATACATCCTGGGTTAAGTTTAGTCATAGATTGGGGGGGTGTTTTCTTTTGTTGAGGTTACAATGAATGGAACTGTTCTTGATTCATTATTTTTGTTGTTGCTGTTGTTATACTGGGAATTGAACCCAGGACTTTCCAAGACCTTCTCTTTTTTAACATTGAAACAGTCACTAAATGGCCTCACATAGGCTTAAACTCATGTCCTCCTGCCTCAGACTCCCAGAATGCTGGGATTATAGGTATGTGCTACATTCCAGACCTGTTGGTTTCTCAGTGAGTTCATTTTTAAAAGAGCAAAAGTGATGCTTTTTGTGTGTTGATTTTGTATCCTGCTAGTTTGATGAATTTGTGTATCAGTTTTAAGAATCTTTGGATGGGGCCTTTAAGATTTCCTCAGTATAGAATATCATCTTCAAACAGGTATACTTTGACTTTCTCCATTCCTATTTTATCTCCTTTCTTTCCGTTGCCTGACTCTTCTGGCTGAAGTTTCAAGTACTGCGCTGTATTGCAATGAGAAATGTAACTAAATCATTGTGCTTAATCAGATTTTGGTATCAAGATAATGGTAATTTCACAGAATGAATCTGGAATCACTTATTCTGTTTTATGAAATACTTTGAGGGGAATTGGTACTAGTTTTCTTTAAAAGTCTAGAACTCAGCTGTGAATCCATCTGGTCCTCATTTTTTAATTTTTACTTGAATCTCTTTGCTTGTTATTCATAACTTTAGATTTTTAATATCCTCTTGGCTCAGTTTTGGCAGGTCATACATATCTAGTTTAAATCCTCCTTTAGAATTTTCCAAATTTACTGGCATGCAAATTCTCAAAATATTCTTTAATGATCCTATGGATTTCAGCCATTTTCAATTATTCCCTTTTCAGGTTTGACTTCATTTATTTGGTTGTTTAGCTAAGGGTCCTGCTTAGTTCAGCTAAGGGTCTGTCAATGTCATTTCTCTATGCAATCAACTGCTTCAATGATCCCTTTACCATTTTTTTAGGCTACACTTCATTTATTTCTACTCTGATCTTTGTTTTTCCCTTCTATTAATTTTGGGTTTACTTTGTCATTGTTAACAATTTTTGATGTATCATTAGGTGAGATTTTGATGTTTTTCGAATGTAGGTGCTCACAGCTACAAACTTCCTTCTTAGAACTGCTTTCACTATATCACACAGGTTCTGGTATGTTGTGTTTCCATTTTTATTTCATTCTAAGACATTTCTTTCTTTTCTTTTTTTTAAGACAGGGTCTCACTATGCAGCTCAGGGTGGCCTTGATCACATTATGTAATCTAGGGTGGCCTTGAACTCCCATTGGTCTTCCTACCTCAGCCTCCTTAGTGTTTGGACTATATCTGGCTCAAAAGATTTTTTTGTTTTCTTGAAACAGGACCTCAACATGTAGTTAAGTTTGTTCTTGAAATCACTCTGAAACCCAGGCTTGCCTCTTAACAGCAATTCTCCCCTCTCAGCCTCCAAAGCACTGCAATTACAGGCATGTGCTACCATGCCCAGCTCAAAAGTGTATTTTTAAATTTCCATATGGTCATATGATTTCTATAGTTTCACATACTGTTGACTTCTACTTTCATTCATTATGATCTCATAAAATGCAAGAAACTATTTCAATTTTTTGTATTTGTTAATAATTTTATGGCCTAAAACATGATCTATTTTGGAAAAAGTTTCATGTGTTGATGAAAAAAATGTGATTCTACTATAGTAAGCCCACTTGGTCTAGAGTGTAATTTAATTCTGGTATTTCTTTCCTGACTTTTTTGGGTGATCTACCCACTGGTAAGATTGGGACACTGAGGTTACCCACTATTATTGTACCAGGCCTATCTCTCCCTTTATGTCCTATTTTTTTTTAGGAAATTGAGAAATTGGGTTCTCTTCATATATACATACATGATCATTGTTCCATTTATCAATGTGTGACATTATTTGTCTCTTCTGATGTTGGCTTGAAGTCTTTTTGTCAGAAAAGAGCAGCTACTCCTGTTTGCTTTCAATTTGTTTACAATATCATTTTCCATCCTTTCATTTTCTGTCTGTATATGTCTCACCTATCAGGTGTGTTTCTTGCAGACAGCAAACAATTGTCTACATCTTTTAAATAGGATAATTAAGACAATTTATAAGCAGGGTTATTATTTAAAGGTATGTTCCTATCATTTTTTTCTTCTGGTTGTTTTGAATAATCTATGTTCATTTCTTTCTCTCTTGTACATCTTAGAGGTTTGATGGTATACTGAACTGTTTGATATTTTTGCCTGTTCTAGTGATATTTCTTAAGATTATACTTATGTCTTCTGTGTGTAGGATTCTTTTAGTATCTTTTCTAATGCTTCTTTATCACTCATAAAGTCCTTTAGTTTAAGCTTATTTTCAAAAGCCATTGTCTTTCAGACATAAAGAACTGTAATCTAAGTTTGTAGGCACTGTCTTTCAGGGCTAAAATACATCATTCTGTGCCTTCCTAACCTTTAGAGTTTCTGCTGAGAGATATGTTTTTCTGATGGGTTTGTTTTTATAGGTGATTAGCATTCCTCTCTTGCAGCATTCAATGCTGTCCTTGTTCTATACTTTGGGCAATTTAAGTATAATATGATGTGTAGAGGTTCTTTTTGGTCATATCTTGAAATTATTCCTATAGCCACGTATTTGTATCTTTCCAGTGATTTGAAAATTTTTCTATTATTTCACTAATAGGTTTTCTATTTCTTTAGCCCATACCTCTGCTTCTTTGTCTACATTTAAGATTCATATGGTCTTTTGTGTCCCATCAATCTTATATGTTCTGTTCATATTTTTACTGTTGTCTGCATATTATAATTAATCAACTTTGTCTTCAAGCCTTGGGTTCTTTCTTCTGGATCTAACCTATTAGTGAAGCTTTCAAGTTTTTGACTGAATTTTCCATTTCTAAGACTGATTTTGTTCTTTTCCAAGAGTTTTAGCTCTTCAATAAATTGCTTTGCATATTCTCATTTGTCTCCCTTAATTCACTTAGTCATTTAATTGCATCATCTCTGAAATGATTATTTTTAAAATCAGCATTTCATTCACTTTATTGTCTTTGGATCTGGCTAGAGTTACAAGCTGTTGGAGGCATCGTGCTGCCTTGTTTTTTTCATTGCTTGTGTTTCTATATTGAGATTTGTGTACCTCCTGAGATGGATACCTCTTTCAGTTTTTCCAGAGGGGCTTTTAGTAAGAAGTCTGTTCTTGAGGGCTTGATACCCAATACCAAAGGAGAAAATCATAGCTATAACACAAAGAGAAAAACACCAGACATAGGAAAAAGTAAAACCCAATTAACAGCAACAATTATGCCACCAATAACAGTAGAAAAGAAAGGGGAAATGCAAAAATAATTTCAAAAGGTGGTACAAAAAGGGAAAAAGATAAAAGTGATAAAGATAAAAAGAGATTTAAAAAAGGGAGGGGGCAGATAGATAGCTCAGTGGATTTAAAACACCTGCTTAGGCAGACACAGGGACCAGGATTTGATCCCCAATGTGCTGTGCTGGCCCTGCCCCTAGGGTGCACTGAGACAGCGATTGACATTGGGCATGATGGCGAGCACCTGTAATCCCAGCACTTGGGAGGCTGAAAACATGAGAATCACTATGAGTCCAATCTGTGTAATGAGACCCTGTACTAAGTACAGAGAGAGAGAGACAGACAGACAGACAGACAGACAGACAGACAGACAGACAGACAAGAAAACAGGTAAATAAAATTAGATAAGAATTTAAAAAGGAAAATTAATGAGCCACAAATTCCTCCTAGCCAATGTACTTGAAGAAGCTTCTCTCCAGATCCTCTAACATTGGAATCCGCTAGGCATGGAAGGTGGGGGTGAGGAGATGGTCAACAGCTGAGGGTTATTATAGTTCTTCTCAGTTCTCACCAACAGGCAGTTGCTGTATGCAGGCTGAGCCCTGCTCCAAATTTCCAATCATGTTGATTTCACTCCAGAAGCTTACGATATACATACTCAGAACAGCCAGTAGCCCCAAAGTACTTGTCCAATATATGTGGGCCAGGCAGGCAATGACTTGTTCCAAAGATCCTCTTGATTGCTCCAAAGGCCCTCTGTCTGTATATGTAGGGAGTGTGGTAAAATTTAGAGCCAACAGAAGCCCCAGTGAACTTTGGTAATATGTGGGCAGGGCATGTTCCAAAGGTCCTCAGTCTATGCACCCACAGACATGGCAAATGTCCAAATAGCAGCAGAGAATGGGGAAAGCAAAAATAAAACCACTGAGTTCTGTATTGGAGACAGGCTTAGTTACTTTCCATTGCTGAAACAAAAAGACTCAAAACTCTTACAAGTTAAAGGAGGAAAGATTTATTTATTTTAGCTCACAGTTTGTTGACATTTCTGTCCATAGTTGGCTGACTCCAAGACAGGCGCATGGCAAAGGACCATCAAAGAGGACAACAGTTCATGGCATGGAAGGCATGAAGCAGCACCCTGTCTTCTCCTTTGCCATTTTCTTCTATCCAGGCTCCACGCAAGCCTACTGGTTGGTGCCAAAACACCCAGGGTGGGTCTTTCCTCTTCAGAAAATCCATCATCCATAACCAGAGCTATGCTAAACCAATCAATGGATTAATTGAGTATCACACACCCATGAGCCAGTACCACATACCTACGATCCAGTCACTCCTAAAACCCCCACCTATGAGCTCATGAGGCTTTAAGGGAACATCTATATACAAGCCATAAGGTGGGGAAATCATGGAAAAAGTGATCTTCTGGCTTCAGTCTCAGCACTGTAAGTTCTGGCACTTAAACCACAAGCAACTAGTTTCACTCTTCATGACAGAAGTGAAAAAGCACTGACCACTGGCCCTCCACAGCCTATACTTGTGTTATTTGAATTTCTCTGATATTTGTGACAGATGCTACCCATCTCCACAATATGCAATCACAACCACCAAAGACAGTCACTTGTGACTATTCCATGTTTACTTACCTGTATAGTAGTTTAGTTCCTAATAATGGCCCCCTTCTCAAGACAACTTCTAGTCAAGCTCTCCAAAAGAACATAAATGTAAGCCTTCTCTAAAGTCAGCTAGTTATAAAGGATTCACCAACATAAAAGCAAATCCCTGTATTGTATGTAAAGCCTGTAAAAACTGTGGGTTTCTCCCATAAGTACAACTGCTAGACTTTAGTGGGGGTGGGCACCTGCACTTTCCAGGCTTCCTTGTGCCTGTAGCATTGGGTTTCCCTCCCACCTCAATCCAACCTCCCAGCCAGGGTTGGTGCTATAGACTGCTTGTTTTCCACTTCTCCATGTTTTTTAATTCTCCTCTCATGTTTCTGATTTCTAGAATTCTTCTTTGTTTTTCCTCAGGATATTCTTACTCCTTTGTTGCCCCGACTTTTTTCATTTGTAAAGTTGTGTGAAGGATACTTCTATTTTGCTATTTACCTAGAAGTTCTTTGTGTTTTTTTCCAGTATTTTAAAATTCCAATTTGACTTGTCTGTAGTGTTTTTCAGTATACTTCTTTGTATATGCTTTTTTTTTTTTTTTTTTTGGTGGATGCTTTACAAATACATTATATATACATTATTTACCATACCTGCATCTTACCAGTTCAAGTGAAAGTACAGGAAACTTACCTCCCTTTATGTTCCTTTTGCTACATTAATAAAATAATCATCTTCTACATGCAATGAGAAACACATTTAACTGTCAAACGTAAGTTTGGAAATTAAAAATAAATAAATGACAGGACATTCTATTGAATTCACTTATAGTTTTGCTCTTTCTATGGTATGTATTGTGCTTCTTCCTGTTCCTAAATTCCTTCCAATATCACTTCTTTTCTGGCTAGAGAAATTCTTTTATTTATTCTAGGATAGCTGTACTAGCCACAAAGTCTTGGTCTTTCCTCATCTGAGAATGTCTTAATTTTCCCTGTTTTTCAAGGATACTTTTCCTTGATACAGAACAGTGAACTGACAGTTCTTTTCTGTAGAACTTGAAAGACAATGTATTTACCTTATCTTCATGGTTTCAAATTTTTAAAATACGTAATTTTTGAATTTGGTATTCTCCTACAGATAATGCACTGTTTCTCTCTGGGTGCTTTTAGGAATTGTTTTTGTCCTTAGTTTTCCAAAGTTTGATTATGAAACATCTTGGCATAGACTTGTTTGGGAGACCACTGTTAGATATTAATTCACCTTTAATTAATTCACTTGTTTTATGTCTTTGACACCCAATTATAATTTTCAGCCACAATTTCTAAGAATATTTTCTCAGCCCACCCTCTCTTACATCTCCTTCTGACACTGACAACCCAAATGTAAGGTCTTTTGCTTATAGTTCCACATCATCCAAAGATTCATTCATATTTCTTTCTTTCTTTCTTTCTTTCTTTTTTTTTTTTTTTTTTTGGCAGAACTGAGGATTGAACTCAGACCCTTGTACTTGCCAGGGAAGCGCTTATTCTACTGAGCCATCTCCCCGACCCCTCCATTCATATTTCTAAAATGTACTTTTCTGTTGTTCACATTAGATAATTTTTATTTTTCTATTCTCACATTCAATGATCTAGTCCTCTCTCCACTGTTGCTACAGAACACTGAGTTTTCAATTTTAGGGACTATATTTTAAAAATACTTTTATTGTGCTAAACTATACACAAAATTTAACATTTATTTTTAAATATACAACTCATAAGTATGCAACATATTCACGATGTTATATAACCATCACTCTTGATTTCCATAATTTTCATTATTTCCCCCAAAAAATATCTGTGCTTATTAAAATTAGCTCTGTCTATGAATTTGCCTATTCTAAGTATAAGCTGGATGAAACAATATTTGTTATTGTATGTCTGGCTTAGAGAAATGTTTTCTGGGCCCGGGGAGATAGCTCAGTAAAATAAGCACTTGTCTGGCAAGCACAGGGTCCTGAGTTCAATCCAAACCCTCAAAAAAAAATTTTAGAGAAATGTTTTCCAAGTTCATCATTCATGTTATAGCATGTATCCAAACTTCCATTACTTTTAGGGAACAGAGTTTTACTATGTTCCCCAGGCTGACCTCAAACTCTTGGGCTAATCAGTCTTTTTGCCCTAGCATTCTGCTTAGCTGACTATAAGCATGAGCTAACTGGACTGGACAGAATTTCATCTGTTCCTAAGGTTAAACAATATTCCATTGTAAGTCCATATGACATTTTGTTTTGGTGCTACTGTTGTTCTGAGACAGTCTTATTGTGCTACTCAAGCTGTGTCTAAATTCCTGAGTTCAAGTGATCCTTTTTTATTTTCATTTATGTATTTAGTACAGGGTCTCACTACACAGCTCAGACTCATAGTGATTCTCGTTTTCAGCCTCCCCAATGCTGGGATTACAGGCATGTGCCACCAGGCCCAGACTTGGTTGCTGGTTCTGCATGGCCCAGGGTGCAGGGGCGGGGCTGGCGCAGCCTGCCTCAGCCTCCTAAGTAGCTGGGAATAGAGGCCTAAACTACTGTGCAAGGTCACACAGTATATTCATTCTTTTGTCAATGACCATTTGGATTGTTTCCAACTTTGGGTTCCTGGAAATAATGGGGCTATGAACAGAAGTGAACATTTCTGAGTCCCTTTTTTGTTTTTTTTTTTAAATGTACATAGTGATCCTCCTGTTTTCAGCCTCCCCAGAACTGGGATTATAGGTGTGTGCCACCACATCCAGTCTCGGTGGCCGGCTCATTGCTCCGGCATGGCATGTAGTACCTGGGATCAAACCCTGGGCGCTTAGTCTGCTGAGCTGTCTCGCTGGCTCTTGAGTACCCACTTCTAATTCTTCAGTGTATATATTTATGGGTGGGCCCGCTGAATCATATGGTTATCCATCTTTGAAATACTGTTTTCCACCATGCCTACATCATTTTACATTTCTAACAGCAACGTAAAAATGTTCTACTTTCTTCGTATCTTCACTGACGCTTGTTATTTTCTGTTTATTGACTGATCTATCCTAATGGGTACTAAGTGGTACCTCAGTGATTTTTGTTTTGCATTTCCTTTATGGTTCGTGATGTTGAGTGTCTTTTCATACACTTACTGACAACCTGTATATATTTTTTTGGAGAAACATCTACGTAAATCCTTAATCTTTTTTAGCTTTTCAGTGTTGGGGTTCTAATCTAGGGCCTAACACATCATCCTTTTGCCTATTTTTCAACTGGGTGGCTTTATTCTGTTTTGATTAAGTGGTAGCTTTATATATCCTAGATGCTAAGCTTTTGTCAGATAATACAATTTAGAAATGTTTTGTCCTGTTTATACTTTTTAACAAATTTTTTTAACAACAAATTTTAGATTTACAGAAAAATTAATCAGAAATTAGGGTTCTCACATTCTCCTTCCATCTCTCCCCTATAATCTTTTCTATAATTTATATATTATATTGGTCTGGTGTATTTGTTAAAATTCGTGAACTGAAGCTGGACATAGTGGTGCATGCCTGAGAGGAGGGAGGGGAGGCTGCTCTTGGGTTCAATTTCCACTACTGCAAAATGAAAAATATACAAATAAAAATTCAAAAATTGATGAACCAGTACTGATACTTAGTTAACTAAGGTCACTAGAACTTACTGTGAGTTTTTTGTTTTGGTTTTTTTGGCAGAACCGGGGATTGAACTCTGGTCCCTACACTTGCCAGGCAAGCGCTTATTCCACTGAGCTTTCTCACCAGCCCCCTTACTGTGAGTTTTGATGTACGATGACATTACCCACCATCACTATACAATATAGAATAGTTTCACTGCTCATAAACTTCCACATACCCCCTGCTCATCCCCCTCCCCTCCCAAATCTCTGATAACCTATGCTCCTTTTTGTCTCCATAGTTCATCTTCAGAATGTCATATAGGTATAATCAGTTTGTAGCACTTTCAGATTTTCTTTCACCTTGTAATATTCTTTCAAGTTTCCTCCATGCCTTCTCAAGACTTGATACATAGTCCTTTATTATTTTGAAATTACAGATTACTATCCCATTATATGTACATATTGCAGTTGAGTTAGTCACTTAATGAAGGACATCTTGATTGCTTCTAGGTTTGGGCAATTATAATTAAGGCTGATATAGACATTTATGTGCAGATTTTTCTGGGGCCAGTTACCATACAATTTGGTTCTCCTTTGTAAAGTTTATTTCTCAAATGAGATTTTATATTTTTTATTAGTTTCAAGTGGACTCATAATTGCTTGTTGAACATTTACATGAGTGTGTTAAAATCCTTGACATAATATTATAATATGCTGCATTTCAGTGTTTGCTTATTCTATCTTTTCTCAGCTATTCCCGATTCCTGTGAGGATGAATTTCTTTTATTGAGATATGATATAACATTCTGAATCTGAGGTTCTACTTGGTCTTCTATGACATTGCTGCTGCTAGAATAAAGTGATACAGTTTCATTGCTGCTACAAAGGCTGGAACTCCAGTTTCTCCACTTGGCCTTCACTGACACCTGGGGAGAGCAGGCTCTTTGTTACCAGGAGGCAAGGATGGGTGTGCAAGCTGTCCTTTTCCTAGTTCTCTGCCTAAGGTGGATGTCTTTTCTGGGGTCTTTTTTGGGCTATACTCATTGTCATTTCCAGGTGCCAGTTATTCTAGCACTCTGCCTAGAATATATGGAGAAAAGAAAATAAAGAAATTCAACTAACATGTTCTTTGTATCTTGAGGTCCCTACCTAGCTTTCCTATTTCTATCTTCCTTTCTTAAGTTTCTTTTATATATACAATCTTCAGAGTTTCTAGCTGTATTTAATAGGAGAAATAGGAAAAGGTAAGTCTACTCTGTCTCCCTAGAAGTACTTTTTAATAGCCTTTTTAAAACAGCCACACCATATACTAGGCATCAGGAGAACAGAAACAGTACTAAACTTACAGTTTAGATGACTGGGTTCAAATCCTGGCTAACCTGGGGGTCCAGAAAAATAGGCTCTTATTTGAATGTTATGATTATTTAACCTCTTAGAACTTCAGTTCCCAGCCATATAAATGGAAATAACATCACAAGTTCACAAATCAGAAATGATTAAGTAAGATTATGTACTTTAAAGCACCTAATACAACAATAGCACACAGTTTGCACTTATTACCTCTAAATCCATGGCTATCAAAATAGTTAAGGTAAAAATTAAATGATTTTTAGACCCATTTAATTTCAACAAGCTCTGAGTCAATAATTATTTATTCTCCACCTCCCTGTTTTAAGGTAAATCCCAACCCCAAATTAACTGAAGAGAAATACATATGTAAACTAAAAATAACCTGTAATTTCAGTGTAGAGATAAATTTATCTTGGTTTTTCACTTCTTGTTCTAGCTGGAGAGTATTCTGTTTTTTTTCAGCTTCAGAAACTGGAGCCCCTAGACCAGAACGATGTTCTTTGGTGGTGACCTAATGGAAAGAACAGATATATACAGGAGCAATCAATTTAAAATGGCTCTGTGATTCTTCACAATAATCAATGAACTTTAAAAAACAGTAATCTTGGGGCCGGGGA
>NW_004524628.1:5662433-5672472 GCF_000260255.1 Octodon degus
TTTTTTCGGAACCGGGGATCGAACTCAGGCCCTTGCACTTGCCAGGGAAGCACTTATTCTACTGAGCCATCTCCCTGACGCCCCAGTAACATTTTAGATAATAATTTTCAATATCTATCAATTATGTCCTAATGCAAGAAAATTTCAAGCTTTATCTTCTTAAAATTATTTTTAAAACTTTGTTTTCAAATATAAAACTATGATACTAAACATGCTTTTCTAAGTTATGTTCTATCCTATCATTATTCTAAGCCATATACCTCTAGGCCTATATTGAACAACATAGGAACCATTACCAATATACCTGCTATGATTTTTTACCCATATCATAAAAGGCTGAACTCTCTAATATATCAATTATCCCTATAAATAAGAAAAAAGGAACACCCCAACAGAAACTGGTAATGACATTTGGACATTTAAAGAAATATTCAATCTCAATCTCTGGAGTACCAATGAAAGCAACACTGAGGTACCCTATCTTAGCAATCACCATGGCAAAGACCAGTGAGTTGAATATAAAACTTATCTTTACATTTCACTGGTAGCAGTGTAAATGGATAAGGTATTTTTGCAGAACAACTGCATAAAATCTATTAACAGCATAAATGCAAATGAAGGACTCTTGTTTAAATGTAGATTGTTGTTCATGTTAGACCTGAAATTCTGCATTTTGAAGCTGCCCTGCAATCACAGCATTGATTTAGCTAATACCTGTTTGAATTTCAAAGGTTAATCATTTGGTTAATACCTCAGTTTGAAATTCAAGGGTCCATTTAATTAAAATGTAAAACTTTTCAACATTCAGAGTTTTCCATTTGTTAACTTCATTATGTTTAGAAATGCCTAGCAGATTAGTAGAACAGACTCTGGGGTATGCCTGGGTGGGTGGTAGCAGAATGGCCTTGGGTACTATATGTTCTCCCTTGCTCATTCCTCTCTGGCACTGTTCCCTGCTCTGCTTTCCATGTCATGAAGAGTGTTTCTCCATCCAACACTTCTATCAAGACATTTCTACCATCAAGCCAGCCAGGCATGAACTGCATCCTCTCAACTCTGAGGCAAATTAAAACTCTCCTTTAAGTTGTGCCTGTCAGGTACTGTGTCTCAGTGACAGAAAGCTGACTAATACAGAAGACTGGTACTAAGAATAAGGTTACTGCTGCGATCCAACCTGGCCATGTAGTTTAGAAACCTTTGGAACTGGTTTATGGGAAGAGTTTGGAGACATGGGCTAGAGAAGGATTTGAGTGATATGAGCAGCTCCTGATGGGGGATTCTGGCCAGAGCATAGAAGCCCAGAATGTTAACAGAATATGAACAGTAAAGACCACCCTCAGGGGATTTCAGGTGGAAACAAGTCATCCATTGGCATTTGGACTAGATGTGATTTGTGTTATTCTCTGGCAAAAAGTCTGTCCACATTTTCCCTATATCCTGAGATTTGGTGGGAGTCTAAGGTTAAAGACAGTGCACTAATTAATCTGGAGGAGGTAATTTCAAGACAGTTTAACATTCAGGCTGTGGCACGGAGATTGCTGATTGCTTAGCCAGATTTATAACAAGAATTGGAGACAAAAGGCAGAGCAGAAAAACTTGAACACTTACATTCTGGCCAAGAAAGAACCACGTGTGAAGTTGGGATCAAAGGAGGTTTGGCTGCTAAAGAGATTAGTGCCATTAAAAACAAAAAAACAAAACAAAATACTTTATAGGAGGGAAAAAAAGATGCCTTGAAAGCATGAATCAGCAAGACACCCAAGACTCCAACAGTACAAAAGCATCACCCTTTCTTTTGACAGAATACCTGGGACTCTTGCATGCTTGAATGCTCAAGGGCTCCTAGGGAACTGGTTCCTTCGGATTCATTTTACCTTGCTCACCATCCTGGCAGCACTTAAGAGGCACTGAGTCCATGATTGAAGGAAGCCTACCTACTCTTCCTATGGAAAGCAGACACTGGCATCATCCATGTGATCCTGGTTTTACAGATGGGCAGAAAGCAAGAGTCGTGACAGTAGGGTTTTCACAAAGATTGCAAAGGCCAGGCAGAGAGTCGTGGTACAGTAGTGACCTCAGGAAGTCAGAGATGACAGCAATGTGGAGCGTCAGCTGAAAAAAGCTAAATCTGTCATGGAGCTAGTCCTGAACAGTCACCTTGTGGGCTGCAATCAACAAAGCCATAGAAGTTTCTGGGTGTTGTTGCACAATCTGTAATCCCAGCACTCAGGAGGTTAAGGCAAGAAGTTCACTTCAAGTTTAAAGCCAACCTGGTCTACACAATCAGATCTTGTCTTAAAAAAGCAAGGCCATAGGGGTGGGGTCACATTTACCACTTTGTGTCCCAGATGCTGCATATGCAGCTATACAATTTAATGTTTTTCCTGCTGGTTTTTGGTCTTGTCTCTGCTTTCTTTGCTACCATCCCCCACCATTCCTTGCTTTTGAAATGGGAATGCTTACCTCCATGCCATCTATACCTTGGTGTCTTACTTTTCTCATTTCTAAGACAAAATAACAGACATCCGGTTTGTTTGTTTTTTATTTTAAAGAGGACAAAAAACAAAAACAAATACCAAGAACAAAGATACAAACACAAAACAATACAAATGGTACAGAATTTCAAAACAAGAATAGAAAACTAAAATGGTTATTATATAACATATTATCATCAAATTTCTTGCTCAGATTGCCAGATATAGGTATGCAAGATTAATCAAACATTAATGAAACATTAACTCTTCCTTTCAATAAACCTTAATTTTTTATTGTCCTTTTTATTTTTTAAATTTATTTTAAAGAGTATGATAAAAAGAGATGTGACATTAGACAACAGACATTTAAAAGAACAAGATGAAAGGTATTCCACCATGGTTGTTATACTTCACATTACTGTCCTCAATGTAGTTGCTCAGATTACAGATACTAGCATATAGTTAAAGTAGAAAATGTAAACATTAACTCCTACTTTCAAAAAACTGACAGAAATTAGTAGTACAATCATCTCAGCTATCCTGTATATATACTTAGATGATTTCCCCCTTCCTTTTTTTCTCCTATCTTTTCTCCTCAACTCCACTGTTTATTTCTTATGTTTACTTTCTTTCCATTTTACTTGATCTATTGTACCTTTCAGATTTTATTTACTCTTTCAGGTTTTTATTTACTCCTTCAGGCTTTCAACGGTAGGGAGAAAATACAATGTTCACATAAGTGGGCATAATTTATTTCGCAGATGAGTATAGCCTCTAGCTGTATCCATTTACCTATAAAAGCCTCAAGTTTATCTTTCTTTATAGCTTGTATAAAAATACCACATCTTTTTGTCCATTCAAGTAATGGGCATTGGGGTTATTCCCAATGATATATACCCGATATATCACTGTGGTACATTTTCAATTCTTTTGAAAAAATACCCAGAAGGGGAATAGCTTGGTTGAATGGGATTTCCAAATCTAGATTTTTGAGGAGTCTCCACACTGCTTTCCATAATGGTTATACCAGTCTACATTCCCACCAACAGCGGAAAAGGGTTTTTTCTCTCCAGCATTTGTTATTACTTGATTTCTTTATGGTAGCCATTCTTTCTGGAGTGAGATGGTATTTCAGTGTTGTTTTAATTTGCATTTCTTGAATGACCAGTGTTATGTAATATTTTTTCATGTATTTATTTTCCATTTGTATTTCTTCCTCTGAGAAGTGTATATTCATCTCAGATGCCCATTTTTGAATTGGGTCTTTGAATTTTGAGGTCCTGATATTTTTTAGTTTTTTTATTATTTTAGATAGAAGTCCTTTGTCTGAGTGACTGTTGGTTAAGATTTTTTTCCCCAATTTAGAGGTTGTCTTTTCACTTGGGTTGGTGATTTCTTTTGACATGCAGAAACTTCTCAGTAAGAAGAGATCCTAGTTGTTGATTCTTTGAAGTATTTCCCATGTAGTTTGGTTTTTTTCATGAATTCTCTGCCTACCCCTATGTCTTTAAGATTTCCAGCTACTTTCTCTTCTAGTAGATTTAGTGTTTCTGTTTCAATGTTTAGATATTTAATCCATTCTGACTTTAGTTTAGTGTGTGGTGATACATCTGGGTCTAGTTTTAGTGTTCAAATTGTAGAGAGCCAGTTTTTCCAGCTTCATTTGTTAAAGAGGCTATCTTTCTCCCAGGGAACATGTTTGGCCCCTTTGTCAAAGATAAGATGGCTGAAGATGTTTGTAGCTGCAGACACCCAAAGTTAAAGGAGAAAAAGGTTATTTGGCTCACAGTTTGTAGAGGTTTTGGTTCATAGTTCTCTGGCTCCAAGACAGGGGTAGCGTGACAGAGGGCCATCGTAGAGAAGAAACAGTTTATGGCAGGCAGATGGCAGCAAGCAACAAGCTACAAGTGATCCTCTTTTTGTCCCTTATACCCAGGCTACACATCCTTAGGGTGGGAAACACGCACACCCAGGATGGGCCTTTTCAACATCCACACTCAAAACTATGCCAATCCAAACAGTGGACTAATATAATTTTCACATACCTTTAATCCTATCATCACACACACACTTGGATCTAGCCACTTCTGAAAAGAAGTGAATAAGGTTTTGGGGGACATCTAGATACAAACCACAACACTTGGAACTATGTAATTTCGTTTTTTAAGTTTTACAGAAGTTTATTAACAGTTTTCCTTGAGCCTCAGAAGGGAGTTGAACTTAGAATTTGAAAAAAACAAAGAAAAGAAACTATTGAAACTCTGAAGAAGGAATTACTGCATTTCTTGTTGTATATGGGCTAGCTATATCATAGTACATGCCATTAAAAATTTGTTATTGTCTTAATTTAGAAATTAAATACAGGGCTGGTGAGATGGCTCAGTGGTCTAAAGCACCTACTTAGATACAAGCTTAGCAAAGCACAGGGACCGCGGTTCAATCCCCCAGCACCACATGACAGCCAGCCCCGCCCCCTGGTGGGCTGAGCTGGCCACACACACACACACACACACACACACAAATAAATAAATAAAAATTTAAAAAAAAAAGAAATTAAATACAGTTTAAAGAGATATCCTGGAGTGTGAAGTTCAGAGTGGGAGGATTGTGATCATTAATCCTGATATATCAACTTCATTGGATTAAGGTCCCATGCTGCCTCTTCCCTGGCGCTGCCATCCTGTGCTACTTCCTGGCTACCATGAATTGAGCAGCTCTGCTCCACCACGTGCTTGTGCCATATTTCTGTCTTGCAACTAGCTATCAGTGGACTGAATCCATGAACCATGAGCCAAACTAAAACTCACTTCCTTTATGTTGTGTATATTGGATACTGTGTCCCAGCAATGGGAAAGCTGACTAAATATAGATTTTTATTTACAGAAGACCTGAGATTCCACATTAAAAAAAAAAAACAAAAAAACTGTCTTGCCATCCTTATTTGATTAATGCCTCAGTTTAAATTTCAAGGGTCTATTGAGTTAAAATGTACATCTGCTCAACATTCAGAGTTGGTCATAATTCTCACTTTCCAAATTTATCTCCTACTTGAAACCTGCAAGAACTCAAGACAAACTATTTTATATATTCTTAATACATACATTTAAAAGCAATTTTCTCAACTTAACTATACACTTTAAAGGCCCAAGCCAAAGTCCAAATTTTCTAGACGGGTTTCTCTATTATTAACATTGTGTAACAATCATTTCTTCATTAAGACTTCAATATACTAATTACAGAACAAGTTATGTAGCTATGTATTTTTTCTGGATATATCGTTTTCACAAAGTTATGAGAGGCCAGGGAGATAGCTGCCAAGTGCAAGGTCCTGAGTGATCCCTAGTACCCTACCCCCAAAAGAGTTTTAAGGACCTTAAGAACAAGTAATATTTGGGAGCTCTCCCTCTCCACCAACCTGCCAATACAGTTTTAGTGAGGTTGATAATAAAGAAGTGGACCAAAGGAGATTTGACCTTTTCCTTCTTCTCTTTGGTAAGCTGAGAAGTAAAAATGGAGACTCCATAAAATTACTTACTAGGCTAGTCTAACTATTAGAAATCCATCTGACAATCATAAATAAACATGTTGGAATTGCTACCTTCTGCCTTTTAGCTTTGGAAGCAATATCACTGAGGGTTGGGGCATAAGAGTACTTGAAATTACTACTCATTGCCTGCCAGTTTCCACTGAGGCCATATAGAATATCTTCCAAATTCCTGTGATTTCTAGTATCAATATCCATTAGAATAGGACTTCATGTTTCTGTATAGATCTCAGAGAATGTAAGTGAAACTTCTAGTTTCCATTGAGAAATAACAGAGCATCATGGTTAAGAGCACGTATTCTGATGTTAGATTGCCTATGTTCATAATCCTAGTTCTGTCACCCAGTTGTGTGACCTTGGACATGTTTCTCTTGGTGTGGCCTGTATATTAACTACAGATGATAGTGTCTACCTCATAGAGTTGTACAAGAATTGAGTTAACCTATGTAAAGTACTTAATGAGTACCACATATGTGACTTATCATTACTATTAATAATTCCTCTCACTAACTCATCTAATGAACTATCAAGTCCTAATGTTTGTTTTCAAAAAAATGTCTCTAGTATATTTCTTCTATACCAACTATCACTGCTTCAATTCATGCTATAAGATTATAATACATTTATTCACTAATCAAATTTATAAATAGTCAGAATAAGACTAAACCAATGATATTACCACATAGGGATAAAAAAAAAACAAGGAAAACAAACAAAAATCTACAATTTCAAACCCTAATTTATAGAAGTCCAAAACAAATGAGAAGTTATAGCACAACATGACTACTATCCTATCAGCAACACACATGTATGGTAAGGAGACACACACAAAAGGACCACAAAGAAGTATTTCTGACTTCTACCTCTTCAGATGAGACTTAGAACCTACTCTTCATTCCCTAAAACTATCAGTAGAGCCCTATGAGAGCATTTAGCACCTTATATTGCTCTTAACTGGATGGCAACAGAAATGGCCACATTAACAAGTCTAAAACTGACCTCTCAAATTCTGCAGCCTGCTCTCAGCCCTGCCTTCAAGACCTTCTCAGCCTTCCTCCCGTCAAACTGTGCCATCATCTGTGTATATGCCCACGGTCTAAGAAGCCATATTTGTTTTCTTTCTCACTCACTCTCATTTGTCACCAAGCCCTGTTGGTTCCACCAACAAAATGTATTCTAAAAACTTTCACCCTACATTTTCATTACCACCTCCTTAGTCCAATTCACCATCATCTCCCACCTAGATAGATACAATTTCCTACCCGTCTTTCTGCTCCTTCTGTTTTCCCCCCACAATTCATACTCCACACTAAAATCAAATCAATCATTCTAAGTACTACTTTGCCATAGAAGAACAAATCTGAGTCATCAGTAAGAAAATGGGCACATCTTTAGATTATAATATTAAGTGAAATAAATCTGACACAAACTTAAATATCTCATGGTTTTTCTTACATGAGAAATGATATATTAAAAAGCAAACAGGGAGACAGATCTTTGCAAAAGGAAAGTCCAGGCCCAAGAGATGAAGGAGGGAGAAAGAGAGAAAGGAAAAGGGAATGAAGGCAGAATTAAATGTGTTCATACATACACCAACACCCCATGATGAACATAATCATTGTGTACCACACACATGTACTAATTTTAAATTTTTAAAAAATTAAAACAAGATAATTCTCAAAAACACTATAGTTGGGTGGGGAGATGGCTCAGTGGAATAAGCGCTTCCCTGGCAAACACAAGGGCCTGAGTTCAATTCCCAGTTCCGGAAAAAAAAAAAAAACAAAAAACAAAACAAAAACCACTATAGTGGCTTCCCACTGGATTCAGAATAAAATGGGAACTTCTTAAGGTCATGCATAATTTGGTCCCTGCCTTCACTCAGATATGATACTCTCTTTTTTGTTCACCCACTAATTATATTAGTTTTCTTTTTTTTCCTCCAATGTGCTGCTATGATCTTAATATTTGTGCCCCCAGCTCCACAACTCAGATACCAACACCCTAGGTCCAAAGTGATCATATTAAAAGGTACAAGGGCTGAGGATGTAGCTCAGTGCTCTAGAATGCTTCAAGCCTTGAGTTCAGTCCTCATCACCCTCTTCCCCCCAAAAAAGGTGCAGCTCTTAAAAGAGAATAGCTCTTATAAAAAACACCCAAGAGAATTCCCTTGCCCCATTTATCTAGTGAGAAACAACTGGAAGGTGTCAGTGATACAGGATATAAAACCTTAACAGACACAGAATCTGCTGGTCAGATGACCTTGAACTTCTTAACCTCCAGTACTGGCAATCAAAGTTTTGTTGTTTACAAATTAACCTGTACACGATATTTTGTAACAGTGTGCAAATAGACTAAGATGCATGCCCATCTCATTTCATTTCAAGGCCTATGCCCTTGCTTTCCCCATTAGGAACTTTCTCTCCACAGACTTTTGTATGACTGGCTCCTCTTTATCCTTAGCAATCTGGCTCAAATGTCAGTCTTATCTACTTCTTCCCTAAAGTAGCCTCCTCTCCCAGTCATTCGCAATACTGCTACTTGAAACTGTATCCCTTATTTGCTCTCTTGTTTATTGTCTGTCCTCTTTTTACTAGGATACAAACTAAGACCTGTAAGTTCTTGTCTGGTAATGATGATGCCCATTTTCTTCTTGTTTTTTTCTTCTTTCTTTTATTGTGGAGCGAGGATGCTAGAGATCCAACCCAGAAATTCACATATGCTAGCAACACTCTACCTCTGAGATATAAATTGTATTTTAGGGAAGGGTCTACAGGGTGTTCGGGGTCTTGCTAACAGATTGGACTTGTAGTGATCCGCCTGTTTACAGCTTCCAAAGAGCTGGTATTACAGGTGCATGCCACCACGCCATCTCAATTCCCATCTCAGTGCACCCTGGGGGCGGGGCCAGCATGGCAGGCTCAGGAATCAAACCCCAGGGCCCCTGCACCTGCTTGCAGGTGCTTTAATCCACTGAAGAACTATATATTTTTAGTTCAGTTCACTCTGATATTTCTAATGCCTGAAAATTGTCCACCATAAAGTTGTTCAATGAAACACTCCTTTTATAGGTATTCAATAAAATATTCATAATCACTCAAAACATTTTCAAAATAATGAATTCTCATTATTTAAACAATGAATGCAACTTCAGTGGTAGGGTAGGGTGGAGGTAAATCTGGAGAGGACTAATGAATGAGAATTTTTAAAAAGGAAACAAAATGTATACTACTTTCCAGCATAATTACAAGAGGAAGAGAACAAAAGTTGGAGAAAGTCCAAAGATGTACAAGGGCGACTTTGAGGAAAAAAACCAGGAGGCAGGAGGATCACAGTGAGTTTGAGGCCAGCCTGGGCTGCAGAGTATCTTCAAGACCAGCTTGAACTACATAATGAGACCATGTCTCAAAAATACAACCACCCCCGCCAAAAAAAAAAACAAAAACCAAAAACAGAAAAACCCCAGGAGCCTGAGGCAGAAGGATCACAGCAAGTGCAAGGCCAGCCTTAAGTACCTAGCAAGAAAACCCTGTCTACAAAAAATAACAGGGGTTCCATCTCCAGCGTGCATGCTAGCCCGACCCCCTGGCATGCTCTGAGAGAGCCACTGAGATTGGGCGTGATGGCACGAACCTGTAACCCCAGCGCTTGGAAGGCTGAAAACAAGAGAATCACTATGAGTCCAATCTGTGTCCCTACACTAAAATACATTAAAAATAATAATACAAATTCAAAAATAAAAAATAATAATTCTTTTTAAAGTAAAGACTTATTTTTTTAGAATCAAATCCTGGGTCTTTTCAGAGAAATGAAAATACAGTACAGGTTAAATATCCCTAATCTAAAAATCCAAAATCCAAAACTCTGAGTGCTGTTAAATACCATAAGTAAAAAAAATTCGGGGGCCTGCCCCTTAGCTCAGTTCTTTAAGTGGCTGCTTCAACAAAGCAGTCAGGCTCAGGTTGCTGTGGTTCGATCCCCACAACACATTAAAAATAAATTAATGATAAAGCTTATAAAA
>NW_004524628.1:5672578-5693671 GCF_000260255.1 Octodon degus
GCCAGCCAGCCCCGCCCCCTGGTGGGCTGAGCTGGCCACACACACACACACACACACACACAAATAAATAAAAATTAAAAAAAAAAAAAAAATTCACACCTGACTACCTGACTCATGTGTATGAACACATCAAAACGTAGGTGCACCAAAAATATTGTTCAAGATTACCTTCAGGTGGGTGCAGTAGTAAATCCCTATAATCCTAACTACTCGGGAGGCTGAGACATCACAAATTTGAGCCCAGCGTGGAGAACTGAGTGAGATCACTTCAAAATAAAAATCAAAAAGGGTTAAGGGTGGAACTCATGGGTAGAATGACCCCTAGTAAAAAAAAAAAAATAATAATGTGCCATATCTTTAAGGTATTTACATATAAAATTTAAACGAATTTCATGTTTAAACTCAGGTTCCATCTCCAACATGTTTCATTATGCATATTTCAACCCCCCTAAAAAATGTGAAATGTGGTCTCCTCTTATGGTCTCAAACATTTTGGACAAGGAATACTTGATCTGTACACAGAAAAGTTTACAAATTCAGTCCTTAAGTCCATGGCCTCAGGTATGGAACAGTACAGAAATAATCATCCCTAAGATACGTTAATATAACTGATGGAGAAAGAAAATGAGGAAATCCAGAGATTTGTGTCGTCCTCCAAGACAATAATGAAAAAAGAAAGATAAGTGAAGGTTTAGACGAAGGGTAGACATTTGAAGAACTTCCTATGTGGTACAATTTTCATTTAGTGGTGAAATTAGTGGCACGACACCCTACAAGTAGCTCACTTAAAAAAGTTTTCTGGGATGCATGTTTAAGAATATTCACTGAGTGTGGTAGCACACACTTATAACTCCAGCAGTAAGACCTTATCTCAAATAAGTAAATATATGTTTACAGCACTGTCTTTCATAACTATTCAAAAGTGTTAAAAAAAAAAAAAATCCTGACCATTCACCAACAGTAGATACACTGCAGCTTACTCAATGGAATACAGATCTGGAAATTATAAGCAACAAGGATAAATCTTAAAAACACAATCTTCAAGGTGCATTCTAATAGTGTGAAATGAATCAGACTCACAAGCTTAAATATCATATGCTTTATCACGTATGAGAAACCCAAAATAATAAACAATAGGAAATAGGGAGATAGAACCTTTGCAAATAGGTTAATGGACCAAGAGGTATATAGGAAGGAGAAAGGGCAGGCAAAGAAGACATAAAAAGAATTAAGATGTATCATGACCAAGTACCAACTCCCCACAATCAATGTATTCATTATGCACTGCAAACCAATAAACACACACACACACACACACACACACACACACACACAATGCTGAATGAAAAAAAGAGATGCAGAAAGAATACCTGGTGAGATTCTATTTCCATACAGTGCAAAAACAAATTGAACTATAAAGTGCATATTCACATTATACAAAGATGGCACAACTACAAGGAAAAAGAAAAGACATGGTTATCTTAGAATTCAGGACAGCAGGGGCCGGGGAGATGGCTCAGTGGAATATGCGCTTCCCTGGCAAGCGCAAGGGCCTGAGTTCAATCCCCGGTTCCACCCAAAAAAAAAAAAAAAAAGAATTCAGGACAGCAGCTCTCTCTATGGAGAAAAAGGCCTGTGACCCTTAAAGGGATGAGCAAATGGCATCTGCTCTGCATGTCAAACGTGAGGGTTTAAAACCAAGCCAGCTTACAACAAACTGCACTAAGCAATTGCAAAACAAGGCAGAAAGGAGCTCAACAAATCTCTACACTTGATTATACATTGGGCTACAGGCAGTAATTTTTTTTTTCTTCAGAAAACAAATACAATAAGGTATATTTTGAAAGCTACCATTAAATAATGCCTAAGTGTAGATTTGAAATAAATATTTCATTAATAAGCTTCATAGTGTGCTCCAATAGTTAAGACTGAAGGACTTTGTTCACTAATCAATTAAAATATATAAACAAGAACCAGTTTTATCATGGACACAGGAATGTGATAGTATGCTTATTTATAAATAATCTCATTTCATTTACAAACCGATTGTTATTTTGTATTTCCTTACAAGTAAACAAAATGTATTTGAAAATGCTGACAACTATTAGAGGAAATTTAAAATAGCAATCGTCCAGTGACCTAAAGGCCTGGCATGAAAAAATGCTGAGATGCCCATCTATGCAATATTTTCCTGAAAGCAGAATCCTTGATTGTATTTGAAAATAAAAAAAGACATATGTAGTGTTTAGGTATAAGTCTATGATAGCCTGCATTTGGGACCTTCATAGTTTTTCAAACAGAAGCCAGCTTACTCTGCCTTTCCCGTGTACAATTTCTACACAAATTATATGGCATTTTATGCAAATGCCTACATTATCTCGGTCCTTCGCCTCCCAAAATCCACAAAGTCGACTCGAAAGGGAAAGACTGGGAGTCAGAAGGAGACAAGGTGAACTCCCAAATCTCTGACTTCCAAGTTCCTCGGCTCCGCTCCAGAGCGTTTGTAAGCAGAACTGCCCTCCACAACCAAGCGGCAAGCTGCGGCAGGAAGCGAAGCGGTCACCATAGGAACTGGGCGCACCCTTGAACTCCCAGGGAACGCCAGCGAGGACCCGGCTGGCTCCCCGGAGAGCTTCCCGGGCCGCGACCCGCCCTCGCAGCGGCCCCGGACGCGGAGACTCAGCCCGGGCCGCCCCGCCTGCAGCCCCCGCGCACCTCCGAAGCCTCTACCTGGAGCTCCGGGGCCCTCCCCAGGCTTTCGGGCCCGCCGTCCTCCCCGGTGCTCATCCCTGCGACTGCCGGGCCGGGGCCACCGCGGTCCTTCCAGGTCCCGCCGGGTCTCCATCCTCCGCCCCTTGCCCCGCCCCTCCCGCCCCCAAATCCGCCTGGTCCCGCCCTGGCGGAGGCGGAGGGAGGCGGGACCCCGCAGGAGGGAGGCGGGGGCGGTTGGCGCCGGCCTGCGCGCCGTCGGGCCCGCCCTCACGCTCCCCCCGTACCTGAGGGGGGCTCTTCTGCCACCTCCCCTGCGCCTTCGCTCCGCTTCCGTCCGGCGCGCCCCCGGGCCCTGTGCGCACGCGTACCTGGCTCGACCCGCCCTAGCTCAGGGACTACAAGCCGTGCGCGCGCACACACGCACGTAGCGACGCGTACGTCCACCTGTCCGCCTCACAGGGCACCTAGGAAAGGCCTCTTCGTGGCCCATCCGCGCCGCGCAGGCGCACGCCCACGCAGCGCCTAGCCGCCGTACCCGAGCGTCCCGTCTCCTAGCAACCAGCGCGCAGCCCCTTTCTCGCGACTTTTCCGGGACACCGCACCTGGGGAGAATGCGCGTGCGCATGACTGTTTTCCTCCCACACACTCACCTAGGTGCTTTAGGGTCATTCCTCTGCGCTTTTCCTAGGGATCTGAAATCCTTCTGGACCCACGTTCATTAGAACAGCTGCTCTTGGGCACAGCTTCTGCTACAGCCAGGGCAAGTTTTGAAGTCCACTCCTTGGTCCGGTCACCAGCTCCAGACTCCTGGGAGTGACCCGCATGTCCCGGTGAGCGCCGGCAGCCTCTTGTCTGGGGAGCCCGTGGACCCAAGGCTTCAGCAGCCTTGCACAGTTGAGTCAAGCTGGAGGCGGAAGGTGACCGTAAAACCCATCTTCCACTAATCAGTCCCCTTCCGAGTCCTCTTTCCAGAAAAACTGGCCGTGGATAACAAAGAAAAGGTATACCTAACGCCTTACGCGATGTTTAATAACGTATAGATTTTTTTTTCCCGTTTAATACTGTTTAAACTTGCCTCTGTTTATTTAGGAGTCTTCACTCTGGGAACATTCAGTTTAACTTACCCTGTTCAGAAAAAAGAAAAAGCAGCTAATTACTCTAAAGTGGAGAAATAAGGTTTTCAATGAAAAAGAATAAGCTGTGCGTTGTTCTGCCAATGTTTTGCAGCCTTGCTTGAAAGAAAATAGACTTCTTAATGTTTCTAAATACTTAACATGTCCCACCTTTTTTTTTCCGGGGAACCGGGGATTGAACTCAGGCCCTTGCGCTTGCCAAGGAAGCGCTCATTCTAAGAACTTTTGAACTACAGTGGTAATGTCTTTCCTTATAGATGATGTCTTACAGCACCCCTCTAAAGAAATTGATGTGATACAAACCTTTGCATTTCAAAAGTAGGATCACGTTTCAGACTAACAATTCCTGTTTTTCCTGTTGAATACTCACTTTTTCCACAAAGTGGTATTGGCATGATAAACGATTTTTATTTTCATATACCATATCATTTCTAAATATGACCAGATACAGTACAAGAAAATGAAGTTGTCTCTTAGTTTAAAGCAGTGAGAAGATCTAGGGAGCAATACATTTCCTTTGAAATACAATTGATAGGGCCGGCACAATGGTGCACACCTGTAATCTCAGCACTCAGGAGGCTGAGCCAGGATGATCATTTGAAATGGGAGACCAGCCTGGGCTATAAAGTGAGCTCAAGGCCAGCCTGAACTGTGTAGTGAAACCCTGTCTCAAAAAGCTAAGATGGCCTGCAAGATAGTTCAGCAGAGTAAGTGCCTGCCTAGGCTAGCTCCTGGTCTGGGATTTGATCCCTGCCTGGCACCATATGCTGTGCAGACCCCATCCCCCAAAACTGGATGTGGTGGCCCTTGTAATCCCAGCGCTGGGGAGGCTGAAAACAGGAGGAGCACTAAGAGTCCAAGCTGTGTAGTGAGACCCAACACCAAATACAAAAAGAAAAAGACTGAAAAGAAATACAATTGATAAAATAAGTAGAAAAAAAAAAAAAAGCATGGGCTCTCAAAAGATCATCCTGAAAAGTTAGAATAATGTATAATCAGGTATTCTTGTCAGACACTAAGATTACTTTGAAGAGTCTCACCTAGCGTGATTGAAAACAAAAAGAATTAACTAACTTTAAAACTGGAAGGAGGAACAAGGGGAATGGGAGAAAAAGTTATATCACGTACAGGCACAAGTTTTCTATGATGAATGTGATCGTTATGTATACTAAAATGTACTAATAAAATCTAATTTAAAAAATAAATAGAAAAACTGAAGTGTGCCCCAGTGATAGAGCAAGGTGCTGAGCGGCAGGATGCCAGGATTCACTGCCCAGCACTAACAACCAACCAAACAAAATTCTTTCAGTTGAAGTGGAGGTCTTAGGGAGGAGAAGGATTACCACTACAGAAAATGGAGAAGAGTAACCTATGCCACCTAGATGTTACTATAGATTCTTTGAAAATAATGTAGGGGAAAGATCTTTTTTATGTATTTTTTAGTACATGGTCTACAGGGTCTCACTACACAGATCAGACTCATAGTGATCCTCCTGTTTTCAGCCTGCCAAGCACTGGGATCACAGGTGCGCACCACCACGCCCAGTCTCAGATCTTTTTAGGGCCAAAAGAGTACATAAAAATGTTCCTTTCTTTTCCTATCAAGGAGTGATGGTTTACTCCCCTAACCCAAGAAAATGAAAATGTCTTTTCTTCTCTGTAAACCCAAGGAGTTGTGAGAGTTCCAACCTACCCCAGTTAAGCCTTGTATAGTAACCTGCCTCGCCTGTAACATGCACCTTATTCATAGTTCTGAGATCTAGGTTTTGTAGTCCTTTAGCTTCTCCATCATTTCAAAGGTTTCAAGTACAAAAATCTATTTTGACTTTTTTCTTTCTGTGCCCCTTGGTCCCCTCGAGCCAAAAAACCAGAGACTTCAAATACACATACATTGAGCAATGTGTGGAGTCCTCCAGCTCACTGAGGCTCTGTGTCTTTTTTGATCAGATTGTTCCTATTGCTATATGCTTATATATCCTCATGTATCTATAGCTACCTATCTATGTGATTATATATAGACAGATCTGTGTAAACATATCTATATACTTAAATGTAGTTGTATTTATATATTATATGAATATATGTATGTATTTCTATTTCTCTGTAGGATGTATACCTATACATAGAATTTTGCAGTGCTGAAGATGGAACTCAAGGTTCATACATGCTAGACAAGCACCCTACAACTGAGCCTTTCGGTGCTATTTCTTTCCTTTGGCAGTTGGTCCCACCCATAGTTTTCATGGCAAACATTTATTTTTCATGTATAGGAATTTGATGTTTTAAAAGAAATCTTACATTTCATACTATATCATGTTCATGATTTATACCACCTTCTTCCAGACATGGAATATATATAGAATATGTTTTAAGGTATTCATATATTAATTCTGTTGTATAATTTGTGGATTCACGTCTACTTTTATTCCTCCTGGTTATAAGTTAGAATTTTCTGTATGTTGTCATAGAGCTAAGTTTTGATTCAATGCTAAGTATTGGAAACAGGAGATAGGGAGGGAGAAAGGGAGGGAGGGAGGGAGGGTTAGAATTTACATATGTTTGGCTTTCTTCCTAGATTTGGTTAAGGTACTTGGGAGCAATTTGACCCTTTAGATCTGTACCATCCAAAATAGTAGCCATGAGCTACATGTGACTATTTAAATTTATATTACTTACATTTCACTTCCTCATTTGTACTATCCACGTTTCACATCCCAGAAGCTACTTGTGGCTAATGGCTACCAAATCGGATGATGCAGATATAGAATACTGTGTGTATTTTCATCACTACAGTGGTATTAGATAATGCTACTTAGTGGCCAGTTACTTTTGGTACCAGGAATTGAACCCAGGGCCTTTGCACTGAGCTACATACATCCCCAACTTTTATTTGTTTTTGGGTGGGGTTTTTTGTTTTGTTTTGTTTTGTTTGAGACAGCTTCTCAATAAGTTGCTGAATTGCCAAAATTGGATCCAAACTTGCATTCCTCCTGCCTCAGTCTCCTAGAATTCTGGAAGTACGGGCATTCAACACTACTCCAAGCTAGAAGCTAACTTTTAAAATTTCTAAGTCCAATGTAGCCATTAAATACAGGCCATTTTTGGCTTTACAGCTAAGCTAATACCTTTCTATATACTCTACCCAATGCCTCAAATATCAGGATGCCTTGCCACCTCACTGGTGGGAACATAGACTATTCTTGGTCCTGTGTGAGCTCCAGTGACAATTATTCTGCCTTCTCCTTTTTGGCGGTTCTCTCTCAGGCCTCAGAAGCTTTCTTCTTCACATTCCCTCACCAGTACTCAGCTGAAGAGTTGAGGGGAATCCTCTGAAGACCTCTAGAGTGCTTTCTCACTCTTTGCCTCTCTCCTCTCTCCACAGATTCTAGCCACCTGGTCTCCCCAAACTATCCTCTGAATTCATGAAAGTGACCAGACTCCATTGGACCCCCTTCTTGTGTGGACACCTGAGAAATTCCAGGCACTTAGCCATTCCATGAGACAATTTTTTTATTCCCTTTCCTTAGGAATCATTCCCTTACATTGCCTGTTGTCCCAAATTTAAAATACATCACTTCATGTATTGTTGTCGATTTTTAGTACATGGTTAAAGCATCAGGATCAATCTGGTTCCTGTTATTCCACTGTGCAGGAAGCACAAGTCTGCCAGCTCTTCCTTGTTTGAGGCTCTGTCATTGATTAGCCTCAATGGGAGTGGCTTGGAATTCAAAAATTGTGATCGCGAGGGCCCTGAAGCAGATGAGAGTACAGCGTAGCACATGTTTGGAGATTCTCAGTGAGTTCATAGGACTGCCATAGAATGAGAGAGATTGAAGAGGGCGTGAGCTGCGGAATGAGCTTCCTGTTGCTGCTGTGACACTTTGCCACAGACAACACAAATTTATTATCATACAGTTCCAGAAGTTAGATACTCAAAATGGATCTCTCTGTGCTCTAGCCCAATAAAGAGGTCAGCAGAGCCTCTGTTCTTCTGGAAGCTCTGGGGAAGAATCTGTTTCCTTCCTTTCCTAACTTCATAAAATTTCCACATTGCTTGGCTTGTGGTCCCCACCGATCTTTAAAGCCAACAGTAGTCAGCAAATTTTTCTCACATATCTCACTTTAACACTGATATTCTTCTCATCCTCTTTTACTTAAGAAGACCCCTGTGATTCGATTGGTACCATTCAGTTAATCTAGAATAATTTTCCCACCTCAAGGGTTGCTGAGCTTTGGTGGCCATCATTCTGCCAAGCACATCCGGAGACCAGATTTGCTGTGAGATGGGAAGCAACTAACATGGCTGGAGGGCTGATGTGATCTGTCTTACTATTTAGAAGCCTCCTATCAGATACTATTTGAAGACTATACATTGGGGAAGGATAGTGTGTGTTAGGCAGCATTTCAGTGCTGTGACAAAATACCTGAGGAAAACAACTTAAAAGAAGGAAAGATTTATTTTGGCTCATGTCATTATAGAGATTTTGGTCCAGGTAGCTCAACCCCACTGCTTTGAACATGAGACGAGGCCGAACATCATGGCAGAGGGCAGGGTGAATCAAAGCTTCTTACCTCATGGTGGCCAGGAAGCAGTAAAATAGAGCCAGAGAGGAAGGGACTGGGGACAAGACAATCCCAGAGTATACCTATACCTGTGTGATCCATTCCCTTCAAGTATCTCCCACCTCCTAAGTTTTCATCATTTTCCAATAATGCCATAAATTATGAATCTTCCAATGGATTAATTCATTGATAAAGTCAGAGCTCTTATAGTCCAGTCACTGCCAAAGCCCCACCTCTGAACAGTGCTACATTAAAGACCAAACCATTACACATGAACCTTTGCCCCACAAACTGTGACAGAACCAAAACCATGACAGTTACAAGGCTGGAAGTAGAAACAGGGTTCATTAACAGTTTGTCTGTGATATACAAAAGTGGAGTTAAGAATGACTCCACCACATGGTTTCCCGTCATCCCACATTCTAATACTCAGTATTGTCTACTTTTCTAAACTCTACCACTCTGATGGTAGTTAACTTGGATTTCTGATGCCACCTAGGCTTGATATCTCTTTATGTATTCATAACCCACTTGGAATGAGTTATGTCTCTATATACTCTGTCCATCTTCTTTTGGGTTTTCCTTTTCCTTGTTGATTTCTGGAATTTCTTTTTAATACTAGTTATTAAATCCCCTGTCATCTTTACAAAGAAAATACCTCCTTCCAATTTTGTATCTATCTTTCATGTTTACTTTTCACTGAATAGTATTGTGTAATTATGAGTCAGGGAGATAGCTCAGCGACCTAACTGCCTGCCTGGCAAGTGCAAGGACCTAGTTCAATCGCTGGTACCACAGTACTGCATGCTGTGCAGGCCCACTGAAACCAGGCGTGGTGGTGCACGCCCATAATCCCAGCACTGGGGAGGCTGAGACAGGAGGATCACTATGAGTCTGAACTGCGTAGTGAGACCCTGCACCAAATAAATGAATAAAGATTTAAAAACAAAGAATATTTTTTAAGAAGAGTTGTGTAATTATAAGATTATAATCAAATGTTTTCCCCTTATTGTTTAAGCTTTAATGTCATGTTCAAGAAGACTCATTATGATAAATACATTGTGCTACATTTTCTCCTGTTACGTTTATAGTTCTAACATTCACATTTAGGTCTTTTCTGCTTTTGGAGTCCACTTCCATATATAAGATAAGGGTTCTGCTTTGTAAGATCCTTATATGATAAGGAATCTGTTGCAGGATTCCTACATGATCCCATCATGGGTTCACACAGTAATCCAGTACTCACAAAACATGCTAAACTAAAAACAAAACAAAACAAAAACAAAAAACATGCTAAACTTAGTGTGTTTATCTCCTTTGCCTTATAGTGCCTGAGCATAACTAGGTTCAAGTTGAAGTTCTAGTGTGTGCTTTTTGGTCACTTATTTGTTCCTGCACCCAAATAAGATTACTTTCTTTGTGCCACATCTTAGTACTTGGTAAGATGAGTCTCTTCGGGTTTTTTTGTTTTGTTTTGGGGTTTTTTGGCCAAATTGATTTAGGTTCTCATAGACTTTTATTCTTCCACATACATTCAAGATTTCTTCTCGAATGGCAATTCAAATGCCCCAAATGACATGTTTCTCCTTTATGTCTTCAAGACTCTGGGGAAGGTAAGGAAAGACTCGTAGGAATAAATCTACCTTCTTATTGTTTGCCCTTCTGCAATCAATTAGAAGGACTTAATATGCATATTGGTAATTATGTAAGTTATTTTACATTTGTTGATTGTTTTATAGTGTTTTGTTTTCTAATTTTATACTTTGAAAAGTTTTAAATCTATAGAATTGTAACAAGGATAATACTCAACATTTTTTAGCACCTAGCTTCAATAGTTAATATTTTGCATATCTTCCTTTCTATATTTATCTGTCAAACTATACATTGCTAAACAATTTGAGAACAAGTTGCAGTTATGATCCTGCAACCCTACTTCAGCATGTATTTCTTAAGAACAAAGACATTCATTCAGATAACCACAATACAATTATAATATCCATAGCATTTACTGTTGACCTAATATTATCTAACAGACCATCTATATCCAGATTTCCCAATTGTTCAAATAGTCTGTGCAGTATACTTCTCCCTTTCAACTCAGGAACATTCATTGCAGTTCCTAGACCAACCTTGTTCTATAGAAGGTCTCTCAGTTTGGTTGTCTCTCAGTGTGATTGCTTCCTCATGATTGAATTCAAATTATGCTGTTCTTCTTGGTGCTGGGATTGAACTCGCCTTAACACTGCCAGGCAAGTGCCCTGCCACTCAGCTATTCCATTAACTTCAAACTATGCCTTTTTGATGGGAGTGTTTCCTTCTTAATTAAAGATGAAAAACCAAAGAATAAAATAAACTCAGGTTTTTTTAACTTAAAAACAGTGTTAGATATTTCTTTAATGGGGAAAATATATTCATCTCCAAGTTCCAAATATAACAGGAATAGTTATGTTTCAGTGTTTCACAAGAGTTCTTTTTAAAATGTAGTTGTTTTTGATTCCCAGGAAGCCAAATCTGTACTATTTATCTAACAGTTAACGTTTGAATTCCCACTATATGAAGGATACTACAACAGCCCAAGGACTCTGTAACAGGTTAAACACTGATACTCAATGAGAACATAAACAGAATTTCGAGGGATTTTTAAAAAAATTTGTAATGCAGCCTCAAAAAACAAGCTAGATGGGGCTGGTGAGATGACTCAGTGGTCTAAAGCACCTACTTAGAACAAGCTTAGCAAAGCACAGGGACCACGGTTCAATCCCCCAGCACCACATGCCAGCCAGCCCCGCCCCCTGGTGGGCTGAGCTGGCCACACACACACACACACACACACACACACACACACATAAATAAATTTTAAAAATTAAAAAAAAAAAAAACAAGCTAGAAATTCAATTTGATGCAGCTGTTTCCCTTCTAGGAATCTTCCTGAGAGAGTGTAAGACATATTATATTGCAAATTTCTATCCACCTTTCAGAGCCTATCTGTGACCCTTGATGTAGCCCTCATCCCTCTTTGGAAACCTCTCCGAAAATCTCACTCAAGTTTACATACTCACTTTTCTCAACAGGTGAGGATCCTTAAGTTCCATGTATTTTTTTTTTTTTTTTTTTTTGGGCAGGACTGAGGATTGAACTTATTCTACTGAGCTATCTCCCCATCCTGTTTTTAATTTTTTAATAAATTAACTTGGTATAGGGTCTCACTATGCAGCTCAGATCATAGGGATCCTCCTGTCTCAGCCTCCCCAGTGCTGGGATTACAGGCATGTGCCACCATGGCCAGTTTTGGTGGCCAGCTTGGCACGGAGCTTGCCTGGCATTTAGTACCAGGGCTCAAACCTGGGTCCTTATGCTTGCCAGACAGATGCTTACACCTCTAGATCTCCAAGCTATCTCTCCAGCCCTTCCATATCATCATTGGATTTTTTTTTTTTCTTTTTGCAGAGTACCTACATAGCAGAGTGCTTTCCCTTTGGTAATTATTTAAACTATTAATAATGAATTTAAAAGTATTGCTAGTAAGAATGACAGAGAAGACTAAGAGAAGTTCTGTTATTTGCTGGAAGGTGATAAATAGTAAATTAGGCAAATTTCTTTTTAATGACTGTACAAACCTTCCTATAAAGAAAATGTAAGTTAAAAAAGTAAGTGCTAAATGATAAAGAGCAATTTTATTTATATTTGTAGCATCTCTGTGACATTTCAAACAAACACCGCCATGCAGTTGTTGAGATTCCTATTGTATTGACTTCTCACCTCTATTTTTGTTTTTCAGTAATCAAATTGAAGATACATTCGTACTACTTTAAAAAGCCATCTCCAAATTACCCAATGGGATTTCCTCTTAGTAAATCTACTCGGATATCTGCCATTCAAGTGGATGCAAAAGTAGACGATCACTTAATACAAGGGACTGAGAAAAGCAGTTTGGGGCCGGTCACTCGATTATTTCAGAACACCAAGAAAATAAGATTAGAAGACACAAACCAAGAGAACTTCACAAAACTTGAAGGGACTGGCACAGGATCTCTTTCAGAGAAAGCTTTGGTTTCAGTGGAATATATTAAAGAAAGAGATGGAACAGAAATGACAGATGTGGAATGAAATACCATGTATGCGTTACCAAAGAAACCAAAAATGGCTTTCAATTAAGAGGTGTTATTGAGACCGAACAGCATTAGGAACACCTAACAAAATGAAGGAAGATGTGTTTTATTTTTCACTATCTATGAATCATCTTAAACTACATCTTTTGATGGTGCATATTGAAAAGGCAGTCCGTCAGGTTAGGGAGAAAAAAAACTTCCAAATTCAAGGCAGATTTCTCTGGGATTATATTCCAACTTTCATAAAAAGAGTTCTTTGCGGCAGTACTTAAGTGACCCTGAAGCATTTCTCTGTAATTGTAAAGAATTTCATTATTTCATTAATGAGTGGTTTTAAAATGAAGTGTCCTAGCAATTTGTCATCAGTATTTTACACTATGTCTGGTGTACCACTTCTGTGTGTTGCATTTTCAGTTTGGCACTGTATCTTCCTAAAGTTTTCATTTCTGCTCTGCGAAAGGTCACTGCAGGTAAACTCAGCAAAAGACCAATAAATTGCATCTTTTCAGAAGCATTTCATGTGGTACGTCTTTCTTTTAGAATGTTGCTCCGGAGACTGCATCTATTTCAGAGTTAGAAAATACTTCTTCCCAAGTTTAATACTTTATCTTGTGTAAACTACCATTTTATATCACCAATAACTTCGTAAAAGTAAGCTGATCTTTTATTAACTAGTGGTTCTTATTAGTACGTGGCCTGCGTCCCTCCTCGAAAGGTCAGGGAAACGTGGAGCACCGTGAGACAGCAACAGCGCTGGACACCTGGAGGCGGTGCGCTCCCGGGTCGGCGCCTGCTCTCGGGGGCGGGGCCATGGGTGGGGCGTCCGGTGGACTGGCCATTAGGAGGCGGGCCCTGTCGCAGTCTCCGCCCACAAGGGGAGTGGGCGTGGTCAGGGTGCCCTCGCGGTCTGTGGATGCCCCGGGTCCCCGCGACCTTCCCCGGCACTAGACGGCTAGAGGACCCGCGCGACCGGAAGTAGCGGGTGGGTAAAACCGGAAGCGGATATCTCGGGGCGCTGTGGAGTGAAGTGGGTGGTGGAGATCGCGATGGGCGGCGGGTGGGGCCTGAGGACCCTGGGGCTGGGAACCACGTGCGCCTGAGTCACCTCTGGCCCGCGGAGGTGAGAGGTAAAGGCCCTGTGTTTTACCCTCAGCACCAGGGACCTGACACTGTCCCTGTTAGGAAGGGCTGACACGGATCTAAGGGAGGGTGAACAGCTTGAAAAAGCCGTGTGCGCGGCCACAGCTAAAAATGGGGGACAGAACGTGCACAGGAGCGCGATGAGCCTGCGGATAAATGACAGTGCAAGGGAGGTGGCAAGAAAGCCTTGAAAAGGTTTTATGTAGAAGCAGGGGCCAGGCATGCCTGTAGTCCCATCTATATTCGAGGCTGAGGCAGGAAGATTCCAAATCTGAGGTCCGCCTGGGCAAGTATATTGAGACCTTCTCTCAAAGGATTGAGGGTAAGGCTTAGTGGCAGAGTGAGTGCCGCAGGGTTCAATGCCTAGTAGTGGGGGAAAAATAAAGAGAAAGCCGGGCCTGCCTAGAAAGATGATGGATGGCGATTGTTTTGGTGGTGGAATACCAAGTTGGCCAGTGCACAATGTCAAGAATGAGTATATAAGAATATCCTGAGGAAAAAATAAAGCTAGTAATTTTTAAAATTTTATTGGTGCATTTTAGATATGCCTAATGATCACACTCATCATAGGGAATTTACATCTGTACATAATATAACTTGATTCTTTTACCCCTCCCTTTACCCTTTCTCCCCCTCCTCGTTCTCAGAAAGCTTTGTTTCCATGTGTCACTTTTCCCTTCCTTTCTCCCTCCCTTTTCTTTGTTCTCCTTCCTATTTTAACATTTTCTTCCTATTTCCCAGTGTCCGTTACACATTTTGGACCTTATTTACCCTTTTGATTTCTAACACCGGAGAGTGTGCTATTTACAGGTGTGTCTGATTTATTTCACAAAAGAGTAAGATCATAAGGTGCATCCATTTAAAACCTAGAAATGTCTCAAGTTTACCTTTTTTTTTTTTAATTTTTACGTATTTGGTTCAGGCTTTCACTACACAGCTCGACTCGTACTGATCCTCCTGTTTTCAGCCTCCCCAGCCCTGGGATTACAGGCATGCACAGTCTCTGGCCAGCTCCACATGCCAGGGGGCGGGGCCCGTGCGGCATGTGGTGCTGGAATGAACCCCTGTCCCTGAGCTTGCCTAAGCCGGCACTAAGGCTGCTGAGCTATCTCACCAGCCCTAAACGTTCCCTTTTTAATAGCAGAGTAGTACTCAATTGTATAAAAAAAAAAAAAATTCTTTACCCATTCATCCATTCGGGTTGTTTCCAAGCAGAGAGCATGAGTGTGTTATAAATATGGGTGTACAGTACATATATTGCTGTGGTTTTGTACTTTTAATTCTTTTGGGAAGGTACCAAGAACAAGAATAACTGGGTCAGGTGGAAGTAGGGTTACTTTTCTGAAGAATCTCCACACGGATTTCCACAGTAGTTGTGCCAGTCTATGCTCTCACCAACAGTGGAGAAGGGTTCCTTTTTCCCTTACAGCACAGCCACCATTTGTTATTGGTTGATTTCTTGATTATAGCCATTCTTTCTAGAGTGGGATGCAATCTCAGTGTTCTTTTAATTTACATCTCTGACTGGCCATTGACGTTGAACATTTTTTCATGTATTTATTTTCTGTAAAGCTAGTAAATAAAAGAAAATAGAGATTAAAGAAACAAAATTTTACCAGTCTTTCAAAGGTCTACTACACACTGACAAGTAGAGAGTATATGATTCATTCAGGGATCTGTCTGTGACAGGAACATAAAACAAGGAAGGTGTATTTGCCTCAGAGGGAGTACACAGTGTCCTGACTTAACTGGAGGATTTTCCCAGGGCCCAAGAGTTGAGATGATTTCCTTAGGGCCCAATCCATCACACGCTGAAATTGTTTAGCTCAATCCTTTTGTTCTGATTGTGTATTCACAAAACTGAGTATAAACTGGCTCATGAGCAAGTAAGTAGACTCATTATCGGTATAGCCTATGGTTCTCTAAATCAGTACAGGTAACTGGTATTCAGGATTTTGGGATGTTCCTTTGTTTCCACTTTATATTCCTTCTCATACTTTAGGGCTCAATCAAAAGGTTACATCCTCACCAAGGCCAATTTATTTGTTTTATGAGTTCAAACACCTAGAATGGTTTCTGACACATGGTGGGCATTCAGCCTAACTCTTACTTTTGCTCACATGTTGCCATTTTGATAAGATCTGGCCTAACAGCCCTACTGAAAATGGACTCACATACCTGGTTCCAAACTTTTCTTCCAAGCCCTACCTTTTCTTTCTTTCTTTTTCATTACCTTTATTTATTTGGCTTTCTGATGGATCCCAAGTGCCAAGGACAAAGCAGAATTTGTAACATTAATTCCTTTGTTGTGTTTTATTAACACTATACAAAATGGCTGGGTATATAGAGATATTTTGAGCACTATTAAGATATATGAATTATATCAGTAGATGAATTGGCTCAGTTCTGGGACCAAGCATATAATCTTGGTGTAGGACAATGTATTGTGGATATAGCTAATTTATCAAGGAAAATGCCATTCTGGTGTGTCTTTATTAGGCTATCTTTGTACATGTGAGGAAATACCCATTATATGACTAGAACCATATGAACAGGAAAAGAGACATGTGAAGGGAGAAATCCCATAATAATATCTATCATCTCAATACACTTCACACTGACCAGTCATGAGTGGTTTACGCCATAACATTAAGATATGTTATCAGAAATACATGGCCTGGGGCTGGGGAGATGGCTCAGTGGAATAAGCGCTTCCCTGGCAAGCGCAAGGGCCTGAGTTCAATCCCCAGTTCCGAAAAAAAAAAAAAGAAATACATGGCCTGCTTCAAGACAGGCACATGCCTATAAACCCAGGACTGTAAAGGCTGAGGCAAGACAGTTATATGAGAAACCCAAAGTATAAATAAAGAGCAAAATAAAAATAGGTAATAGGATGTAGGCAGATAGATCTTTCTCAAAGGAGAAAAGGATCAAGAGATGGGGAGGGGAGGGACGGGACAAAAAAGGAATGGAGATGTGTTATGTACATGATGTGTTATGTGTTATGAAAGCAATTGAGATATGTTCTATACCAACTCCCCACAAGGAATGAAAATATTATGTACTGCAAACATGTACTACAATATTTTTGAAGGAATTTGTGGTACAAGGTTTTGGGATTGCTGGATATGGAAGTGTAATTAAAGTACCTTTAATTCAATCCTCCCATGGGCCCCAGGGCACATGGAGCAGCTACAAGTTAGACTAAAGTTAGCCAATTAGTAAGTGGCAGAGCCAGGATTAAAATTTAAGCCTGTTTTGTGTGTGTGTGTGTGTGTGTGTGTGTATTATTTAATTTGTTCCACAACTCTGGGGAAAATGGCTGTAGTCATGTTCCTCATCCCATGCAGAGTTCTCAAACGGAAGCAATATTTTGCTAGACACTTCTGTTCAAATACTAAACTGTTCAGCAACAGAGGCTTTCGTGAACTGGACATGAATTTGTTTTCTCTCTTCTCTGTCCCCCCACTACCTGGTGTCTGGTGGATGCTCTGTAAATGTTTGTTGAATGAATGCAGAACTTTATGGTACTCAGTCATACAGATTTACGAACAAAAAGATTAACCAAAGATACAATCTGAGTGTAGAGACTTCCTAGGACAGTGTAGCCAGAGGCCTCGGGGGAGCTAGGATACAGGTAGTGCAGCTGTTGTGTCCCTTAGGGGAAGGAGTCCATAGGGGCTGAGGAGATGGCTCAGTAGAATAAGCACTTCCCTAGCAAGCGGAAGGGTCTGAGTTCAATCCCTAGTTCCACCAAAAAGGAAAAAAAAAAAAAAAAAGGAACGAGTCCACAGAATGTTCATTACTGTTATCCCGCTGCCTGCCTTTGTGCCTGCAGTGTGCTACTCCCATCAACCTGGAAAACTGTCCAGTTTCAAGATACAGTTCAAGAAACTCTGCTTCTTGGAAACCTCGCCAGATCTTTCTTAAACAGAGGGAGTGTAAACTGGCTCAGCTTTTTTTTTTTTTAACATAATTTTAAAAAAAAATGTCAAGTGATAAAAGTGTGAAGACTCTTTAACCTAGGAATTACACTTCTAGGACATTACCAAACTAGTTTGGCCTAGTAATGGTCTCTGATAATCCACTTGAATTTGGCATGGTAGTGCATGCCTGTACTCCCAGAACTTTGGGAGGCAGAGATGGGAGGATCAAAATTTTTGAGATCAGCCTGAGCAACTAAGACCCTGGCTTAAAAAAAAAAAAAAAAAAAATTAAGATCCTGGCTTTTAAAAAAAAATTGTTTTTTAAAAATCTAGGAGGTAGTTCAGTGCAAAGACCCTGGCCTTATCCTCCAGAACTAAAAAAGAAATAATAATAATTAAAATCCACTCAGCCAGGCACGGTGGTGCATACCCGTAATCCCAGCACTCCAGAGGCTAAGGCAGGAAGATTGCTAAGAATTAGAAACCAGCCTGGGCTACACAGTGAGTTGAAAGCCAGCCTGACCTAGACAGCATGAGCCTATCTCAAAAAAGCAAAACACAACAAAAACAAAGAAACAACCCACTCTATTCCTAGTTCTTTCTCCTAGAGGAAAACTAGAAGCTTGCCAAGAATTGAAATGGAATGATTTAAAGATGCTAAGTAGTCAGAGTGCTTCATTCTCATGGATAGTGCAATTTTCCTCCTAGACTTCAGTCACACTGCTGATGTGTAGTTTGTAAAGCTGTCCAAACATGAATTTATTCATAGCCTTTCCATATGAGTCCACATACTCTGATTTTCTCTGACTTTAGGGAGTTCATCCTAATTTAATATTGACTAAATACAAGTTATCCTAGCAATAAACCATATATATCTCAAAGTCAAATAGGAATTATTTTTAAAACATTATAAAGACACAATTCATAAGGACATTTCTCTTTCCATAGTGATGTTCCTGAATACATTGTTGATGACACGGAAAACTAGAAACAACCTAATAGAGACCGAGAGCCTGAGCAGACTGGCACATTAACAATGAAATATTGCACAGTCATTAAAGCTGAGATGAAAATGGATTTAGTTTTAAATAAGCTGAGTATGATGACACTGTCTATAATCTGAGCTACTCAAGAGGCTAAGGCAGGAGGATCACTTGAGCCCTGGAGTTCAAGGCCAGCCTAGGCAATACACTGAGACCTTCTCTTAAAAATACATAGAATGAAATACTAAAATAACAGTAAAATTACACTTTTGGGGGGGAAATGTTTTCTGGGTGTGTTTACATGCACAGAAATAAAATGGATTATTCATGCCAAAATGTTAATTGTGGCTATCTCCAGGAGGGTGGGATTATGGATTATTTTATTTATTTATTTATTTATTTATTTGCTTACCTGTTATTTTCTTTATGATTGTGTATTACCTGGGAGTCTAATTTGTTTGGCTTTGAGATGTGTGACATAATGGATCTGATGTGTATTTATTGCTTCAAAAATATCCGTGCCCTCATTACACATCAACTGAAGTTACATGAAGTTTATCTTCATTTATTTCCTGGAGCACTCCTGGAGCGTTGCTAAAAGGTAATGATAAAAGGGAAGAAAAACAACCTCGGTGGGTACTTACATAAGTCTAGGTCAAATAGCCAGTTATCAATAGCTAGAAAGTAGAATTTAGTTTTTCTTTTCTCATTGAGTTAATTTGTTTGTCTTCCACTTTTAAAGGCATGCTGATCCCATTTTCAATGAGGAATTGTTTTCAGTTGCTTTGTAATCACAAAGTTCCGGCTGCTGGCTTTAAAAACACAGTAAAGAGTGGACTCATTTTGCAGTCTGTTTCCAATGATGTTTATCAAAATCTAGCTGTGGAAGACTGGATCCACGACCATGTGAACCTAGAAGGCAAGCCGATTCTCTTCTTTTGGAGGAACTCGCCTTCTCTTGTGATTGGGAGACATCAGAACCCTTGGCAGGAATGTAACCTGACTCTCATGAGAGAGGGCGGCATCAAACTGGCTCGGAGACTGAGCGGAGGAGGAACCGTGTACCATGACATGGGCAACATCAACCTCACTTTCTTTACCACCAAAACCAAGTATGATAGAATGGAAAACCTGAAGTTAATTGTGAGGGCTCTCAACACTGTCCAACCCCAGCTGGATGTGCAGGCCACAAAAAGATTTGACCTGTTACTTGATGGGCAGTTTAAGATCTCGGGAACAGCTGCTAAGATCGGCAGGACCACTGCTTACCACCACTGCACCTTGCTATGCAGTACTGACAGGACCACTTTGTCTGCTTTGCTGAAGAGCCCATCCCAGGGGATCAAGAGCAACGCCACTGCTAGCATACCGGCTGTGGTGAAAAACCTTCTAGAAAAAGATCCCACTCTGACCTGTGAAGTGCTGATGGAGGCTATTGCTGCCGAGTATGCTGCTTATCATCAAATTGACAATCACATCCACCTCATCAACCCAACAGATGAGACACTGTTTCCTGGACTAAACAGCAAAGCCAAAGAACTACAAACTTGGGAGTGGATCTATGGCAGGACTCCAAAGTTTAGCGTAAACACTACCTTTAATGTGTTGTACGAGCAGGCACATTTTGAGGTCAGAGTATTTCTAGACATAAAGAATGGAAGAATCGTAGTCTGCAAGATCGAAGCACCTGATCATTGGCTGCCGCTGGAAATATGTGATAAATTAAATTCAAGTCTGATGGGCAGCAAGTTTTGCCCAACTGAAACTACTGTGATAACACACATGTTACTCAGAATGTGTCCCGAAGACCGGGAACTACATAGTAAATGGAATGTTCTCTGTGAAAAAATTAAAGGAATAATGTGACTCCAAGTAACTGTCATTATACTGACAGTTTCAATGAGAAAATTTTAAAAACAATTTTTAAATGACTTATGTCTTGGAAAAAATACCTAGTTTATTTCAGTAACTTCTCCCCGCATTACCTTGCCTAGCCCCTGTCCTTGCCCATGCCCATGCCCACGCTTTCTGCCAGCCTCTGGGATGCTTTACCTCTGTGTTCATGGGTCTTAACACCTGGCACACATTTATATTTCACTCTGCTCCTTGCTCTCTTCCTGCAGTTAGATTTGAGCATCTTACACATGCTGATGCCACAGGTAGTCTTTTGGCTTTCCTACTCCTAAGGAATATAACCGAGGTTTCTCACTACGTCCAAATCCTAAACTCTGAAATTTGCCTTTTATCTGTATTTTTTTTAATCTCTCCACCTTCCTACTAAATCAAGCCCTATACTTTCTAAGCCTTTGATACTTCCCTAATCTTTCCTAGTTTCATTTCCCTTCCTATTCCAGCCTGGATATTTATTTATTTATTTATTTATTTTAAATTTTGGTGCTGGAAATCGAACTCAGGACCTTGTGGCTTGCTGGGCAGGTACTGTACCGCTGAGCTATATCCCCAGCCTGAATTATTTAAAGTAATAAATTTATTATAATTTCTTATTCATATTGAGTAGTTTTTCCTT
>NW_004524628.1:5703550-5709015 GCF_000260255.1 Octodon degus
TGTCCCATTAAGGTATTCTTTAAAAAGTGACTCATAACCAAAACCTGTTGCATTCTCTTCTATCTTAATTTGTTTGTGATATTTTCCATCTATAAAACACAAACTTTAGTTATAATCAGTGACCACTTTTTAAAATATTTTATTCTTTAAATAGCAATTAATTGGGATCAGTTCTAAATTAATTTTTTAACTTATAACCCAAGTTAAAGAGTGGCTGTCACAGGATCAACAGGATAATTCCACTGTTTTCATCAATTCAAAATGAGTACTTACTGAACAAGTTATCTGAGATTATCCATTTTTAAGGAAATATACGAATCCCAACAGTAGTTCCTAATGTGCATGGCTTTGCACTTTATACTTTGCTTAAAAGTCAGTGGTCTGGCTCCTCTTCTGGGACAGCACTTGGAGGCACTCAGGATGGTCTAACAATTGACATATATAGTAGGCTTTCCTGCAATACAGGCTCTTAGAAATCTAGGCTGTCCCCAAGCCCTGATAACAGAAATGTGTGCTTTTTATATCAAGAAAGTTGGGAAAGCACCACAATCCGTGTGTTTGGGATGTGGTCAGGCAGTCGGAGGGGCTTGTTCTGGGAGACCCACAGTTCTTAGTAGATTGTCTAAAACACTGAGTAAACATGTTGGGCCACAGTAAGGACAGAGAGGAGGAACAGCTGGAGGCCAGGCCCTAGTATGTGCAGTGGCAGCACCTTTGGCCACAGAAAGGAGCAACAGTGCACACCCTAAATAAGGTGGCAATGGCAATGGCAATGGCAATGTAGATGTTCAGAACCTGGAAGCTTATGAATAGGAAACTAATCACACAAAGGGAACAACACATACCTACCTCACCCCTGGTCACTAGGGACATTCAGCTATTAGAATGCTTCGATTCCCAATAGCATCTGAGAGAAGTCCCACGAGTTTCTTTAGCTACTTTAATGACTTTAGTCTGTTCGTAAAGGGAAATACACATAAAATGCAGGATCCACATGTAGCAGTCCTCTGCAGCAGTTCTTCAACTGGGTCCACAAAGCTTCTACAAATTCCTTAAAAATGGCAAAGTCCTATAGTGTGTAGAGCTCCCATGGAATGTGCAAAGGGGTGTCTGACCCCACCCCCTAACAAAGAAAAAGTGAGTAACTCTTGTATAGAGGGAGAAGACATGCACAATAAATCCATAAGACCCAGGCACAACTAGCTCAAACCACACAGAGCTCTATAGGAAGCCAGAAATACTTGGCGAATGGAGAGTCACAGCAGCCTATGGATATATTTTCTGTCTTTGTTGGTGGTGCTGGGATCAATCTCAGGGCCCAATGCATGTTATGCAAATGCCCAACCACGGAGCCACATCCCCTTTCCCTTTGGACATGTGTTTTTATTTTTTATTGGTGGAACCAGGGATTGAACTCAGGCCCTGGTGCTTGCCAGGCAAGCACTTACTCTACTGAGCCATCTCCCCGGCCCCTGGACATGTGTTTTTAAAACAGCCTTTTTTTTTTTTTTTTTTTACCTTCTTTTACTTGATCCAAGTATTTCTTTATGTCTTCTGCTCTATCCATGTAGTGAGTAATTTTTTCTCTGAGGTAACATCTCTTAGTATGATCTTGGATGCCTATAAAATTTAAAAACAATCATATTCTCAAGTTTCAAAATAGTTTTTTTAGTTAGTTCAAGCATTCTTTCTGGTTTCCCTCATTTTCTATCTTTTCAGCATGGTTTGCCTCAGTCCTAAAATACACAGGTGCCGAGCTCACACTCTCTGATAGAGGGAAGTCACTTCTAAATGAAGCATGTGATGCACCTTTGTTTAGGAATGGGGGCTCTGCTCCTACATTACCTCTGGGGCACCACGTCTGGTAGGGTGAGAAAGGTCTGCAACATGTCAAACCCTTAAAAAGGTCCAGGTTAAATAGTGGTTAACAACAAAGGACCTAGAGTCTGACTGCTTCATGTAAAACCTGCCTTTCCACTTTTAGCTAAGTGAGTTTGGCCCTTTATTCAACCTCTTTGTATCTCCGACTTTAACATGAAAACAGTGATAGTACTTTAGTGTGGCTGAGATGGCTTTAAAAGAGCCTGCCTGGAGCGTAGGAAATAAATGTTGCTTGTCAACATCATTATCATCCACATAATTCTTCCCATATACCTCACCTGAGCTCCTTTAGAGCCATCCTTTAGTATCGTTGTTCTTACTCTTGGGGTTGTTTGTTTGTTTGTTTGTTTGCGGAACCAGGGATTGAACTCAGGCCCTTGCGCTTGCCAGGGAAGCGCTTATTCCACTGAGCCATCTCCCAGGCCCCCAGAATCCTTGTTCTTAACCTCTGCTGTTACTTGGCTACTACCCCTAAACATGTCCTTTCTCATCCCTTTCTGGCCAAGACAAAACCCAAGATCCACCTTCCCTCGTCCTTTCTGTGCTTTTAGATTTTCCACAAAGTGTGAGTTTCTTTTACCTTCACTGACATCCTTTTGGATGTCCATTTGATTTAACTACTTGCCACTGGGTCTTTAGAAATGAAAGATTTGTAAGGGCCCTTAAAACTAAGATTATTAGTGACTACACTTAACCATACTGAACTTTTTTTTTTGGGGGGGGGTAAAATAGCACAATGTTAGCTGAATTTCTTTTAAAAAAAAACAACAACAAAGTATCAACAGTAGCTTTGCTGGGACAAGGGACAAGGGACCAGCACCAGGGCAGGGACACACTTTGTACTTGGAACATACGTATGTTCAAAAAAAAAAAAAAAAATACACACACACACACACATATATTTGGTACAGGGCCTCATTACACAGCTCGGATTCATAGTGATCCTCCTGTTTTCAGCCTCCCCAGCACTTGAACCATTCTTTAACAGTGACGTTTTTTGGTGTTTTTTTTTTTTGTTGTTGTTGTTGTTGTTTTTTTTGGTACTGGGACTCAAACTCAGGACCTCAAGCTTGCAGGGCAGGTACTCTGCCACTGAGCTATATCACTGGCCAAATAGTGACATTTTCTAACCATGTATATGTGTTATTTTTAATCTCTTAAAACCACAATTGAGGTTCTTTTCAAAAAACTTAAATTCCAAAATAATGATGCCTGTATGTAAATATTCCCTTCTGCAGAGTCAGCTCCAATATACGAACAGTAAAAGTTCAAAAGCAGCATTTTAGTACCATATAAAAACACAAGTTTAGGCACCTTATCAAAGGACAATGTTTAGGAACACTGGAGATGAGGTCGTTGCGTCTGCTGCCACACCTGTTTAGGGCTCTACTGGTCTCTGCTCCCACTTCACAATGGTCTCTCTCTGGATCCTAAACAAAGAAATCACGAGCTGACCCACAGCAACAGTTCCTTCAGCTGAGGGACTTCACTCAGTAGCATTCCAAGCAATTACTTAGGACTGCCAAATGGCACTGCTTTGGCACTTCCTGCATAGGTGGGGTTTACACAACTGGCTTCCTGGTGACATATTTAGATGACAACTCGCTTTACCTTCACTGCAATGAAAACCATGGCTGTGGCACAACAGTCTGACTTGAAGCCAGGAGTTTTAAAAAAGCTGATCTGATCAGAACTTGCTGTTTGGTTAACAGAAAATCAAAGCAAAGACACAGCAGGCTACCAGAGCAGGTGAAGTGAGGCGGCGATACCTTGGAAGTCCATGATCCACAGGTTAACTGGAATGGGAAAAGGCAATACAGTCAGCTTTCCATGGATGGTGACAGTGTGGTAAGCATGAATTCATCAGTGTCTGCTATTAACCAGAAAACCTGTCTTCATACGTGAAGCCTTTATGATAGTAATTTTTGCACTGACCAGGCTGGCCTTGTGGCAGACAACGAATGTCCCTGGTCTGCAGTTTCCAACATCCACTCTGCCTGAGAGACCAGCAAGGGGCTCTCTAATGGCCATCTGTGGCACAGGAGACAGACACACTGCCTGTCACAGGTCTTCCTGCTGACCTCCAGCTCAGCTGTCTTCCTTCAAGGCCTACGATTTCAGATCCCCTTCATTCCTTTCCTCCCCTTTCCACCTTCTTTTACCCTTCTCTTTCTTTTTCTCCTTGTCTCTTCTTCCTCTGCCAGGCAAATATGTCTCTCTAGAGTGATAGGAGCATACCTGTCTTGACTGACCAAAAAGTGCTCGGTCTCCCAGGCACAGCTCCCGCAAAGCATGAACAGAGCCTGGTCTGATGCCACGACGAACCTCTGCCCATCCTAGTTGGCACTGAACAGGATGCCTACCATAGGCTCCTGATTTCCTGTCTCCTCTGTGGGGCTCCCCCATGTGGTGACATCCTAAGAATCTTCCCCTTCTTTGTCATTTTCAGGATGTTCTTGGGCTTGTCTGGGTCTGTCTTTGAGAAGTTAACAGGTAATGAGGGTCTCTTGTGGTCTGATTTCTTCCTCCTGTGTCATCATCTTTGTCCCACTGTTCCAGGAGATGTGTCAGGTCCACATCATTGTCGTAGCCAGTGTCTTCCTCCTTTTGTAGAGTTCGGGTGGCCTCCTTGGGCACCCAGGTCAAAGCAGGAGCAGGGCACCCACCTGGAGCCCACCGTCTTCACCACGAAACCTTTTTATTTCTGATTTCTGAAGTTCCACTTTTTACTCCAATGCTTCTGGCAAACATCACCAACTTTCTCCCCACATTTAACATTTTCTTGCTTAAATCTGCACTGCACTTATCTCTACTGATACTTATTTCTTGTATCAGAATAGGTTGCATCCTGGGTCTTAACACGTCTCTATAACCCCCCTGGGACTTGTGATTCTCCTGCTTTTGATCCCTTACAGGAGTGTTCCACCTGACCCACACCTCCCTGGCTGTTCTGGGGACCTGATGTACAGTCATCAAGGCCTTTCACTTTGGTTGTGGCTTGACCACCTGCCAGCAGCAGAAAGTGAAAAGAGAACTACTTGTCTTCATTATAGAATCAGACAGAATACCATCAACTCCCGCTTTATAGAACAATGTAAAGAATGAAACAAGATCACACATTTTTGTTTTCTCAGTTTCTAGAGATAAATGTAGAGCCTCAGGCAAGAACTCTACCACTGAATTATATGCCCAGTCTCAACTGTTTTTGATTTCAACTTTGTTTTTTGTTCTTAATTTGGGTTTTTTGGGCAGAATGCTCAAGTAAAATTAAATTACAAGCATTACAATATTTCTTTCCAAAACAGTTAAGTCTACATCTCTAAAAATTAAGGGTAGTTTTGGAGGCAAAAATATTACTCCATATTGACTTTCCTAATCCACCAATGTCTTAGTGATTAAGGTTTATATATATACTGCATATGAGTAAGTCTATTAAACCTCTTAAATATCTGTAATAGACCCTCCCCTTTCATAATGACATTACTCTGTTACAGCTATGTAGAAGAAACCTGTCCAGCTATCCCCCGCACCGCTCACCGCTCACCTTTCCGAACCTGCAGGAGCAGATCAATCCCCTCTTGGTA
>NW_004524628.1:5709115-5715238 GCF_000260255.1 Octodon degus
CTTCCTTCCTTCCTTTTTCCTTTCTTTTTCTTTTCATTTTGTGACAAGTTCTTGCCATGGAGTTCAGGCTGGGCTTTAAATCACTTTATAGCCCCTGCTGGCCTTCAACTCATAGCAATCTTCCTACCTTAACCTCTCTACTATTGAGATTGTAAGTATGTGTCACCAGGCCCAACTCATAGCCACCTTTTTTTTTCTTTTAATTTAGAGGAGGAAAAAAAAGCAGAAAATAGTTGGCCGAAAACAGGAGCAGGGAGTTCTGAAAGATGGATGCCCCCTGATTTTCTCCTCCTGTATCACAGCCTTTGACTCACCATGTGTGGGGAGTGGAGGCCTTCAGAAGCGAGCTCCTCCAGCTCCCACGTTCTGCGCTTCAACATTGCCCTTCCATTCAACCAGAAAAGAAACGCCTCTCCTTCCTGCACGGTGCCTCCTGACTGTACCCAGGGTTTGTCCTCCTGTTTCTACTTATTTCTCTCCGCTTTCCCTGGATTCTTAACCACAGTGAATGAACGTATGACTTCCATTTCCCAAAACTCCTGCTCAGGAGTCTTTTCTTGTTCTTTTCCTTACCTCAGAAAGTAGCATCGCTGTTGACCTTTTCCCTTTTCTACAGTTCATTCAGACACACACTTTATTTCTCCAGTATATTTGGTGTTTGTTGAGTGCCTACTACGTGTCAACACTGCGCTATTTGGTCAGTGAGTAAAAGACCAATGGTCCTTGACCTCAGAAATTGAAATTTTGGTTCAGTGGCTGTCTGTGGAAAGAAGCAGACAGTGTATTGGGCACTTGTTAAAACTTAGGGACGCTATGACTCCTGTTTTCAAGGCATGGCTCATTTCAGAGGAAACAAAAGCAACACGTGTTAGCTTGTAGGGCTTCTAAAACACAGACTGGGTGGCTTCAAATCCAAAATGGAAGTGCCAGCAGGTTTGGCTTGTACTGAGACCCTTTCCTGGGCTTGGGGACGACCACTTTTCTGGTGCATCCAAAGTTTCTCCTTTTACAAGAGGATAAGTCATAAAGCCTACTCCATGGGCCTCATTTTAGCTCAGTTACCTCTTTAAAGACCTCTTCTACAAATATGGTTAATTTTGACATACTAAGGGTTAGGACTCCAGCATGTGGATTAGTGGAAGGACATAATCCTCTCCTCAACAGCTATTTCAGAATCTTGAGCGATCTAGAGACTTGTCCTGAAGCAACATTCTACAGTATGTGGATGTCACATCGACTCCAGCTCTCCTTTTATGAATTACTTTCAAATATCTAGACCTGACCCCACCTTTTTTCAGGGGGGGTCTGATCTAGATATTTGAAAGTAATTCATTCTCCGGAATGAAGACACAAGTTTTGCTTACAACTATCTCAAAGTACAGCTGGCATAAAGTGATGGGGAGTTTAGTTTTTTGGTTTTTTTTTTTTTTTTTTTTCCTTCTTGAGACAGGGTCTTGCTATGCAGTTCAGGCTGGCCTTGAGCTCACTTTGTATCCCGTGGTGGTCTCATCCTTCCTGCCTCAGCCTCCCAATGCTTGGATTACAGGTGTATGCCACCATGCCCAGCTGGGACTTTACTTTTTAGTTGTTCCTGAGACAAACATGACTCAAAAGTTTAGCTGTTCTTTGAGGCAGGTTCAATGGGTAGGTCCTTTTGTTCTTTAGCAGCTTAAATACAAAACAGCAGGTAAACAGTTTTGAAGAGATTTTTCAAATTTCTTAAACATTATACTTGTTGCAGTGAGTAAAAATTATTTTCTGAGAAAGGTATAAAAATTTTGATATGATGTGCTTTAGTGCCATACCAGTTTTGGTTTGTTTGTTTGCTTGTTTTTTTAAGAGAAAGGGTATCAGGAAATGGAACAAGGAACATCTAGAACAGATGGACTCAAGGTGTGTTTCACAGATAGATTCCCCAGAACTTTTCAGTGTTTGTATGCTGGGATATGGGAGGGAAGAATCTAGACTCCTTAGTAAGCAACTGGCTGGATGAAGGTAAGCAGAGCATTGGGGCTGGGGAGATGGCTCAGTGAAATAAGCGCTTCCCTGGCAAGCGCAAGGGCCTGAGTTCAATCCCTGGGTCCACAAAAAAAAGTAAGCAGAGCAAATGGGGTTTAGCTAACATATACTGTATTTGATATGCTTGGGTGCTTCTGAGACGCTAGAGTCCAGATGAATTGGAATGCCAAGGAGAAGTTTTAGGTAATTTGAGAGTCCATAGCATATGAATAGTAATTTAGGTCATGAGGATAGATAATTTTGGACTTTTGTAGTTCATCTAAAGTTTTAATGGTGTAGCATCTGGTCTCCAGTTTGGTGTCGCACCTTCTGAGGTTCGGTGGGAAGTACAGCCTGCCTTCCCCCTTGGAAACTGAAACAGGCATTGTGTGTTGCGTATGCACTTTCCTGGCCTCCCTTGAGGTGAGAGGATGGGCGACTCTGAACTGGAAGCCAGTGAGGCAGAGGAGCTGAGAGGGAGACCTTCTCTAATCAGGAGCCTCGCTTTCTCTGGGATCCAAGGCAGCGAGGTTCCACTGTGCCGTGCGGGGTGTGACGTTGTTGCCACATCCAGCCTTTCAGTGAGGGGAGCAGGGTCACAGATGATTGGTTCTTGGTTACTTCTGGCAAAGCCTCCTCTTGTGGTGCTGCTGTGAACTACCTCTTACCTTAAACAGACCCTTTAACATCAAGTAGAAGTTTTGTCGCTTTTATAAAAATGTAAGTGTAATTTCTTAGAGAGAGTCTGGGTTGAATAAAAGACTTTAAGGATTATTATGGTTGTGTAGGAGAAATGAGCAAATGCTCACCAGGGAATTACATCACCAGCTCCAAATCTAGTATGTGGGAGGGTGGAAGGGAAAACTATTTTACCAGTTTTGAAAAGGAAGTGGCCAATCTCCATTGCTGGCACTGCCAGTGCCAGCCTCACTGCCTTTGCTGACTCTGAAAGTGAGATGCAGATTTAAAAAGTGCCCACGGCATCTGGTGAGATGCAGGTCCCTGCTGACTTTACCACACCTCAGTGGGCTAGCTGGAGCATGACCAGGTGGTGAGGAAGTGGAGAAGACTGTACCGGGAGAACTCTTTTGAGGAGTTCGTTCATGAAGGAGAACAAAATATAGGGCATCACGTGCTTGGGGATGTGTGCTGGAGGACCGATCAGGAGGCCAGGGGACACTGCGCCAGGACCGAGTCCTCCGTGAAGCTACAGGACCTCACGCCAAGGTCACCGCTGCAAGCCATCTTCCTCCATACTTAGGCACAGGAGTCCTCTTTTCTATAGGTTGTAAGTTGGATCATGTGTGTTTTCAACTTTGTTTATACCCATTTAAAATATATGATCAAATCGTTTGCTCTATTCCTTTCCTTGACAGTTTTTCTGGTCTTTGTGTTATTCCCACACATTTGGTAGGTTAGAATAAAAAAACCCAGATTTTCCGTTTTATCGTTTCTTTCATCCATTGAAGATTTATTCCTTTATGTGGAGCAAGGCAGAGACCTAATACTGTTATTTTCCAGTCATTTACTGAATGTCTACTTTATAGATTGAAATGACACCTTTGTTATATATCCAATACCCAGACACACATCTTTTGAGTTTTTTATTCTGTTGTACTGATTTATTTGGCCAGATCTAGGCTGATGTACATTTAAAAAATTGCTATAGTTAATGTCTTGCAGTGAGTCACAAAGAATCTCCTGGTGCTAGTCTCCTACCTCATCTAATTTATAATCCAGGAAAAACTGAATCTTCCATTCGGGAAGATAACTGCCTTTCCAGTCGCTCTGGCTTCCTTCTGGAATTCCATACCTAACTTGTACTTTGTATACTTCAAGTGTTCCAATTTGACCTGGGGGCTCCAAATATCTCTTTTCTTTAATTATTTTCTCTTAGTATTTTTTTGGCCAGGGTGCTGAGAGCTGGACCCACGGCCTCATAAATGCTAAGCACATGCTGTACCACTGATGTAACACCCTGCTTTTGGGCAGGATTTTTATAAGAATTGGATAAATCCAGAGGGCTCTGGATTGCTGGTTCTCTGTAGTAGATTTATGTGGTCCAAGAACCAGATTTACAGTGGTACTTCAGTTGACGAACGTAATTCCACAATTCTGGTCACAGCGTGAACTGGACAAGAACCTAATCAAATTTCCCCATAAGGTCAACACTGAACATAATAACTGAAATTTGAAGAAACAATGTCAGTCTACTAAGTAATACACTTACAGAAATATTTATGAATGTTCCCACAAATGAACAATGGATTTGTGAATTAGTACAAATGTAAAAAGTTTATTATTAGATTTTATACATTATAAAAATGCTTGAATTTTTAAAAATAATCCAATATTCACTTCTTTGTTTTGATTATGTCCTCCAAAAGTTCATATTTTGGGAGCTTGGTCCTCAACATAGCCGTGTTAGGAGGTCCAACTTTGAAGCAGGACTGGCTGTTCATCCCACAAGCGAGTCTTATAAAGCGAGTTCTTTCTGGCGAGCTTGCTGTCTCTCATGAAGCTGTCTATCGTGTAGAAAGAAGACCTGCACCAGATGCCAACACTGCTCTAGACTTCCCAGCCTCCCGAGCCGTGAGCAAAGTCAACTGCTACTCTTCATGTTAGCCTGCGTGCGGTATCCCGTCACAGCAACAGAGAATGGAGCAAGATAGCATTTAAAGTACAAATGATATGAATTAGGCTACTGACCATCATATTTTTTGTGTGTGCTTGTTGTGAAAAATGTCCACTGTTGTTTCAAGACATGGCCTTAAATCAAAGTCACAATATCCAAGGGAAAAACGACCCTAGGAAGAAAAGAGTACCATTTAAAACAACACAAAAATAATCTAGGCATGGTGATACACCAGGGGTCCCACCCACTAGGTGGCTGAGGTAGGAGGATAACTTTTGAGCCCACTGAGTCCAAGACCAGCCTGGCCATGAGCAAGACCCCCATCAAAAAAAAAAAAAAGAACCAAAAGTGATATAAAATGATGCCACACACCTATTCATAAAATCATATCCTACCTGTGGTTTCTTAAAGTAATCAAGTCCCCTTCCGATCTTAATCATCCAGCCATTATTGAACCTATTGAAATTAGTATACAGTTATTAGCTTTGAGACAGTGGATTGTTAGCAGAAATTCCCAACAGGGAAAACCATTTCTTCCAAAGGCATGAGTTGAATCAGAACTAGAGCTCATTGTGGGCTGTGTCTTCAATGAAATAAAAGGACCGTAAGACGAGTCAGCTGACTTGACTGGCTAACAGTTTAACAGTTAAGTCAGAGCTGACTCTAGAATTTCAGCTTGGTGAAAAAGACTTCCTGCTGTGCTAACAGGTGGCTGCAGAGTATTTTCAGAGAGACCCTGGTAGTCTCAGGGGTTCCCTTCCCAGTGATTGGGGACAAGAGCACAAGGGGTCCTGGCCCCGACTCTGCTTTCACCAGAGCACAACTAACTTGCCTCTATTTTGTGTCTTTAGTTTGTGCTTAAGTTTTCATGAAAAATGGTGTCACTGTTATAATCATGGGAAAAGCCCTTCGCTATAAACAAAGGGAGACTAGCTCTAAAACAACTGCAGGCACTATTTTCGTACGGAATCAGCCTATTTGGGGGGATTTTTTGTCTGTTTTGAGGCAGGGTCTCACTATGTAGTTCAGGCTGGCCTTGAACTCATGGCACTCCTCCTGCTTCAGACTCACAAGTGCTAGGATTACACGCATACGGCACCATTCCTGGCAATTCAGGATATTTTCCTGTCGGCCAGAATATTTACTTACCCACAGCAAGGAAAACTACATTATATAAAGATTTATTTCACAAAAAATGAATTACTTCATTTTCTAGTGAAATTAATCATAACATTATATGCAGTATGCAGAAAGGTCCTCCCTATTCCTATGTGATACAACGTGTAGATTTTATTTTCTTCTGCAAATAATTTCATAAGACAAAGTAAACTAAGGTTTTTTTAATCCTCAAAAGTAAGCAATTACTAAAATTGAGTTTTAATTTTAATGTTGAAATATATTTGTATGCAATTATATAACAGAAATTTTAAAACTATATTTAAGCTACATAAAAATTAAAGTATTATTATACACACACCTAATTTCTCGGT
>NW_004524628.1:5723818-5776933 GCF_000260255.1 Octodon degus
GGTTCAGCACAGTGATTGCGGCACAGAACTCGGGATCCTGTCCCACCTGGGACTTAGCCATAATTGCAACAACAATCTTTGCCCCTCGACCCGGTTTAGCGCAATTCCGGGAAAAGGTCACGTGGGCACGCTCGCGCCTGCGCTCTCCTCCCCCAGTCCTTGAGTGGGCGGGACTGCAGCCGGAACTAAAAGGCCCCTCTCGAACTAAAGGGCGCGCTCGCGGACGGCAGGGTTTGAGTGTTGCACATAATGGTCCTCCCTCCTCCTGGCTTCCGCTTTGTGCGGAAGTTCAGGCTGGACGTTTAGCGGGCGCGGGTGAGTGAGAGCGAATTGTGGAAAGTGCTAGGTTTTCCTTCAAAGGCTGTGTGCTTTCGCTGCGCTCCGTACTGCTTTATTCCCCCCCGTTCCATTCAGAGTTGGCGGGTTGCACCTAGCGAAATACATTCGTGTTCCAGTTCCATCTCACCGGCTCCCGAGAAGCCGTCGGCCGGTCCGGCGTCCTTTCCCGGGACGGCCGGGCCGCTCTTGGGGCTCTCGGTGGATCGCGGGTGCTGGGGGGAGTTCACGTGAGCTTTTTAAGCGTGATATGTATTTCTGCTTTGTTCATAACAGGGCTTCCACTGGGGATCGGTGTAACGATTATTTTTAAAATGAGGGTAAAATTGTCCTATTTTAAAATTGCTGCCTTCTAGAATGAAAACATGTGAAGCTGGCAGCGAAATGTTTGCCATTTACAAAAAAACTGATTATTGCAAGCATGCTTTGATCGCCACCTACCCAAAGCTGCTCCTACCCTTTTTTCTAAGAGATAATTATAAGACTGTTCCCTTTTAGGCGCTACGAGTTCAGAGAAGGGAGACGTACTACGTCCCTTCCCGATCTCAAGAAGGTAGTTTTATGTTCTGTATTTGTGTACTGCCCCCTCCCCGCCCACTCCCACCCGCCGCGTGCTTGTGTTACTAAATACATTTTTCTTTAAGAGAAATCGTTTGTTTTATTGGCTGGCTCCGCCCACCTGGGTGTAGCGTGCGGAGTTGGGGATCGAACCGCGATCCGCTGCCCCTGACTGAGTTTGCCCAAGCAGCTGAGCTCTCCTGCCAGTCCCAGAAATGGTTTTTTAAAAGAACCCACATCATGGTCATTTTGAAACGAGTGTTTACGCGTTTTTTGTTTGTCCTTTTAAGACAGGGTCTCAGTGCAGTTCAAGCTGGTCTTGAGCTCCTACTTTGTAGCCCAGGCCAGTCTAGAACTCACGAGGATCACCCTCCCGAGTCCTAGAATTGCAGATGTAGGCCACCACATCCCACTTTCTTTTTCTCTTTATGTGTGTGTTTCCTATTTTTACAGCTGTGCTAGAGAAGAGTTATTGCTTCAGGGTCCTTGCGCTTGCCAGGCCTGCACGTAGACCACCAAGCTATCACCAGCCCAAAAAACAAGTGTTTAAATCCTTTTCCCATGCAACTGATGTGCTTTAAGTGAAGACAAAGTGAATTTATAAGATGTGCTGTTGCAAAAAAAAAAAGCAAGAGGTTGACAGTGCTAACAGTTGTGAGTCAGAATGTTAATGTAATCAAGGTAAACTTTACTAAGAAGATGAGGTTTGAGACAAAAATTGACAGACATAAGGGCATTAGTCATGTCGGGATTATTCCACCACTTAAAGAGAACTGCTGCTTGACTGGTTTCAGGCCAAGAGCAGGATCAGCTTGTCTAGTGAAGTCCTAGATACCCAGGATGGGAAGACCGGAGTGGAGGGGCAAAGGCTGGCAAATAGTGTGCAGAGGAATGAGGTGTGAGGTTAGGGACTTTGGCTTTCACTGTGATTGAGTGAAGAGGCCCTGCAGGCTTGGAAACAAATATTAGCTGTCTAGAAAAGTTGTGAAGGTGGTGTAGTGTTCATACACGTGCCGCACCCACTGTCCCCTCGAGCTGATGTCATGTTAGTATGATGTGTGTGTGTTAGAATGGATGGGCCAGTGTTGATACGTTATTGGCTGAAGTCCATAGTTACATTTTCAGATTTCCTTAGTTTTTGCCAGGAAGCCATATTACACTGAGTAATTATATCTTATTCCTCTTGCCTTACAATGACTATCGATTATTGACAGCTTCTTCTATGCCATATATTGCTTCACATGTTCTGTGCAATAACTCATTGTAGAGGTCCTGGTTTCAATCCCCCAACACTAAAGAAAAAGAAAAGAAAAAACACTGCCTTTACTGAAATCAAGATTTGTTTTGTTTTGTTTGCAGTACTGGGGATCAAACCCAATCCTTCACAGTGAGTTACCTCCCCAGCCATTTTTAAATCTTTTATTTTGAGACAGGCTCTCCCTGAGTCACTAAGTTGCCCAGACGGGGCTCAAACTTCTGATCATCCTACCTCTGCCTCCCAGAGTGCTGGGATTATAGGCCTGTACCTTGAGCCCAGCTCCTAGATTTCATTGTTAAACTTCAATCGAGTTTACAGTTAACCTGCTGATTTATTTCACAGCACCAGGAAAGGGGAGAACCTGTCCATTTCCAGAGCATTTCCCCAGTAGATCTGTTTGCTTCCTACAACCTCTGAAGACATATAATTACGACACTATGGCAGGGATTTTGTGTTCAGTGGTTCACAGGCCCCCAGGCAGGCTACAGGTGAGTGTCTAGAGAATTCTGTAATTTTGTGTTGTTGTTTTTTCTCTGATTACAAAACATAAGGCAAATTCTTTTATGGATTCCTTTCTTTATATATTAAATTTTTAATGCAGAGGTTAATTTTGTTTATTTCTGGTTGAGCTGCTATTTCATCCCTAGTGATTTGGAATTACAGTCAGACCTAGTAGCACACTCATTTAGTCCCAACCATGTGGGAGGCCAAGGTATAAGCAGCAGTGGAACCCACAAATTTAAGACCAGGCTGGGCAACATGGTAAGCCCCTGTCTCCAAAAAAAAAGAAAAAGAGAAAAATGCCAAAGTCTTGGTAAAAGGCAAAATATTTGATCTGAAGAGAAACCAGAGTATAATACCAAAATTTTGGAATCATAAAACCTCTTCAGAACATGTCAGTATAATATGGCTACTGTTGATTCCCTTGGTGTACTGTAATCCTAAAAGTCTTAGGACTTTTTTCTCAATTATGAAAATTGTATATTTGTTTTGTTTTTCTGAGCCTGGGTCTTGCTATGTACTGCAGGCTGGCCTTGAACTCAGTATGTAGCCTAGGCTGACTGAACTTTCAGTGATCCCCCTGCCTCAACCTAGTGAGTGCTGGGGGTATAAGTCTGTTCCACAGTGCCAGCTGAAAATTGTACATTTCAGTCACAAACTAGAAAAATACAAAGAAACAGAAAAGAGAATCTCCCAGAGAGAGCTGATGTTAGTATGTTCATGTATGGGCTTGTATGGTTAGAGAATGCCACCATGTATTAGTCTAATCTACACTTAAGGTTCAGGTTTTATACCTTGATATAAACAAGGTCTTGATGCAGACCTGCTGCTGACTGTCAGTGGTAATAACGTATACCACATTACCTTACTTCACCTCAACCCAGGAGGTCAGTAGTAGTTAGTCTCTTTTACTTCTGAGGAGACTGACCTCTGGAAGGATAAGTGTGTCTCCTTTGGCCCTAAGCGGCCAAATCAGTGGCCAGATGTTTCCAGTGTAGGAAAGAGTTTTTCCCTTTCACTTGCCCCTCTAGCTGTTGTTGCTGTCTAAGGCTGAAGGGAATGGGGGCGTAGCAGTTGTCCATCATACAGCACTTCCCTGCGGCAAAAGGTTAGCAGGATTCCTCCATCCTGTCCCCCAGTCAGCTTAGGAAGAATGGGAGGAATATAAGAGTGAGGCCTAGGAAGAAAACTTGCTTGGAATTTTTTTTTACATTGTTTTGTTGAAGGTGAATTATTACACATTGTCAAGATCAAAAGATGGTAAACCATAGCTTCCAGGCCAAATGTAGCCTGCCACTTATTTTTGTAAATAAAGGTTTCTTTTTTTTTCCTTTTTTTGCGGAACCGGGGATTGAACTCAGGCCCTTGCGCTTGCCAGGGAATCGCATATTCCACTGAGCCATCTCCCCGGCCCCTAAATAAAGGTTTATTGAAACAGTCACACTCATTTGTTTGAAAATTGGGTGTCTTCTTCCATCCTAAATTGGCAGAGTCAAGTCTTAGCAGTAGGTTTAGCTCAAAGCTAAACATACTTGCTGTCTGCTCTTTTATAGAAAAAGCTTACCAACTCCTCATTTATATACTTACATACTTTTATCTTTATAATACAGTGGTGGGTAGAAGAGATACATTCATTCAGCCTGAGAGCTGAGATAAGCTTTTAACCATTGTAGGTTAGTTCCAAACAGACCCTTGCCCACAGAAATTGGTGGGCATGGATTTCTGCACTAGATAGAACAACTAAAAAGAACAACTTTTTTTTTTATATATCATATTTTAGACTGTGACAAAACGTGTGGAATCTCTCATGGGTACAGATTGGATTCGTCACAAAGTTACCAAATCAAGAATTCCAGATAAAGTAAGAATTTTTTTTTATTGCAGTTTTTAAAAAATTGTGTCTGAAAAGGTATCCATTTTGTAATATTGAAGGCTTTTATATTGTATTTGGTGATGGTACAGCATTTAAAACATGGTAGGAAGGCTGGCCAAATAGCTCAGAAGATGAAAGCAGCCTGCCTCTGGGATGCACTGAGATGGCTGAGTCTGGGTGGCTGAGACTGGCCGTGGTGGCGCGCACCTGTAATCCCAGCTCTTGGGAGGCTGGAAACAGGCGGATCACTATGAGTCCAATCTAATAGTGAGCCGCTGAACACCCTGTAGATCCTTGCCTAAAATACATTAAATAAATAAATATGTAAATCATGGTAGGATTCATGGAAATGATGATATTGAAAAGTAGGTTCTGTTAATCTGTCCCACTGGCCTGCCTCCGAGTAGGTTTTTATTATTTCTGAGCCTGTGTGTTTCTGCTTGTGGTTTCCCTGTGACGTGTTTTTGTGTCACCATTGTGGGGAAGCCGTTGGCCTTCCAGCGCGGGCGTCCTCTCATGACTTGGCCCTGTCTGCAGCCACCATTGTGCCTTTGAATTCAGCCCTTCCTGTTATGTTGTTGTACACCTGTCCTCCTTTTAGGAGACATAGACTAACTCCTGTATTGACTTTGGTTTTCATTTTGTTTTGCATTATTTGTTTGTGCTTTAATTAATCAACTATTTCATTAAATAGTTTAGGTTTTCAGAAAAATTGATCAGAAAGGATGAATGGAGACTTCCAGTATAGTCTCTCCCCTCAACATTCCATTTTTGGGGCTGGGGAGATAGCTGGACGGCCTACGCTCCTGCCTGGCAAGTCCAAGGACCCAGGTTTGATCCCTGACATGCTGTGCTCCCCTCTCCCTCCACACATACCCCATGCAAGCCACAGAAACCAGGCATGGCTCACGCCCGTAATCCCAGCGCTGGGGAAGTTGAGGCAGGAGAATCACTGTGATTCTGAGCTGCATAGCAAAACTACCAAATAAATAAATAAAAGATTTTTTTAATGCAGTTTTCACTGGCTTAAACTTTGCATGCTGGTATGTTACAGTTGTTGCAATTGTTGAAACAACAGTGACATGTTACTATTAAAGGCCACAGTTTATATAGGGTTCTTTCTTTGTGCTGTATAGTTTATGGATTTTGGCAAATGGCTAGCATCATGTATTCATATTACAGAACTGCAGAATAGTATCACTGCCCTGAATATCACCTGTACACTACTCTAATTCCCTCCTAATTTCCAAATCCTGGCAACGCCTGATGTTTTAGTGTTTCTTTAGTTTTACTTTCTCTGTAACATCATATAGTTGGAATCATACGATACATCTTTTCACACTGATTTCCCTTAGTAGTGTTCAGTTAGGGTTCTTATATGTCTTTTCATGACTTAATAAGCTTCTTTATTCTTACTTGTGATAAGCTTAATAAGCTTCTTTATTATTATAAATATTTTTTATTTAATTTTTATTTATTTATCTTTATTCTTATTATAACTTGCCATGGTATAGATTTACATGGTTTATCTGTACCCTCAACTATCAACGGACCTCTCGAGTGCTTCAGTTTAGGGCAGTAATGAATTTGTACAGGTACATATGTGTGGGCCAGGGAGATAGCTCAATAGAATAAGCGCTTGCCTGGCAAGTGCAAGGTCCCCAGTTCAGTCACCGGTACCACAAAAAGAAAAAGTACGTGTGTGTAAGGCTTTGGGTACATTTTCAACTCTTTCCATAAATACTCAGGAGCACAGTTATGGACTGTAGGGTTAAAAACAGTGTTTACCTGTGCAGAGGCTGAATTTTTTTTTTTTTAATTTTATTTATGTATATATGTGGCCAGCTCAGCCCACCAGGGGGCGGGGCTGGCTGGCATGTGGTGCTGGGGGATTGAACCGCGGTCCCTGTGCTTTGCTAAGCTTATTGTAAGTAGGTGCTTTAGACCACTGAGCCATCTCACCAGCCCCAAAATCTTTTTTTTTTTTTTTTTTTTTTTTTTTAATCAGGAATTGAACTCAGGCCCTTGCGCTTGCCAGGAAAGCGCTTATTCCACAGAGCCATCTCCCCAGCCTAGAGGCTGAATTTTTGAGGGAGCAGGGTCTTTCCCTCCTTTTCTCTCTCCCTCTTCACTTTTTTATTGTGGCAAAATGCACAATATATCATCTTAACCCTTAGTTTCAGATTTTGGAATATTTAACTTTTAACAGCTGAGTACCCCAGTGTGAAGTCTGCACTCTGAAGGTGCGGGACTTCCTGCTTTCACAGGAAGGGCGCCCCACCAACAGTGCTGGTACAGCCCCCCAGCACGTGCATTCTTCAGTGCCACTGCTTCGTTCTACCAGTTCAAAGACAAAACAAAGAAAAATCCTTAGCTGTGTGATGTTTTTTCTTAGAGTGTGAAATTTTAAATCTGTTTATCTGAGTCATCAGCCTCATGTGGTGTAAATGCTCAGTTTGAGGTTAGGAATTATAAAAGTATTGGGGATCAGATAATTATGTAGTTTGTACATGGGTGTGTGTATGTGTAAAAATGAGATGCAAAACCATATATATATATATATATATATATATATATATATTTAGCTGGATCTATAGCTCAGTGGCACAGCTCCTGCCTGGCAGGCACAAGGTCCTGAGTTTGATTCTCAGTACAAAAAAAAAAAAAAATGATGGCTAAAATACATATATTTTTAAAATATGAGATACATTGAAACTGTGTAAACTGAAAATTTATTATTTCTAATTCTGTAGGTGTTTCAGCCTTCACCTGAAGATCATGAAAAGTATGGTGGGGATCCACAGCACCCTCATAAACTACATGTTGTTACCAGAATAAAAAGTACAATAAGACGACCATATTGGGAAAAAGATGTAATCAAGATGCTTGGATTAGAAAAAGTATGCAGCTACTTTAGTCCTTTATTGTATTGTTTAAATTCACTTTAACTTTTCTACTATTTAAATTTTGAGATACGTATTTCCTATGTTAAAGTATACTACTTAGTGGAACTTGTTCGTAATCGTACGTTTGATGTAGGTAAAAACCCTCCAGTTAACACACAACCCAGAACCATACGCACTGCAACTTAACCCATGGGATTGTTTCTTTTGCTCACAGGCACACACTCCTCAAGTTCATAAGAACATCCCTTCAGTAAATGCAAAGCTGAAAGTGGTTAAGCATCTCGTAAGGTTTGTTGTCTGTTATCTCAGTCATTTGAAAAAAAAAATGTGTTCCTTAGCTTAATTCTAAATACATTTTCTTATGTCACAGAATCCAGCCTCTGAAGCTGCCTCAAGGACTTCCCACAGAAGAAAACATGGCTAACACGTGCCTCAAGAGTACCGGGGAGTTAGTAGTGCAGTGGCAGCTGAAGCCTGTGGACACCTGTAAGCCCAGCACTCAGGGGGCAAAGGCAGAAGAATCCTTGCAAGTTCAAGGACGGACCCAGGCTACATAATTCAAGACCAGCCTAATAACAAAGTAAGACCTTACCTGAAAAAAAAACCCTGTGGAGCAGGAAATAAGTCCTGATGCCACAGAGCTTCATATTTTAAAAATGCAAATTATATTTAAAGTTGTTAGGAATCTGGGCATGGTGGTGCAGGCCTGTGATCCCAGCATGCAGGAGGTTGGGGCAGGAGGATTGCTGTGAGTTTGAGGCCAGCCTACACTACATGTGATACTCTGTCTCAAAAAAAAAGTAAAGTTGGTGAGATGTTTTCATTAAAATAAATTTTCAGTCTCAATCACTTTTAGTGAGTAAACCTACTATGAGCTTCCTCACTATAAAGACTTGGAAGTTTAGGGTTATTACTTTAGTGTTGTCTCCCTTTCCTCTAACAGTTTGACTCAAAATGGGTAAGAATGGCATTGTTTGAACATCTAGATTTAGGTTTTGTTGCAGTTTGGAGTTTTGCAAGGGGAAACAATACAATATAGGACACTTAGTTATGAGATTATTTTGCAATAGTCACCCAAAGAGTCATACACAAAGAGAATACAGGAAATCTGTCCACACACTAAAGACCAAATAATCCATCTGAGGGCCCCGGTCCCACAGTGATGTCCTGAGTGAGTCTAGCTGCAGACCTGGAGCCCATAACAACGCCAGCCACGAGTCCAGATAGAGGCTGAGCTCCCATGACAGTACCTCATGCAGGCCTTCTATGAATCTGCGCAGGGAAGGCTCAGAGGTCAGTGGTGGAAGCTAGAAGTCTGTGCCAGCAGTTTGAAGGATCTGTGCTAGCAGGCTGGGGGCTCTGCATGGGCACCAGGAGGCGATGCTCAGAGTAACCACAGCTCCTCCAGGGATGAGGACAGCCAGAGTTCTCATCAGGAAAGCCAGCATAACAAGCTTCTCCAGGAGACTGAGCTGTGCACCATTTTCCCCTCTAGAGCCAGGAAGCAGTGCTCAAGGTGAGGATCAGAGCTCCCCAAAAATGAACCACAGCCATCCTCAGTGACAATGAGGTCCTAAGCTCCGCCTCCAATTAGAACAGCCAAGTTCATCAGGAAGGCCAGCATAACAAGCTCCCCAGGAGAACCAACAGCCCTCTACGGCTTCCCTGCAGCTTCTCTTCCTCTCCAGTTCTACCACTTATGCTGCTGAAACAGTCCTCAGATGGGCCTCCCACACCCAGCACCATGATGGTTCGGTTCAACTGGGTGCTACAAGCTGACCACCAGTCGGCAGTCCACCACAGGTCTGCTGATACCTCAGCAGTTGTCAACTTTTCTTAGAAGTTGTTTTCTTATGTAAGTGAATTCCATGAAATTTGAGGGGCTTTAGTCCATTTTGTATTGTTGTAGCAAAATACCTCAGTGTAGGGATCCTTTGGTCTTACTGCAAATTTCTACCCAGGGAGACACAGCAACAGGAATGAGAAAGATAGACAAGAAGACAAAAGCTGGGCTAAGTGGTTGCTGGTCTGCGTGATGGGCAATACTAACTCAGCGCACAACAAAACAATCCTTTATTTATACTTTTGCGGAGTTTGTAACACATGACAATGTTGCCCAGCAACTAATAGCTGACCTTAACCAAAAGAGATGTTTATCTCAGAAGTGAGGTAGCTTGTTTGCTTTAGACACTGAGACCCAGTCCCACCTACACACCTTTGATCAATTTCCTAGCTTTCTGCGACTATTTGGGGACACAGAAAAGCCTGTCCTTGGACAGTCTCATCAGTGAGGTCCCCTGTGGTTTGTGGCCAATCCGTCCTGACTGCCATCTGTAGCTGGAATACAAGCAAGAGCAGTGAGATGGAAGCTAGAGAGTGGTGAGGCGTCCCCCTGTGTGCATCTCACAGGAAGTACCCTAGTCCTTTCCTAGGGCCCCATCCATACCAGGAACAAACCCTGTTAACACCTGAGCAGGCTCTTTGACCTCTGAACTGCGCTGGAGAAATCCAAGGCTGAGAGACGTGGTGGGCCCTTAGGGAGCCTGCGGTCAGTTCTGTGAGGCTAGAGTTGGGCCGTGCAGGTGCTGCTAGATGGCTTTTCTGGGCCTCAGCGCCCATAAATACAGATGTAGACACAGCCTCACCCAACCCCTAAGCTTAACCAAAATCACATTTGTTTTCTAAACATAAATCTGATTTGGCCTAAACTTTTGCTGCCTGGACAAAACATTCAGCTCTATAAAATTTTTTTTTCTCATGGAACAAGGGTATGAAACAATTCATTTTAGGAGTTATTTAAAAGCAGATTACCACTGTACATTTCCACTCAGACAACACCAGCACTGGTGCACTCCCTGTTGTCCCAATCTCCTATCATAGGTCTTGGTGGGTTTTTTCTGTTTTTTTTTTAAATTTCAATTGTATTGAGAAACAAATATGAATGAGACAGTTTCAAAGCTGATTAATAGGACAGTTTTGATAATTAATACATTGTACATTGTTATCTTCTTAGTGGTTATCCGTAGTACAAGAAGCAGACAGGATATTCTGTCCAAACACTGTTAGTACACCTCTTATTGAATTAAGTGAAAGTATATCTATCCTATTTTGTATATATAAATACAAAATGATCTTTCTTTTGTATCCCCCCCTTTTTTTTTTGTCCTGTCAGAGGTGGATATTCTGTTGGCATCTAAATACTATAGGTGTTTGAATTCAGCTAAACAATACAACATTGTCTAGCAATCTATAATATTAGTGGGTTATCCTCAGAAAGGTCTTGGTGTTTAGAGCTATCACATTGAGGCAGAAGCACAACCTAAGATACGGCATAGGCTAGTGATGAAATAAGTCCATCACTCAGCTGAAAGGGAAGCTGTAGCATCAATCCAGTCATCGTGGCATTTCCAGGGTGTGCGTGGCCTGGAGGAGTCGAGGAGCCCTAGAGAGGCAGAGATCAGGGTGTAGCGAACCAGTGAGCAGGTCAGCATGATCCGTCACCACAGGGCTGGGACACATGCACACAAAGTGCCGTCCACTTCTCAGGAGAAGTCAGGCAGGTGTTTGATCCGCGGTTTCCTGATGTCAGCTCCACAAGTGCGAGACGTGCAGATGTCAGCCCTTGCTCCTGGCCACTGTGTCTTCTGTTCCACGGGGGTCGCTCTCACCCTGCAGAGTGAATTCTTTTCCAACTTTTAATTGATCCACAGTTGCTCTGCAGAGCAAATTTCTTTCCCTACCTTTAATAAATGTAAAGCCTTTACCTTTTATCCTTGTCTAGTTCTTTGTTCAAAATAAAAAGAACCTGGAAAACACTGCTGGAAGGCACCCTCAGCCCCTCAGAACATGGTAACAAAGGGACAGTAACTTCTACCTGCTTACTCCAGTGGAGCAGCCTGTCTATCACATCATGCCGTGTTCCTCCTGTGTGGTGGCAGATACCTAAGTAAGAGCAGTTCCTGCCAATTGTGCCCCCTCTTAATATGCTAATTCTAATATTCTGTAGAACGGTGGAAAGTACATTGGCTAGTAATGTATGAGTAATTTTAATCTCAGCCCATGGCTAAAGGAAGGGATCTAAGTGTTAAATTGTATATCAATAAAATTATCTGAAAAGGAAGAAGCCAGTATAAAATATGAGCACGCCCCAGTGCACTTGGGTTTTTTTAGTTTTAAAGACAATCTTCGTACATAATCTCGGCTATCCTTGAATTCATGGTGCTGCTTCTGCCTCAGCCTCCTGAATGATGGGATTATAGGGGTGTACAGCCATGCCTGCCAGTGCATTCACTTTCTGTTGCTATGAAACAAGTAATCACAGATGTAGCTAGTTAAATCAGACACGTGTATCAGGAGGGATTAAATGATGAGAGTCGGCAAAGTGCAGGTGTTCACTGAAATGACCTTGGCTGCTGGCTTTCCGCAGACACTGGATTTTTCCCTGGGACACAAATGTTGTGTATAGTTAGCCTTGAGTGTGCTGTGAGAGCGTCCTTGGTTTTATAAATGCAGGCCTGCTGGCACAATGCCACTTTTGTCAGCACACAGTACTTAAGAGGCAAACTGGAGCCATTGTTGGCGTCTTTCACTTGTGGAAGGCCCTGTCCCATGTAGGCGTCTCTATCTTGGAGGCTGTCTTCCCCCCTCCTTGCTTGGTAATGTACTGTTGCACTGAAGCTGGGCATGGTGGCCCATGGCTGGAATCCCAGTGCTCTGGGAGGCTGGGCAATTTGGCAAGCTCCTATCTTAAATATAAAGAGGGAGGACACCCAGGATGTAGAGCCCTAAATTTAATCCCCAGTACCACAGAAAAGCCTAATCCCGCCCACCAAAAAAAACCACCTAAGAGAGATTCTGACAAGGCAGGCGGGCGCTATTGAGTAGCCATGTGATGAGGAGGGTTTATGTTCCATCACCTTTGCTGCATTTCATCGGTGAGGAGCAAATCATAGGCCCTGAGCCCTCCTTAGGAAGAAAGGAATTGTATGAGCGACTCCCAGAGGGGGTGCAGGGTCATGGAACCTTGTTTCAGTCTGTGGGGCAGGCCTGTAAGGCCACCCCATACCTCATCCCAGGAGCTTTGGAGTTGCTAGGGGCTCTTGAGATACCGTCCCTTTTTTCCACACTAACCAGCACCCGAGAACCTGCTGAGGGCGTGTTCCCCGTCTTGGCTTTGTGTCTCTGAGGATTGCTCTGTTTGGTCTCGTCTGCTTTGGTTTATCTGGCCTCTGATTATTAACTGCGGCGTTTGGTCAAATTACCCACCCACTGTGTTTGAGGACCTCTGCAGTTCTCTGAGGGTCTATACAATATAACTGCCCCTTTCAGGCCAAACACTTGTTCTTGTTTTTGTTTTTCTCTGCTCACTAGCAGTACTAACTAGTCTGCTTCACCAAGGGCAATCTGGAGTTGCGCAAACTATTTCAGGGAGCTCTTGACATAAAGACTTTCTCTAGAAGTACGTAAGGTAGAAAAACAAAAGTCTTATTGCTTTGTTTTTCTGAAAGTGACATAATTTGTCAAATAGGTGAGATCCTTACTTCCCATATTTGAGGATTGTTAAGTACGGGCTTTGTGGCCACAAAGCATGATAACATGTTCAAAGGTCCATGTTACTGCCTGACTGCCATCTGCCATTCATTCTCTGTACAGATATTCATCAAAATCTTGTATTTGTCAAAGTCTGGCCAATTTCTAGACAAGAATCATACAAAATGCTGGTCACTGAATGGGTATTTTACCCTTATTTCTTAGAGTGGCAATCAGTGAAACTGAAAATGCCTTTGGATATTATTTTTACCTCACAATTACTAAAATAAGTAAGAGCTTGTGGGAAAGAACAGCTGGATAACTGTTCATTTTCTGTTATTTTTCTCCTGTTGGAGAAAATTATTGATGATTTTAAAGGTGATATAAATAAAATTAATTATGCTGAGTGCAGGATTTATGGAGAAATCCTGCCGATGAATAAAATTGCACGTTCAGATTATAAAATATGCATTATATATTTATAAGTTGTATTTTATTTATTGTTTACTTATTTTGGTTTGCTCGAGACAGGGTCTCACTGTGGAGCCCAGGCTGACCTTAAACTGGCAACAATCCTCAAAGCTATAGATATATGCTCTGCATTTGTTAAGTAAATGTCCATGTCTAAATATACATATAATGCTATATTGATAAGTTATTGTAATCTGCATCCGAATACTGGAAAGTAAAAGTCCCATGGAGCTCTGCTTTTCCCATAATCCCTTTTCTTCCCTAAAGCAAAGCAGAACAACTCAGGTGAAAAGAACAGCCACTGCCCAAGCAAGCCCTGTGGGGTGGGCTTCAGCATGACCGAGTGCCCACTGGCTTGGCCACAGCGAAGAAGTGCTGTGGTGAAGGGCGCCCTCTAATGCAGGTGCCCCCTGGAGCCACACTGCTCCAAAACCAAAGACAGCCTGGGAAGCTTCATTGCATTTTCCATCTCTGCCTCCCTCTGGGGCATTATAGATGCTGATTGAAAAATGGTTAATTAAGAAGAGCATGGGGAAAGACTTTGTCTCAGCTGGGTAGGAGTGGAAATAGGCTTTAATAAGGTGGCTAAAGCAAATGCTAACAGGAGAGAAAGGAAAACCAAAGAACAGAAATCTTTGGATATTTATTAAGAAATGGGAAATAAAATTGATGTTGATGGGGTTAAAACAAAGCCTTTTAGATGATTTGTAGTTGTACTTTTTAGTAATTTTTTTATGAATACATGTTTATAAACAATAATGATTGCATCCACTGTGGCAGGTTGGTTCCTGTACATATCTTTCATCCCCTTCCACTCCCCTCCCTCTACTTCGCTCTGTATCTTCGTTCCCCTCCCTCTTTTGTAAAAATAATGGTGTAAATACAACACTACTAAAGACTATGTAGATCTAACAAGCCTCTGCTGACTCCCCAGTAAGAGACAGTCCCCTTAGTGTCAGCTCTTGTGTTCCAACTGACGTTTCCACTAGTATAACAAATACCCAAGACAAACCAATATGTAGACATAAAGGTTTACTCTGGCTTACGGTTCTGGGTGTTTGGTCTGTGGGTCACTTGGCCCTGTTGCTTCTGGGGCCATGGTGACACAGCCCATCGTGGCAGGGAGTGAGTGTGTGGTGGAGCAGAGCTCTCACCCATGGCAGCGGGGAGGAAGACATATGGGAGCTTCCGTTAGGGGCAGGAATTAAGGTGACAGTTTTTAGGGGAATCCAGGCTTCACACAGTGCTTCAGAGACTAAATTTTTTTTGTACTGGAATCAAACTCAGGACCTTACGCTTGCCAAGCAGATGCCGTGCCACTGAGACTGAATGTGTAGTTCTATTAGGCCGCAGGTCTCTGGGCATGTATGGTGTTGATGATCCAAAGAAAGAAAAGATGGGAGCATAAATCGTTCATGAGTCCGAGCAGGGACATATCTTAGATTTCTTTCTCTTTTTTAAGTTTACTTATTTTATTTTGAAGAGTAAAAAGGGAAGCAAAAACAAATAGAAAAAAGACAGAAACAGAGTGACATACAACAGTGTATATGTTACAGATTTTCAAAACAGGAATAGCTAATTAACAATGGGGTTTTTTTGTTGTGGGTTTTTGTTGTTGTTGGGTTTTTTTTGTTTTTTTTTTTGTTTTTTGGTTTTTTTTTTGCGGAACTGGGGATTGAACTCAGGCCCTTGCGCTTGCCAGGCAAGCACTTATTCTACTGAGCTGTCTGCCCAGCCCCCTGCAAAGGTTGTTAAGTCATCTATTTTATCATCAAATCTGTTGCTCAGATTAGCAGTTGTACATATACAATATTGGACAAATAACTGAATATTAATGCTTGCTCCTCTTAGATTTCTTTTGCATTGAAAAATACAATCTTTCTTTGTCCTTGCTTCACCAATGTCACTAATACTTTAATTTTATTTATTTGTTTGTTTATCTTTTTTGAGTCAGAGTCTCATTAGTGCAGTTTAGGCTGGCCTTGAGCTCACTTTGTACCCCAGGCTGGTCTTGAACTGGCAGTGATCCTCTCGGCTCAGCCTCCCAAATGCAGGACTTTAACACAGGAAAATATCTAGAAGGGGAATAGTTGGGTCGAATAGAATTTCTAGTTTCAGTTTTTTGAGGAATCTTAATGCTGATTTCCACAGTGGTTGTACTGCTTGACTTTCCCACCAACTATATAGAAACGTTCCTTTTCCCCACAGTCTCCAGAGCACTTTTTATTATTTGATTTTTCTTGATAGTGGTCATCCTTCCTACAGTAAGATAGAATCTCAGTGTTTTGATTTGCATTTCTCTACTGGCCATGATGAGCTCTTTTTCATGGGCTTATTGGCCATTTGTGCTTCTGTGAAGTGCCTGTACATTTCACTTGCCCATTTTTTGATTGAGCTTTTTATTTTGAGGATCTCTTTTTTTTTTTTTTTTTTTTTTTTTTTTTTAGTTCTTTATGTATTCTAGATATTAGTCCTCTGAGGAACAGCTGGAAAATTATTTTTTCCCTTTCTGTAGGTTGTCTCTTCACTCTTAGTTGTTCCTTTCGCTGTGTAGGAGCTTCTAAATTTCGTATTCCATTTGTAGATTCTTAGGATTATTTCTGGTACAACCAGGGTTCTGTTCAGAAAATCCTTGACTATGCCTAAGACTTCAAGAGCTTTACCTGTTTTTCAGGGCAGCGTGGTACACACCTGTAATCCCAGCACTTTGGAGGCTGACACAAAAGGATCCCCATGAGTTCAAAGCCAGCCTGAACTACATAGCAAGACTCTGTCAAAAAAAACAAAATAAAATAAAATAAAAGAGTTTTAACTGTTTTGTCTTCCAGTAGGTTGTCTCTGTTTCATCATCTTGTTCTTTGATCCCTTTTGGTTTCACGTTAGTAGATGGTGAGAGATACGGGTCTAGACTCGATATCTGCATGTGAACAGCCAGTTTTCCCAACACCAGTTATGTTATAAAGCTGCTGCAAGTTTTTTAAAAACCAGCCTGGTATTAGCACAAAAACAGACATTCAGTGATTTTACCTTCAAAGATGGGGCCAAAAACAAACAGGAGGAAGGATAGCCTTAAAAATAAAAGTTAATCTTTTCATTCTCCAGGAAGAGTCTACTTTTATACAACTAAAAGAAGTGGCAAGTTTCCATAATTATGTGTAGCCGTGGAGTAATTCATTCTGCCTGAAGGGGATATAGCCAAAAATTGTAACAAGCATGGAGATTTCAGAGCATTTAATGGCGGCACGCTAAGTTCCTGGAATTGGCTGCTGCAGTACAGATGGGGGTGTAATGAAGACTTGGACTGTTCTGTCTAATGGGTGATTCGAGTAGACCGTGAAGGGTCTTGGCATGGAAGCAAGGCATAGGAGGCTCATGTGTTATTTTCAGGTGATCATACCACATCGTGAAGTCATGCTTGAAAGCAAGCAACGTCAGAGGAAGGGATGGTCCCCACCTCCAAGTGTTCCCAACCCTTGTGTTGCTGGCGTAGTAGCAGGTGCTATGAGACCTCTCGTATCTGGACCTCCCAGAAGCCTCAGCTCATGTGCACCACTGTGCCTGTGGCCTCTTGTTCTTAGAAATGCAGAACACTGTTGCCTGTGTGCTTGGCAGATCATAGTAGTGGAGAATCATAGACACCACACACCCACAGGTAGGTTGGCTCCTGTCACCCTCGCAGGGTACCTCGGAGATGTATATTTTGCACCAACCCTTACAACTTTCCTGCAGTGTTGAGCTCTCGTGCCCACTATTTACATATTTTGTTAGCTGCCTTTTCTTCCTTGTAGCGCAACCACTTATCCCAGCTCCTATGTACCTCTAAGATTACCTACCTACCCCCTAATTCCCATATCGGGGCCTGCATCTGGGGCAAGCAAACACCTTGAGTTTGGAGTCTACCCAGATATACCCTGGCATAAAGAAAATACCAGGAGAGTACATTCAAGGATTAAGTCAGTGCACTAGTTCATGTTTTCCAAATTACTTGAAAATTGTCCTATCTGGATGTACCTTATCCTTGTCATAGTGATGTCAAAGAGGCTGGCAATGAGGTGGCACCGAAGCTTATGAAGAAATTCTTGAGCAAAGCAGACATCTGGAGAATGTCCTGCATTGCCCACATGTAAGAGTGAGAATCAAAAACGTTTAAAAGCTAATACAGCCTGGACTTCAGCTGATCACGAGAGCCTTATACCACAGGCTGCCACACCAGCTGGCCGTTGGCTTTTCCCAAGGCAACAGATTCCTGGTTCTGCAGTGATCCAATCCCCAGGTAAGGGTGAGAGGTCCATGTGCAAAGAAGGGTTGGCTCGACTTTCCCCAGGGGAGCTCCCGTGCAGGTAGCAATGATTTTGATTCCTTCTAGAAAGAAGTGACAGGAAGAAACATCCACAGAGAGAGCTAACAGCCCAGGAGGGGCCACATGGTCAGGAACCTTCATACTCCAATACATTCATACTCTATGGACTATGCAGTAGGAGTCATAAATGGCACTCGTTTCTTCCTAGGGAATTCTCTCTCATAAATCATCTGGGATAAACCAAAGAGCACAGTAGGCAAGGGGTGGGTGCATATTGGACCCCAATCCAACCAACCAGTCCTTCCCTGGGACTATGGGAGTGAGGGATAATGAGGGGTGGTCTTTGGAGTTCATTTGTGCAGTGAGGGGGCTGCTTCAAGCTACTAATATGGCTAACTGCTCTTTCCTAGACCCAAGTCACCTGGCTCCTTTTCCCTTTCATTTCTGTATCTTTCATTTTTTCGGGGGGGGGGGGGCTTTCTCTCATTTCCCTATCTCACTATATAGTTTAGGCTGGCTTTGAACTCATTTCCAGGTAATCCGGACTGGCTTTGCATGTGTGCCAGTCCTCCTGCCTCAGCCTCCTGAATGCTGAGAATATAGGCATGCCCCATCACACTTTTCTTCATGTTCTTGGTTGGTTCTGTGAGCCCTCTAGTAATTTTATTGTCAAACATTTCCATAAGTGTCCACTTTCCACTTACGACTAAAGAACCATAATTAATCTGGGTGCAATATGCTTCTCTTCAGGTGTGTCTTTTGGGCAGCAAACCTTTGAGAAAGGTTTTGGCAGTGAGTCCTGAAAATGGAAGAAAAGAAGCCAGTGTGTGGATCTTCCATAAGCAGGAGGAGACATGAAAGGACGTGGTGTCCGTCCTTGGAGGTCACTGCAGGCGCGCAGTTATTTTAGAGGGCTGGAATTCCATCTGTGACTCCTCCCTGCCCCTGGGTGGACTGGCCACCGAACCGGGAAGTGCTATAAGCAACACTCTTGTGGTTTGGGCAGACGCTGGGAAGTGGTTCAGGTCAGGCTGACTCCATTTCTCGGTAGTAATTCTGGTAGGGAGGGTCTAGGTAGACACTTAAATCATGGTGTACGCAGGCGCTGAAATTAGGAAAAACACGAAGCCTTGGGGAATACGCAGACATCACATCGTCATCCCACACTGACTGCGGAGCACTTGTATCTGACTGTGTATTCATGGGAACCATAGTGTATGTTGGGCAGCTTGCTCGCTTTTCCTTTCTTCCTTCTTTCTGTGGTGCTAGGGATCAAATCTGGGGCCTTGCACGTGCCAGCAAGCCTCCCATTAAGCCACAGTCCCACCTCCTCCTTAATGCTTATATTTATCAGGACAATTGGGAAATAAATTTTCTTTTGTCATTTCCATCCTGTCTTTCTCACTGTTGGGCCCATCACATTCAGAGCAAACTCTCACCAAAAAAACCATCTGAAAAACCTCCAGTGTGGCTTTGCCTAGAAGCCATGCGTTTTATAGAATCGAGCGCGGGCAATCACATCGTCAACATAGCCTGAGTCAATGTCTTCCAGGGCGGCAATGGCTTCAGCTCCTGACTTGAAGGCAGAGAGACCACCTAGAATGAAGCACAGGCGCTTAGACCTCCCTGGGAATGGGGGTGGGGGATGTGAGGCGAGCACCCTTAGCTCAGCGTGCTCCTCCACCTCCTTCCGGAAAGATGCACTACCCGAGGACCTCTGGGAGGGTTCCAGTTTTCTTTCTCTCTTTTGAACTTTTTTTTTTTTTTTGTCTTGTTTCAAGTGTCAAATTCGCTTTTCGTGTAATCAAGAGTAAGCAAAACCGGATGTGTAGCAAATCTGAAGTCTGAGATGGTAGCATTACCTCATTTATTCAAGAATTCACTCATGGGCTGGCAAGATAGCTCAGCAGTCTAAAACCTGCTTAGGCATGCTTAGGCATTCATTCATTCAATAAGTGTTGTTTCAAAAAATAAAATAGGGGAAGAGGAGTCCCACTCGCAGACAGAAGGAAGATAAGGAGGAAGCAGGCAGATCTTTTTTCAGGTGGAGAGGAGAACAAGGGATGGAGGGAGGGAAGGGAGATGGGGGAAACAGAACTGAAGGGGGAGAAAGTTCAGAGTGCAGGCTGGGAAACGGAGTGGAGAAGGGGCCGCCTGCACACTGGGTCTCCAGGAGGCCAGCCAAGGAGCTGGTGTGGCTGCGTGGAGCGGAGCAGCGAGGGAGCCCGGAAAGCTATCTGGCTTCCAACTGCCATTACATTAGGGGTGTCACCAAAGACACAGAAAAGTAGCAGACACAGTGGGAAGCTAGCAAGTCCTCCAGTCTGGGAGATTCTGGGCTGGAGAAGGCTTGCGTTCTGCCCAGCTGAGATTCTCATTTGGATTTTTCAGAGCACCTGAAGCCCTAAGAATGCTCACAGGATGAAATCTTATTCAAACATTTTGGGAAATGGTTAGCATCTTCTTGAATCTAGGAAAACCTCTGAGAAGAAGGTAAGCATCCACTTGGATTTTGGCATTGCTCGGGCTTAATAAAGGACAGAAGATACGACAGGAGCCCCACAGCCTGCAGCCAGGTGAAGAAGCTGGCAAACGTGAACCACTCAGAGAAATGCCACTTCGCCCCTCAGCCCCCTGCTGCCGGGCAGGATGAGCCCAGGGAGGCTCCGAACACACCTGACGCCTTCTCTTTTGCTGCTCATTTAACAAAGCACCAAGTACACGGCCTACCTTTGAGGTGCTGGTCCACACTCCACATGGGGAATTTTCTCTGGATCACCTTAATGTTTTCTGCTAGAATCCCCACACCCTGCGAAAGGTGTTCTTTGCTGTCCCAGGCACCGGTTGGGTGAATATTTTTATCCAGCTGGAAAATCCAGACATTAACATCAGCATCTCTGTCTTTCTGCTGCTCCAAATTTCTCCTCCCAGGGTTATTGAGTTCACAGATGCTGCCTCAGCGCCTTTCTTTTGTCTCCCAAAAGTTCACGGAGGAGAGAGAGAAACAAAGGCAGGCTTGGAGAAGCAGATCTGTGTGGTTTAGCTAAGTGCACTAATATTCAAGAAGAGGCAGTGGGCAAGGAGGAGGAGCCCCAGGAGCCGAAGTGGCTTTCGAACAATGGGCAACCAACGTCTAGACATCGGCAGTAAAAAAGAAAAGATTCCCAAGTAGTTCAAATGAAAATTGGCTTCTAACTCAGAAGCCTGAAGCCTGGACTTCTAGATACAGTGTAAAATAGATCCTGAAAATACCTAGATAATTTGGATCTTTCTCTTCACTTTACCCTAAGGAAAAAAAGTTGGTCCACGTAGGGCCTGGTTACAGTTCACCTGGGTGACATTTACTACTTTGTGGACCCCAAGAAACACCTGTAACAACTTTCTATAAAATTCTCTCAGTTGAAGTATATTGCATATTACTTATTGTAGAATTCTATTTATGATTCCTATAAACCTTTTTGTTGTTGTTGTTGTTGTTGTTACCGAGGAGCCAATCCAGTGCCCTTGCATGAGGTACCTCCCAAGCCTGTATATTATTGTTTATTTTGAGACAGGGTCTCAGGCTGGGGAGATAGCTCAGTGGTGTAAGTGCCTGCCTGGAAGGCAGGGTTCGATCTCCAGTACCTCATGCCTTGTAGCCTGTAAGCACTGGGGAGGCCGAAGCAGGAGGATCACTACAAGTCTGAGCTGCATAGCAAGACCGTGTACCAAATACATAAATAAATAAATAAATAAGGTCTCGCTAACTGCCTAAATGACCCAGGCTGGACTCAAACTTGGTGATCCTCCTGCCTCAGCCTCCCAGAGTGCCAGCATGACAGGTAAGGGCTAGCACCCTGCCTGGATATCTAAAATATTTTAGAAGAGATAAACTGATAACCCCTTCATGAGCATCGGACAAGTTGCAGAAATCTCACACTGGATGATAGTAAAAGCCCTGTCCCCAGAGGCTGGTCTCCAGCTGGGGCTGAGCTTCCAGTAGGGAGGACAAAGCCCCAGTACCTGCATCAGGCCGAACTTCAGTCCCCTGTGGTCCCAGCCACGCTGCAGGACGGTGCCGCCATGGCTCTCTCTGGAGATGACGGCTGCGATGAGCGCGGGATCCACGCAGTACCTCTGGCCCACTTCCTTGATCAGAGTCTGGTAGGGCCTGATAGAGTTCAGGTCCATGTCGGCAAACATTTCAGAACCACGGATCCCTAAGGCAACAGAAAAAAGACTGCTTCCCCATTCTGGAAGAGGGCCCTTTTTCCTTTTTTCGGATTCCTGTTTTGTTGAGACAGGGCCTCACTCTATGTATTCCAGGCTGGACTTGAACTTACTGTGTAGCCAAGGCTGGCCTCCAACTCAAGGTGATCTTCCTGCCTCAGCCTCCCAAGTACTGAGATTATGGCGTGTGCCACCACACCCAGCTCTGAGGGGCCTTTTAAAAAAAAAGTTTACTAAATTAGCTACAGCCTCTGCCTGTTGCCCGCAGCCTGAATAACTATCCTGAGAAGCCCTTTCTCAGCCCTGACTATAGAAAGAGGACAGGTTTCCACTCTGTTTCTATTTCCTTGTCCTTTGGGACAGCTCTAGGCCAGGGGTCACCAGTCTGAGTCATAACCTTGCTCTGCCAGCATCTAGTTCTGTGCCAGGGAGGCCTGTCCTCGCTGCCGAGCCTCAGTGCCCTCAGTGCCTCAGTACATATAATCATTATGTACTATAAACACATGCTAATAAAAATTTAAAGTTTTTTTTTTTAATTCTAAAACTTGGGGAAAACCCCAAATGGAATTCTTCCCTATAATATTTATTTTACAAAGAAAGGTACCGTCCCTGTTACCTCAGAGTTCTGTCATTGGAGCCCCTCCAGCTCTGACCTGCTCCCATAGGGTAACAACAGGAAGAAGCATTGGGACCAAGGTCACCAAGGAGCAGAAGTACAAGGTACAGAGGCCTGCGTACAGCATTCATGTTGTCAGGTGGGGTGGTGCACACCTGTAATCCCAGCACTCAGGAGGCTGAGGCAGGAGGATTGCTCAATGGGTGTTGGAGCCCAGCTTGTTCTACATACTGAGACCTTGTCTCAAAAATCCAAAACAAAAGGATCTGTGGCTCAAACTAACTGAGAAAGCAGGCATGACCTAGTAATACCGGTCACTTCATGGAACAACTCTACGGTCCCCATGAGGACTTGAGCAGGTTTTTGATAAAATGACCTGGACATGACACTCACATGGAAAATATGTGGCCATCAAGACTTGGCCATCCTGTACCTTCACAATAGCCCACTCTAAGTTTTAGGGTGCATTACCCCCTGTGTTTCCCACTTTTACCTGAGGCAAATGCACTCTGCAGAGCCTGGGTTTTTCCTATGTTTAATAAGCATGAAAGTTTGCAACCCGTTATGGTTTTCATTTCATTCCTTATTTAGGACAGAAAGAACCTGGAAATCACCTCTAAAAGGGACTCCAGCACCCCAAAGCCCAGTAACAAACCTCTCACCTACATCTCCAGTCTCTTTTTTTATTTTTTATTTTTTGAGACAAGGTCTTGCTAAACTGCTGTTTCCCAGGTTAAGCTCAAACTTGTGATCCTCCTGCCTCAGATTCCAAAGGTGCTGGAGTTACAGATGTGTGCTAACTGCCCAGATGAATTCTGGTTTTGTCTTTTTTTTTTTTAATATCATGTGATGATATTTCATAATTAAGTTACTCGTTAAGAAAGAAGTAGATGGGAGGCAGACGCTGTACATTTGTGACTTCCCACTCACCGCAGCTGAGCAGGTTTGTGATGTCGCAGCGCACCCCAGAGGTCTCCATGGTCGTGATGTCCCCGTAGCAACCGTGGTACAGGCGGGGGTGCAGGTGGGGCCGCAGGGCATGAGGGAAAGGGTAGGAGCCCCTGCTCGTGCCTGGGGGCAGAAGAATTAATTCATAGGAAGCCTGGGAGAAAATATTGCTGGAGGTACTATTACAAAACTACAAACCAACAAAAACCACAAAAGAAAGCCAAGGCTGTAGATGGTGGGGATCTTTCTCAAGTCCCCTTTGATCACTTTCGGATCTTCTGTCAAGAGTACGTCCTGCCCACACTCTCCAAACTCTTTTGGTTGTGCTGTGTTTTCAATACAGCTCTTAATTCTAAAGCACCTTGCAAAGCATTATGAAAATCAGTCCATACAGGCCTCAGATATATTTGCTGCAGTCTTTTGTGTTTTTTTATTGAGACAGGGTCTCACTGGCCCTGAGCTATGGAACCTAGGCTGACCTTGAAACTGCGGTGATGGGTCCTCCTGCCTCAGCCTCCCAAGAGCTGGACTCTCTTGCTCTGCTTTTGATCATAGTAACTGGAACCATTAGACCTGGGTCCTACATTTATTACAAGAAGCTAATTTTGTTAAAATATTGGATGTGAAAAATATCAGGACTGGGAGTGCAGCCCAGTGGTAGAGCACTTGCCCAGAATGCTTGAGGTCTTGAGATTGATTCCCTGTACCCCAGTACTATTCTTCCTTAATGACACAAACTGTTTTATAGTAGATTTGACCCACCTACCATATTCACAGCTTGATGGACTTAACAGTATAAAAAGACTGCATATTTTAGAATTGGGTGTATAACAAATGGAAGTAAAAATAATTAAGATGTGTTAGGAACACGTACCCACTCCCTATGATGAATGTAATCGTTATGTACTATAAACACATGCTAATAAAAATTTAAAGTTTTTTTTAATTCTAAAACTTGGGGAAAACCCCAAATGGAATTCTTCCCTATAATATTTATTTTACAAAGAAAACAAAAAAAAAAATCCTCTAAAGATTAAAAGCTACAGATTTAGAAATACATATTAAAAAAAAAAAAAAAAAAAAAAAAAAGCAATGTTCATGGAAACAAAGACACAGTCCCAACCTGTTCTCTCACATCCACAAGCAAGCAAAGAAAAGAATTGTAAGTGGACCAGAAAGTTAAGCAATGAAATGATCAGGCAGGCTGGGGATACTGAGAAAGTCTGCCTGCATAATGAGGGGAGCAGAAAGCCTTAAAGCCACTGTTCTCTAAAAAGCATGTGTTTTCACAACACCCACAGGTCAGCCACCATCACGCAGGCAGCCTCCCTTGGGCCCACACTGTGGGCTGGAAGACATTTGACCCCATGCTCTGCAGGTTCTGTTTCCAGGAATTCAACCACTCATGAATCAAAAATATTGGGGTGTGGGAACCTTTATCCCTAAATAGCCCCTGGTTCCCAAAGAATTTAGTGTAAGGCTGAGGGTGTGGCTCAGCGGGGGAGCACTTGCCTAGCATGGCAAGACCCTGGATTCGATCCCAGCACCTCAAAAACAGAAGCACATAGAGCAGTACAGTGTTCACAGTGACCTCCTGGCGGTTCACTGTACTTGGCACAAGAAGCCCTTCCATAGTCAGAGTCGCCTGCAGGAGCACACAGGTAATCCAGAAACACATAACTAGTCCTCTGGCCATCTAGCTCTGGCACTGCCCGGCAATTAGAAATGAGTAAAAACAGAAAACTATCTTGCTCTGCTTTTGATCTTAGTAACTGGAAGCTGCTGCTTTTGGGAACCCCCCCCCCCGTTCTGAGCTTAGAACTGAACACTTCAGAAGCATTTCTTTCTCAGCCATCATTGCAGAAATAAGGCAGCTCGACCATTGCTTGCAGCGAGGGGCTCTTTTGTTTTCCTTAAGTTAAAGGTTTCTCTCTTTTCTTTTTCAAGATCTCTTATCCTTTTATCAACTTTATCAACTTCCAACTCACAGCCACCATCACCACCATCTTTTTTTTTTTTAAACGGGGTCTTGCTATACTGTGCAGACTAGTCTTGAACTCGCTGTGTAGCCCAGGCTGGCCGCCAAGTTGTGGCGATCTTCCTGCCTCAGCCTCCTGAGTGTTGGGATGAGAGGCGTGTGCCACCGCGCTCACCCAGCACTTCCCATAGAGACACCCCTCCCTGTTCCGGTCCCGCTGACCTGTTCACTGTATCCCAAAGGCCTTGCATGCATTTCTGCTTCTGTATCCATTCCTGGTGTCATTGTTTTCATGCAGCAGGCCCTTCCCTTATCACAGAGGGTCCCCAAGCATCCTCCAACGTCACATCCTCCCCAGAAAGCCATTCCAGTGTGGGCCTCCTAACAGGACCCCCCAAATCTACTGTATTTTATCTCTATCCATATAACTCTCCCCTATTGCCTGGCACTGGTGATTTGTCATAGTCTTGCCTCCCAAGACCCTGGTCTGTAGATCTCTTAGATCAGTGACTTAAGGGGAAACCACTGAGCCAAATCTGAAGCTTGTCTACCAACCTTGTACAGGACAAAGATTCAAAACTCGGCAGGTGCACTGTCAGACAGGAAGTAAGGAGATCCTTTGCTATTACTGTAAGTTTTCACTCATATTGCCACCTTCTTGGTGAGCAGAATACACTCTTATTTACAGAAATAAGCAGTGGGTTCGTGGCCAGGCAGGTCAGAAGTGCCCAGCCTACCATTGCATGGAATCAGTGCTTTGTTTTTGTCACCCTGTGATCAGTGACCAGCGCCGTCAGGGACTCACCAATGACAACAGTCAGTCCCACAAGCACGATGGAGGGCCACATGGTGGTGAATCTTATCCTGTGGGACCTGTTCTGATGTTAAATAGAAACTCGTTAATTTCAAGATTTGGCTTCCCAGGGTTGCTTGGTCATCAACCCGTTTCAATCCCAGTTCATCCCAACCCGGCCCACCCACAGCTTGTGAATGTGACCCCCGCACACTTATTCTTGGTTTCATTCAGAAGGTAGCTTATAAGGCTAACAAGACAGGAGAAGACCATCACTTACCTGTTTGCACCCTCCTAGAGAAAAATGTCCCCACTCCCTTTGAGCAGGTCTCCTGTAGCTCAACCTGTGGGTTAAGATGCAGAGAAAGAAATTTACAGAGTGGTGGACTTTGTCCTATGACCTGGGAGTTGGAGAATCCGTCAGTCACTAGGCCACTGTGCCTCTCCTCCACTTGAGCAGCCTGTGGAGGACACAGCCGCACACCCCATATACACTCACCTGCCTCCTCTCGCCCTCCTCCTCTATCACAGATTGGTGAGGCAGCTTTATATAGGGTTTAAAGCCCTCTCTTAAAACTACTGACCTCATTAGGCCTGATTATAATAGTACTTTGGATTTAGGTGGCCCCTTTAATGAAAGGACTTCAATGTGTTTATTAACCACAAGTAATTAATTAGTCTAATGAACCCCCAGGTTGCACTGGAGGCATCTATTTGATGGGTTGTTTGTGGATACCTAAAGTTGTGCTAATAAGACAGGGCAAAGGGGGTGAGGAACACTCCCAACCCAGTGAACTAGCGTCACTGTACCAGAGCCAATCAGAAACATGCTACTTTGGTCCAATCAGAGACTAGGTACTTTCAGTCCTTCCTTTAAATCTGTTGCTGTTCACTGGACCAATCCAAAGATGCCCTCTTCAATCCTTCATGTGGACACAGCCAATCAAAAGACACTATTTCTGATCCTTTGTTTACATATAAGAAGTCAAATGAGTTTTCTGTTTTATTGTTTTTGAATAGGAAAGTTATGTATGGCTTGATGTCAAGTGAACATTCCTAGATAGACTGCCCCAGTGCCTTATCTACATAAAGAAGCATACAGGAGAAATTTTGAATACAAAGGAGCCCTTTCTCTTACCCTGTGGGACACCGCACTTTTTCATGGGTCTACTCTCACTCTGCAGCATGTGCTCTTCTTCTGCCTTTAGCAAACATGTACTTTCATTCTCTTTTCTTTGTGTCTTATCCAGTTTTCTTTTGAGGACCCCAAGAATCTGGAAAAAAGCCCCAAGAGACTCCCCATTCAGTAACACCATGATTACCCTTAAACAGATAAGGAAACAGGAAATACTGGCAACTCTTATTCCTGGGCTGGTGGTTTGCCTGAAATGCAGAGTTCCCTGTTCCCATGTCACATGACCCCAAAACCACGTCACATGATCTCATTCTACCATGTCACGTGACCTTGATGGCTGAACTTGTTCCTTGCTCCTGACCCAGATGAGGTCCCTGCTCTGGAAGTGTGATGCAAAGCTGGGGAGTAGCCATGAAAGTGGTCACTGTCCAGACTTTCTGAGCGGGCGGATTTATCCAGGGATGAACATTTCTACAGGGGTAGCCATGGTTCTTCTTGTGCATGCCCAAACAGATGAAACGCCTGTGCAGGCCCAGGAAATTAGAGGAACTTTCTTTCTTTGGTTTTTGAGACAGCGTCTTACTGTGTAGTTCAGGCTGGCCTGGAGCTCACTGTGTAGCTCAGGCTGACTTTGAACTCCAGGTGATCCTCCTATCCCAGCCTTCTGTGTAGTGGGATTTAGGATGTGCCACTACCCCCAGGGAGAATAACATTCTTGAACTAGGCAAAGCCATTTCCCAGGGGGGAAGTCTGGCCAGCATCCTTCCAAAAGTGTAAGAAGCTTCTAAATCTGCACATAATTCCTCCGACATCCACTTGGAGCCAGGAAGTCCAAGGCACCAAGGCAGATGACTTTGCAGCCCCTGCAGTGGCTGCAACTCCTAGGAGAAAACGCCCACTGAAAGCAGGTCTCTGTCTCATCTCAAGGCATTCCTGTCTGTCATTTGTGCCTTCCTGCTGGCAGCACAGGCTGCCTTTCGGTGGCTTCCAGCCTAGCATCCAGGGAGGTGGGGCAGGGATGCTCTAGACTTACATGGAGTGAGAAAGCTCCAGAAAGGAGGAACAAGGAATAGGGAAAGAATTAAAAGTTAAAAGAGAGTGCCCAGAGGTTGGCGCTCTCCCCAGGTGCCCTTGGAGAAACGAGGCGTCAATAAAGCACCAAGAACTGTTGAACACAAAGCGTGTTTTATTTCACTCTCCACTTTCAGAAGAAGGGCTCAGATCCCTTCTAGATATGAGGACCTTAAAGTCCAGAACCTTTGCTACTTGAGTAATTGTTTTCAAATGTATTGATGATTCCATTTATTCATTGTGCAAATAAATGAAAATGTGACATACTTCATAAACCAGTTTTCATTGAATATAATTCACCCTCTTCTCCAGTAGTCCCGTGAAAGAGGTGTTGTTGTTTTAGACTTGAGGAAACTCACACTCAGAGAAGTCCCACACCCGTCGAGGCTGGCACAGTCAGCATGGGCAGAGCCAGAGTCTGAACTCAGGTCTGTGTACCTTCACAATCAATGCTTTTCTGGCCAGTGTGCTGAGCCAGTGACTTGCAAGGCAATTTATCGCAAAATGCCAGTGAATGGTGAGGATAGTAAATCCAGAGCACCTTTCTGTTGCTTTCTGTTCTCTCCATCAGCAAAGACCAGGTAGCTAAGATACACTGAACTTGTACAGTAGGCTTGGGAAATCACTAGTACAGGGCACCGCCTAGGCTTGTTGCAAAACATCACTTTCAACTCTTACACACCTCTGGAAGGTTAAGTGTTAGCTCTGTCCTACAAGAATCTGAGGCATTTCTTAGAGCCCTTCCCAGTCCTCCTTGAGGCCCAGGAAGTCTGTATTTGTAATCCCATGGATAAGTTATTGGAATCCCCTCAAGTTAATTCCAGTCTACCATACTCAGGCCAACCCATGGCAAGAATAAAGACACTAAGCCATATTTTGTAGATGTGGGGGGCTGAGGGGGTCCTAAGTCTGGCTAGGATGATGGTTATCTGGAACAAAGGCCTCAACCAGGGCTGAACTTGGGTCTTATTAATTGTGAAGAAGGGAGTAGCTTGCGGATGAGTGACTGTGACAGCGGGAGGAAGTAGGTGTGTGCTGTGAGCTGGGCCAGGCAGGAGGCCCGAAATCACCTCTGCAATACGCAGAGAAGGCTGTCCAGAAGGAGTAATCTGCATGACACGACTGAGATGGGTTCAGGGCTTCAGCTCTGATGTGTAACCTTTGGAGTCCCAGGAAGTCATAGCCTCTATCTCAGTGGGCACTGGCTCTTTATCCCACCTCCTCAGGCTTACACAAGCGAACAATGGGGACTCAGGGAAACACTGCCTGCCATCTTCGAAGACCACACATCAGCACCTCAGCTAAACTGATATGCATTGCTTAAGGCCAATCGAAGGAACAAAGGAAAGTCCTAGCCAGCTCTGTACATATCAACACATGGAAATAGGGTCCGGCTCAGCCAAAATGGAGACAATTGATCTTTCTTTTAATTTTTTTTTAATATATCCAGGGTCTCACTACAACAGCTCAGACTCAGACTGATCCTCCTGTCTCAGCCTCCCCAGCACTGGGACTACAGGAGCATACTACCATGCCCAGTTCCAGGGCCAGCATGGCATGTGGTACTGGAGATCAAATTGGGGACCTTGAGCTTGCCAGGCAGTTGCTTATGCTGTTGAGTTATCTCCCCAGCCCAACTGCTCCTCTTTTAAGGAGAGTCGCTCAGGCGGTCCTATATAATTTCTCGATTTAAATTTAAAATGAGGGCTGGAGAGATGGCTCAGTGGTCTAAAGCACCTACTTGGAACAAGCTTGGCAAAGCACAGGGACCGCGGTTCGATCCCCCAGCACCACATGCCAGCCAGCCCCACCCCCTGGTGGGCTGAGCTGGCCACACACATACACACACTAAATAAAAATGTAATAAATAAATAATTTTAAAAAAATAAATAAAAAATAAAAAAATAAATTTAAAATGAATTCAATGCTTCCCCATCTCTTTGCAGGGATGTCCCGCGTGACTCTGCCTATCAGTGGCATTGACATTGCCGGGAGGCAGTCTGCTGAGCGTGGTGTCACACACCTATAAGCTCAGCACCTGGAAGGCTGAGACAGGAGGATCACCCTGAGTGCAAGGCCAGCTTGGACTACATAGTGAATTAAAAGTCAGCTTGGACTAGTCTCACTGTCTAAAAATAAAGTTTCAAAAAAAAAAAAAAATCACCCAGTCAATCAATCATTACCTGCAAGCAAAGTGATTGCTACACAAGCGAAACTCCATGGCTGGTGCCTTCCACTCACTTGCTAATCCCGGAAGTGTCTCCGGCACCACCATTCCCTGGAAGGCTTCTTGAGTCCTGATGCCTTTGGGGTTCCTGCTATAGTGTTGATGACTCCAGTTACCCCAACATCAAAATGTCCTAAGCCGTTGACTTCCAGCCGACTGAGCAGTTTCACTGGGTCAGCCAGCTCAGGTGGTCTCACAACAGCAGGGATGGCAGGAGGAACCAGAGGCCAGGTTTGCAGCTGCCGCTCCGCCGGTCTTAGCAATGGTAAAGGACCGATATTGACATGGTTGTCCCAGGTCCAGGCAACAAAGCTGAGTAAGAACAAGTGACCCGTGAGGTCTCCTCTGGCTTCAACATCTGCCAGGGGTGGTGAGCCACGTCGCCCTGGCCTTCAGAAGGGGCTGTCCCAGTATGGAGGCCGAGACAGAGGCTGAAACAAACTCCATCCAGGCTACAGTTTGTGTTTTGTTTTGTTGTTTGGACACAGACTCACAGCCATGGGCCTCATGAAGCTTACACATGCCTCAGACTTTTTGAAATTTTAAGACGGGTGGGGTTGCCCAGGCTGGCCTTGAATTTGCCATCCTCCTGCCTCAGCCTCCCAAGGAGATGGGATTACCGGAATATATGACCACACTGAGTGATCCTGCATTTTAGGGTGGCTTTCAAAGTGTATTTTCTCCTCAATATTGCAATTAGCAAACAGGAGAAGTCCTTATTACAGAATTCAAATTTAAGTAAAAGATCTTCTTGCCTGTTGTTTTTCTACTGACAATAGGAGCAGGGAGTGGCACCAGCCAAAGAAGTTCTTACTTTTGCAGTGCTAAGAGTAGCAGCAGTGCGCACACCTGTAATCCCAGTGCTCGGGAGGCTGAGTCAGGAAGGTCACAGCGAGTTGGAGGCCAGCCTGGGCAATCTAGTGAGTTCAAATTCTGCCTGGACTATGCAGTGAGACCTGTCTCAAAGATTCAAAACACCTCCTCCAAAAAAAAAAAAAAAGAACCACCCTAACTAGGAGGCCAGAAGGGATAAGGAAAGCCAAGCACGATGCCCAAGAAAGCAGATTTTGGTGGAGGCCCACCAGGGGTTCCTCGGATCCTGCAGGGAATGGGTTGCCCAGTGTCCCGAGCTCCTGGGGACCACACTCTTAGGAGGAGAGCGTCTGAGGTCCCAGGCTCCTCTCCATCCCTGCACATGAGGCTCCCAATGCAGAGCCTGTTTATCCCCACCATGGTGTCCCTTCTGAGTCCCAGCCCGGCCTCTGGACTCAGGATGAAGAGCTGTGGAGGAGGAGAAGGCCCAGGACCTGGAACCACACTGAGCCCTCAATTTCCTGCTCCGTCAAGTGGCCGAATGGCGCTGATAATAATGCCCCACGACTTTGTTTTGAAGATAAACATAAATTACCTGTGAAACCCTGTCATCAGCCGCCGTGCTTCCTACGCTCACCAGTTGTCATCAGGGTGCGTTGCCCCCAGGTCTGGAGGGTTTGGATTCTTGTTGATTTATTCATTTGTTTGTTTACTTATTTGCCAGCTCAGGAAAATAATTGAGTTGATTTCTAGGCCAGGCAGTACGAGGTGAGGGCTCCCTATGGCCTGAAGAGAGATGGGGGTGGGGGTCGGCATCTATGGCTGGGGTAAAGGGGGCCCCAGAAGGCAGAGCCGACAGGAAGCAGCTCACAACACCTCTCTAGAATCCCATTCCGCCCCCTGTAAGATGGTAAATCTCCATACGCTGCTGAAGAAACCCCTTGCATGATTGCATCTTTCATCTTCCAATGCCAGTTTTTCTCTTCTTTTTCAGGGAAGGATTCTGTTGCACTGTCTCGCTTCAAATGCCTAGGCTCAAGAGATCTTCCTGCTTCAGAATCCCAGCTTGGATTATAGGCATGCAGTTCCCGTGTCACATTCTTGACCAGCACTTCAGCAAAGATCTCCAGATGGCCAGTAAAGGCCACATAAAAAATTGCTAAACACCACTAGACATCAAGGAAATGCAAATTAAAACCACAATAGCATGCTATGTCACACTCCTTAAAAAGGGCCAAGAGTCATTGTATTGAGTATTGGTGAGAATCTAGAGCCAGAGCCCATATGGTGCTGGCGGGAATATAAAATGGTATAATTACTTCCAAGAACTATTACGGAGTTTCCAATAAAGTTAAACATACATCTACCCTATGACCCATGAATTCCATTCCTAGGCATTCACCTAAGATAAGTTGAAAACAAATGTCTCCCAGAAGACTAGCACAGAGTGTTCCAAGCAGCTTTTTCCCCCTGGATTGGTGATCAGGTCCAGGGACTTCACCAACAGCTGTATCTCCAGTTCTTTTATATTTTTTTTATTTTGAAACGTGCTCTTGCTAAGGCTAGGCTTGCACTTGACGTTCTCCTGCCTCGGCCTCCCCGAGTGCCAGGGTTCTGCTGTGCAGGCTGGGCCAGTAGTTGCAGTGCAGCTACTTAGTTCAAGGATCAAAAAACAACGCAAGGCAGAACTCTGCTGGACCTCTGTGGAACAGGAGATCAAGTCATGCACAGAGCAGAATCGTCACAGAATTAGGACCTGGAGAAAATGTGGGGAAGCTGCTGCAGAGGACTGAAGAGAAGACTGCCAAGAGACCCAAGAGATTCCTGGGGTCCGAGTTTCCGGGGTAGAGCGGATCTGAAAGCCTGCGTCCCGCCCTGTGCCCAAGCCTTCATCTCCCTCCGTGCACAGCTGCAGGGACGAGGCCTGTGCAAGCTTCCAGCTCTCCTCTCCCCATCATACCCCTGCTTGGCCCTGGCCCTGCCTCCTGCAGTCCTGATTTCCAGGACCTCGATCCTAGGGATCTCCCGCTCTTCCTAGTAATGCGGGGAGAGTGTGGGGAGTGTGTGGATGGGTTGGAGAGAGACACCATGAGCTGGGCCACACCACATCCCTGCGACAGAGGCCCGGGTGCAAGACCTGGGCTGTGTGCAGAGCTCTCGTGACCTTTCCTCAGCCCGGTGACCCAAGGGCACTGCAAGGATGCAAGGACCAGGGTTTCCTCTGGCCTTTTATCTTACATTTCATTGTTGTTAGTATCTGTCTGCAGAAACACATGTTCCATTCCTCCCGTGAGTTGCTGCAGATTCAGAGCACATCTCCAAGCCCTTTCACCCCTCCCCCTCCAGCTCTTGGTCTTCTTCCCATTCTAGAAAGATCTATCTCCTTATTTCCTAAGCTCTACCTTTTATTTTACTCTTTCTTTATACATTAGGTTTCTCACATGAGAGAAACTGTGACACTGAAGCTCATGTGTCTGATTTATTTCACTTTATGTTAGGGTCTCCAGATGCATCCATTTGCCGTGAAACCTTCAGGCTTATTTTTCTTGAGGGCAGCATAGTACTCCGCGGTGTGTAAACATCACACTTCCTTTATGGGCTCACCTGTCGATGGACATGCAGGCTGCTGCCAGGAGTTGGCTATCATGAGTGATGCTGCCAAGAACCTGGATTGCATGTATCGCTGGAATGTGATGGCTTTCACTCTTTTGGGAAGATACCCAGAAGGGGAAAAGCCACCTGAATGGAGTTTCTAGTCTTGATTTCCATAGTGTTTGCGCTGGCTTAAATTCCCACCAACAGCAGAGCAGGGCCCTTTTGCCCTGTAGCCTCACCAGTGTTGTTATTGTCTGGATTCTGTATGATGGCCCTGCTTTCTGGGCTAAGGCACAATTCGGTGTTGTTTTAATTTGCATTTGTCTAATGGCCAGTGATGTGGAACGTTTCTTCATGTGCTTATTGGCCATTTGTCTTCATGAGGTGTCTGCTCATTTCAGTTGCCCCTTTTTAGCACTTTTTTACTCTCATTGAGGGAGGCATTCTAATTGTCTCTTGAGTTCTTTATATACTCCAGGGAGTCTCTGAGGCCCACACCCCGACCAAGGCTGGCCACCAGCCAATTGAATTGGGTGGGAAAAGTCTCATTTCCTGGTTGAAGTTAGGGTCTTTCATGAATATTTATTATTCATTCCAGTTTCACCTTTTCTGAACTGCCCACTTGTATCTTTTTATTGTTTGTACTATTATGTTTTTATCATCTCTACTGGGTCATTTGCCTTTTTTTCATCTTGTAGAACAAAAGTCCTACTGTAGCAGGACTGTAGTCTGGGTTAAGATTAGGGTTCGAGTTAGGGTCTTTTATTAATATATGCCAAAAGGGAAAGAAGGAAGGGAGGGAAAGAGAGAGGGGAGAAAAAGAAAGCAGGAGGGAAGGAAGGAAGGAAGGAAGGAAAGAAGGAAGAATAGAAGGGAGGCAGGAGGAAGGGAGAAAGGATGATAAGAAAAGGGAGAGGAAAAAAGGAATTTTGCAACATAAAATGAAATTACCTATTCATAATGGTATGGTCACAGCACTTACTGTTCAGTAATTGTCCAGTGTTCTACAAGTAACTTAAATTCATTTCATTTAGTGGCCAGAGGGAAAGCTGTTTGAAGTTCCCAGCGTGTTCTCCAGGCAGGCTATGTGTGACCCTGCCGGTGGGTATGGTGGGGTCCTCCCTGGGGAGTGTGAGAACTGCAAGGACCTTTTCCAGGACCTACCCATGGTGACTGTGCCTCTGGGACGGTCACAGGCTCCCTTAGCACTATGTCAGGGTCACATCGAGGACAGAAGGGACAGACTCTGGGCTCAGATCCTGCAGTGCACAGAGAGCTCCCAGCAAACGCTGGCCTCTCCAGGGCCCAGCTGAGGCCAAGCCATGCAGAGAGGAGGTCTCAGGAATCACAGTCATCAGCCATCACCTCCCGATGTGACCCAAGGTCAGCGGTGTCCCTAAGGCGGCTCAAGAGTCACAGGGCCTTAGATGGCTCCCGGGCTTCTCCTGGCCCCTGGCAACCCTGGGGTCAGGAAACTGAGGATATATTCCCAACAGACGGGAAATGGCCCTTGGGATGTGGGACAGGCTGGTGACAGCAAGGAGCAGCATTGCCCTGCTTGGTCTCCGAAGAGCCAGCTCAGGAAGGGGCCAAGTGGAGCAGAGAGTGGCTCAGCTGACATCATCTTCCCGCCCGTCTGGGTCCCTGTGCTCAACTCAGCCTGCTATAATTAAACTTCGCAGGTCCCAAGACACCCATCCACACTGCTGCAGCTAGCTGGAATTGTGAAAGAAAAAAATCAAAACAGAAGAGGAAAAATGCAAGCTTGAGGCTTCAGCCTGCCTTCTCTGTGGAGACAGAAACACACACACCCTAACATGTTTGAGGTCAACATCTGTATCTATAAATTAACACCCATTTGGAAAATGATCAGAAACTTTCTATAGAACTAGACTGAGCCAGAATTGCGCAGTGTGTGACATCTACTTAATATGTTATATTTGTAGAGTGCTTTGGAATTTTAGGTTGATTTTCATATAAATTAAAACAATTGAATTAATCTTCCAAAGAAGGTCAAGCAGGTTTGATCTTCCCCTTAGACATACAACAGGGGGGGGGGTGTGTGTGATTTTTTTCACCTATAACCTCCCATCTAACACAGGATGGAGCTGAGATTAGAAATCAAACATTCAAATTCTGGGTCCAGGTGTTTCCTTTTCCTCATCAGTTGGATTACAGGATTCATAAAGTGTTTGTTAATCCCAAAATTCTAGGATTCAGTGACTTTGTCATTTCCAGTGGCCAGACATAATTCTCTCACTCACTATCTGCCTTAAAAAAAAAACCTTTCCAGGAGCTGGGGAGATAGCTCAGTGGTCTAAGCACCTGCCTGGCAAACAAGAGGGCCTGGGTTTGATCCCCAGTATTGTATACCATGCCCCAAGCTACATAGTGAGACCCTGTACCAAATAAATAAAAGATTAAAAAAATTTTCAAACAATCCCCCTTTCCAGTCTAACCTAGGCCCACATTAATTGTTTTGGGGTTTTTTGCTGTTGTTGTTAAAAAGACATTTTATTATGTAGCCCAGGCTGGCCTTGACCTCGTACTTGTGATCCTTGTGACCACCTGAAATTCAGGGGCCACCTGGCACCCATCTGTTTCTCCCAGGCCCATGGAAAGAAACCTGCTTCTATTCTCTGTTCAGAGACTTCTAGACTGGTGCTGTCCAATAGCAATACAGTGTGTGTCCCCTACTTAACTAGAAACTTTCTATTAGTCACTTTGAAAAAGTCTTTGCCTGGCAAGCGCAGGGTCCTGAGTTCAATCCCCGGTATGCACACACATTAAAAAAAAAAGTCTGAGATGAATTTTATTTTTTTATAAATTTTAGTAATATAATTTATTTATCCCAATATGTCCAAAATATTATTTCAACATGTAATCATTATGAAAGGCTATGTATGCTAAGTTCGCATACACTAGATTTATAGCACATCTCCAATCAAATGAGGCACATATCAAGAGCTCAGTAGCCCACGTGGCTAGTGCATTAGCAGGCAGTGACATCCGAAAAATCACTTCTTGCTGAATCCTAACATGGCGAGGCCAGCAGCGACCCATCTTGTCCTTCACTGTGGTACCAGTCCCACCCACAAGAGCACATCCTCATGGCCTGATTGCCACTTGAAGATCCTTTTTTTTTTTTTTCTTTTTGTCCTAAAGATGGAACCCAGGGCCTCGGACATGCTGAGCAGAGCTCTCCCCCAAACTGACCCCACCACTTGACTTCCTCATAATGTTACAATGGCAAGTAAGTGTCAACAGGAGCTGTGGAGGGCATAGGCAATCAACCCCCAGCACCAAGTGTGATTGTCATTTCAAAGACTGATTTTCACAGGTCAAGAGAAAAGGAAGAGTTTAGAAAAATCCCATGGGTGATTACACTAGGGAGTGATTCATGCACTTCTGATAGGACAGTTTGAATGAAGGTGAGGGACATAGAGAGGTGTTCATCATATGTTGAATATTGAAATGAAAAATAATTACTACACGAAAAAACACATTGGCATGGATCCCCCTCAAAGCCCTCTCCCTCACTTTCAACATGCTTATGCCATCACTGTGCTGCTTTCTGAAGCACTTCTGGGAGCCCTCTTTCTGGGAGGTCTTTTTGAGAGCCGATAAAAAAATACCATGAGGATCAGTGAGATAGCTCAGCAGACTGAGCACCTGGTTGGGCAAATGCAAGGACCGGATTCCATCCCTGCCACCACATGCCACACAGGTCCCCCCCTGGGTGCACTGAGCTGGCCACTGAGAACAGACATGGTGGTGCACACCTGTAATCCCAGTGCTGGGGAGGCTGAAAACAAGAGGATCACTAAAAGTCTGAGCTGCAACCCTGTACCAATAAATAAATAAATAAATAAATACAAAAACAACAACGACAACAAAAAAACCCAGTGACTGCTGCTGCCTGATGCCATGCAACAAAAAGGCTGCTCAGAAAAATGTCACCATATGTCCTCAATTAACTTTCTCACTGGCCCTGCATAACTTCTTGTTTGTCCCATCAAAGTCAAAATGACCATGACAGGAAATGTTTAGGAATTAATTCAGGACATCGGGGCAGCCATGACAGTACCACTAAAGACACTTATGAAAGAGCACTTCCAGAAGTGCTACAGAATGCAGCAAACATGATGGGATACTTTTTTTTGAAGGGAGGGGGAGGGCTTTGAGGGAGAGTAATAGCAATGTGTTTTTTGCTGTAATATTTTTTTTTATGGATTTAGTACAGGGTCTTTAGGGTCTTCAGAGTCTCGCTACACAGATTGGACTCATAGTGATCCTCCTATTTCCAGCCTCCCAAGCTCTGGGATTACAGGTGCCCACTACCATGCTCAGTCTCAGTCGCCATCTCAGTGTGCCCTGGGGGTGGGTCTGGCACAGCAGGCTGGAGATCGCACCCAGTCCCCATGCTTGCCTAAGCAGGCACTTTAGTCTGCTGAGCTATCTGGCTGACCTTTAAGGTAATACTTTTTAGAACTGTAAGCAACCACCGCATTTTTGGATCACACGTCACTCACATATAATGTAACCAGAGCAGAAAGACCCATGCCAAGAAGCAGAGGCCATGAGGTAGGAGAAGCCCTCAGACAGGGGGCATGAGAGCAACCAGTGAAGCCAGTGGTGGGCAGGAGATTCATTGTCCACACGGAGACAGGGATTTCCTGCATCCCAGGGAAGGCAAACACCAAGAGCAGAGCTCCTGGGGACATTTCAGTCATGCTGCCTGCCTGCTCATCCTCATCCTCTGGAGGTGGACTCCAGGCTCATCTGCTCTCTTGACTCCTCTTGACACAGCTCCATCACCGGAGGCAGCTTGGGCAATTTCCTCAACTGCAGCTTTAATAAATTACTAGACTGCTGTAGACAACTTTACCTTAAAGGTGAGAAAGCTACAACTAGTATTAGCAAATTGGTGGCTTTAAACTTTTTTGTTTATTTGAGGGTCTCACTGTGCAGTGCAGGCTAGCCTCGAATTCACTTTGTAGCCCAGTCTGGCCTTGAACTCCCAGTGATTCTCCAGCCTCTGCCTCCCAAGAGCCGGGATCTAGGCGTGCAACACCACGCTAGATAAGTTTAAAGTTTGTTCTCTCTCTTTCCTTCTCCCTTAGGTGAAAAAATAGGGACACAACATGGAAAAGCTGGTGACAGGAGAAGTTCGTTGTGATGAGGAAGGTGGTGTTGGTTTGGAGAATCTTTGGGGGCCACTGGTCCTTGGGTGGAGGAATCAGAACCATGCATCATCCAAACGCTGTGGGAGGATGGCTTGTGCTTAGAAGTGAATAGAAATCTGCAGACACAACCCTCAGGAGTCTGCATAAAAGGCATGTGCTGAGCATGTAGCTCCATCAGGCCCTGCGGCAGCCAGAAACAGTGTTCTCTCCTGGGCGTTTCTAACAAGATGCCTTGAAACAGCTGCTGCAAAGAAGGCAGTGGCAGGTGCTCAGAGACCGCAGAAGCCACTGGCTTTCCCCAGGGGTTGCAGGATTCCAGAGCCCCGAGGCACATGAATTTGCAAGAGTTGAGTCAGGTGTACTTGAGCCTAGTAGGAAAAGACTGTCTTTTATCTGAGGGGAAAAGCAAGGCTCCCTTCAGGATCGGCAGGTGGCGCCCTTTCTCCCCTACCCCTAGGAGGCATGGTGGACAGAAGCTGGGAGACTCCAGGCCTCCCCAGGGCAGGATGAGCCCGCCCAGAGTGCGCTCTTCATCATTTATAATGCGAAATAATTCATGGATCACAGCATGTTGTCTACATATATGTACCAGCTGCCCCAAACAAGTGTCAATGGCATAAATAATAATAATTTTTTTAAAAAAATTACAAGTGCTAGCAACAATGGCTGTCATTTTTTGTCTAGGTTGACCCTCCCTCCCTGCCACAGCTCATAAAGTTGAAAACAGTGGCGTCCCCAGTCCCTTCTTTCACTGTCTACCTAGGTGATGAGGCTCCTAGGAGGACAGCATCCAACTCAGATTGTGAAACCTTTGCCTGGAGTCCTACTGTCATGGGTGGGGACTTGGGAATCCCTCACTGAAATTAGAGTGGAAGAGCATCCTGTTTTCTCCCTAGCCCATCGTCTTTGGCCCACTCTGGCTTCTTTCTTAGCCTTTTGCACTTTTTTTTTTTTTTTCCCGGAACTGGGGATTGAACTCAGGCCCTTGCGCTTGCCAGGGAAGCACTTATTCTACTGAGCCATCTCCCCGGCCCAGCCTTTTGCTATTGAAAGAATGCACATTTATCTTTTACAGTAATATTTATTTCTGTAACTTATTGAGTGACTACCATGTGTCAGGGTCTCTATCCAGCTCTTTACATAGACGATTTCTTTTAATCCTCACTGTACAGGTGGGGAAATTTACAAAGAGGATTGAAGTAACTTCCCTAAAGGCAGAGTTGAACTCAGGCTCTGTCAGTCCTTGGGGGCAGTTGTCTTTGTAAAAGTCATGTCATAAGCGAACTACGCCAGTAACATAGACCAGGCATGCCTGTGTTTTCCCATGATATCAGAATTTATTGAATGACAATAAATTAATGAGTGATACAAATTTCGTCAACCTCATCAAGCCACGTAATCAAATTCACTGGTAGCCAGCGAGCGGGGCTGTCACAGGTTCCTTTATGCCAGTCTTAGTGACCAATATCTGTACCATCCAAGTCACACACCATACTCCACACAGTATGGAGGTCACAGAGTGGCTAAGAAAGGGTTAGTGGTGGCTGCAGCATCCTAAGAGGAACAGCTGCAAGCCAAGAAGAGAGTCTACAGAGACAGCCACACGTGGCTAGATAAGCTCACAGACCAGGCAGCGCTTCTCCAAGCAGGTTCTGGGGAGCACTTGGGACCCTGCAGTTGGTTCAAAGCTGGAGTCTGCATGACCACGGTTGGAAGGGACCTTGTCATGCAGGAAGATGGAGCTTGGGCCAAAGCTGGAGCCTGTGGCCTGTCGTTCCCAGTGCACCCACTAGGTGGTCCGATGGGACGGCAGGTCTGCAAGGCGTCTTTATGAACAGGGTGAATGCCGAGCACCACCCAGCAGAGAGGCAGTTCATAAAGACACCACAGTCTGTCCTCAACCGCTTCATGCGCTGAATCTGGCCCCACTGTGAGACTTCTGGCTCTTCCCCAAAGTCAGAATGACCATGCAAGGAGGATACTTTACGTGGATTCACACTGAGGAGCACGACAGCATGACTAGTTCCCCTCAGGAAAGGGCACTCCTAGAACTGCATCAGAGAGTGCAGGAAGCATGGGATGAGTCTGTTTACAGCGAGGGGAGGACCTCAAGGAGATTTATGGCACTGTATCTTCTTTTATTTGTTTGGTACAGTGTCCCACTACGAAGCTTGGACTCATAATGAGCCCCTATTTTCAGCCTCCCCAGCACTGGCTTACAGGTGTGTGCCACCACGCCTGGTCTTGGCGGCCTGCTCAATGTGCCTAGCGCCAGGGCCTGTGCAGCATGTGCTGCTGGGGATTGGACGCTGGTCCCTGCACTTGCCTAAGCAGCACTTATTCCACTGGCACTGTCTTTTACTGTAACAAGTTATGAAACTCTTAATTATTCACATGTATTTTGGTCACACTTGTGTGTGATCCAGGGGGAGGTGGCACATCTATCAGTGCGCCACATCTGAGAAGCTCATGGGCCTTGTTTTCTCTGATGCAACTTAGCTGTGTCCATGTCCTTGATTTCACTTGTTAAGCTGACAGGTAGCTGTTTTGATTAGCTAGATTCATTTTATTTTATCATCAGATGCCTTTTGGTTGTTCTGTGCAGTGAAGAGTCATTTTTTTTCTGGGTTTAGTTTGTCTAAACTATTATGTACCTGGACAGGCTTGCGACCACGCCATGCTACCTCAGCAGTTGTGCTGTGTAAGGCTCTGTTGCTCTCTCAGTGTGACCTTCGTACCTGGGGAGAAATGGCGGCAGGAATGAGAAAAAGACAGACAAGAAGACAAGAGCTGGGTCAGGTGGTGGCCCACCTGCCTGGTTGGTGAGATGACCCCAAGCACCCTAGTAGGGATGTTTCCTTATACCTTCGCAATGTTAGTAACATGTGACACAAGGTGGCTTAGTGACTAATAGCTGACATTAACCAGTCAGGATGCTTGTCTCAGGACGGAGGTGGCTTGACTGCTTTAGACACTGAGGCCTAGTCTCACTTTCACACGTTTGACCAATTTCCAGCTTCCATGGCTCCCAACAGTGCCCCAAAAGGAGCGCTCTGCTGTTGTATAACGTGGAGTCACATGCATACATGGGGTAAAGCACAGCCTGGAAGCTACTGCTCTGTGCAGCATGGAGTATCCCAAGCAGGCACATCCTCCACTGTGGTTAGGCTTTCTCCATGAATCTGTCTTTAGCCGAACTGAATATGCACTGAGTAACCTATGCGCACAAACCTCTGTAATGATCTACACTCAAGACACATTGCAATTATAGCATCAAGCTGAATATTCCTCACCTGGGTTGCTTAGAATCAGAGGTGTTTCCTGTTTTGCAGTATTTGCATATACTTAATGCAATAGGTTTGGAACGAGACCCAAGTTTGTTTTTGTTTGGTGAGGCAGGGTCTTACTCTGTAGTCTTCACTGGCCTTGAACTCAAGGTGATCCCCCTGCCTCTGCCTCCTGGGTGCTGGGATTACAGGCAGGCACCCCATGCCGGGCTCAGATGGCCAACTCTTAGCCACGACTTTGTTCTTTCTGGTTCTTGGCTCTTCTTGGAACATGAGTGGAGAATGAAATGCCACCTTCTGCTTTCCAGATCAAAATCCCAACTCATTCCTGTCTAATTTTTCCCCAGTGTTAGGGATTAAACTCAGAGCTTTTAATGTGCTGGGCTGGTACTGCACCTCTGAGCTATATCCCCAGCCCCCATCCTATTTTATTCTCTTAAATTTCCAAAATAAAAGTCATCCCACTATTGATACATAGATGAATGTGTTCAATTTTTTTTTTTCCAGAAGAAAAAACAAGTTCTTCTTTTGGGTTCATTACAGCTCAGTAGGCCCTGGGGAGAAACCACACAACACAGGAGGAGGAATGACTCTGTGCTTCAAAGCAAAGGGGAAGGCTCGAGCCACATTCCTTCACTTGGTTACAGGGGCCTCAGGTGTTTGCAGGGGCAAGCACAGCTGTTACAGTACCCTGTCACTGGGTCGGTCCATCTGTGCCCGGTGTCTGCAGGGCAGGGCTCCCTCTCCCCCACCGGCACAGGTTTCCAGCTGCACAACCCCACACCGCCATCCGTAGACGCTGGCCTATTCCAGGTGACCCTGCAGCGTCTATATGGCAACAATGCTTCACCGAAGCTCCATGTAAGAATCACCCGGCTATCGGCTGGGATAGAAAGGTCCGGTCCCCAGCCCATTATGTCAGAACCCCACAGGGGGCCTGCAGCAGTGACCTCAGTGAGCTCCTGGGGGTGCAGTGAGGCGCAAGTGTGGAGGTCATGGAGGTCGCTGGCACATGAGGAGACGAGCACAGGGACTCGCTGGCTCTGTGTGCACAGAGGAATCTCCAGGGCTCCTTCAGCATGACTCCATCCCCTCCCACTCCTCCTCCTGCTCACTCACCTGCTCTCTGTCTTGAGCCTTGAAAGACCCGAGCCCTGCAGTTTGCACAGAGAACCCTGCCTGAACTGCTATTAACTTCTCCACACATGGATTTGCAGGCATCCACTTTGCTATCGATTGCCGCTCCTCCAAAATCCAGGGATTACCAATGTGATTATATATAATATATAAGTTTTATATTTTTATATAATAATATGTTTCCTTTTTTTGAGACAAGATCTCGCTATATAGCATAGGCTGAACTTGAACTCATTATGTAGCCCAGGTGAGCCTCAAGTCCTCCTGCCTCAGCTTTCTGAATGCTGGGATTATAGGTGAGCGCCACCACACCAAGCCCAGTAAAGAGGCTAGGCCTTTAACAGGCAAATGGGCCACAGAAGCGTCTCCCTTAGGAGTGGGGTGAAGGTCATTGAAAAGAGGCTTCCCGCACCTGCACCGTTCGCCCTCACCCTCACCAGCTTTGGTGCCTTGGTCGTCCCAACCATCAGAACTGTGAGGAAATACATTCTGCTCTTTGTAATTACTTTACAATCGCTGAGGATGGCAGCTCAGCAGGAGAGCGTGAGGAGAGCATGTGCTGAACAGGCGAGGCTCTGGGTTCGATCCCTGACACCGAACACAAACCAGCCAGGCAGAGGTATTCCGTGAGGGGCATAGATTTCACAGAACGTTACCTTACTTCTACTATAACTGGGATAGAGCCTAGCTAGATCAAAATTTTAGTATAATAACTGAAACGAATAATTAATTTTTTTCACTATATACAAAACCCATTTGGTTATTGTTTGTTTGGAACAGGATCTCCCTCGTTATGTGGTTCAGACTGGCTGGCCTTGGAGTCACAATGTACCTTAGCTCAGGCTGGCCTCAGACTTGCAGCAGCTGTCCTGCCTCAGCCCCCTGAGCCCTGGGATTATGAGCATGCATTAGTAAGGCTGGCTCCAAAACTAACATTTTGGAAACACAAGAATCAGGATAAGACATTCAAAACTTGTGTTACAAGCCAGGCACAGTTGCACACACCTGTAATCCCAGCCCTTGGGAGGCGGAGCAAGGATGATCGCTATGTGTTTGAGGCCAGCATGGGCTGCATAGTGAGTTCAAGGTCAGCCTGAACTACATAGCAAGATCCTGTTTTTTAAAAAAAAAAAAATCAAGAAACCCTTATATTACTGAGGGCTAAGCTATAGAATGTTAAAAGTTCCTACAAAGGTAAGTAAATAGCAAGATGGCAAAGAATATGAACAGTTTCCAGAGGAAAAATGCAAATGACTCTTAAACTTATGAAAAGATGTTCACTTCATTCATAAATGAAAAAAATTATACTAGGTACCACTTTTACTAATATCAGATTAATGAAAAAGCTTTAAAAGACCTTCTATCTTAGACTATGGAGAAAATACTCATATATTGTTGGTAAAAATAAAATGTATGGAGCCTAATTTATCACCATGAGTGCACCCTTGAGTCCTGAGCAGTCTGACCCATGAACAACTTGGGCTAGGGTTGGAATTTTAGATTTAACTTACAGCCCAAGTCTCGAGTTATGACCTGAATGCCAGCCGCTTGTGGGTTGTAAGCAGCTCGTGGTGCCAGAAAAGTAAGCATCGGCCTGAGCCCAGAGGCAAGCGTCTGCGGGCATGACTGGGGTCGGTGCTTTATATGACAGCTACGATCACTGCTCGCAAATGGCCCCAAAAAAGGTAGAAAAGAAGCTAAGGAAGTGTTCAAGGGACAGCACAAACAGACGGCCTTAGACTAGCTTTTAGTTCTGAAAAGGTTGAGACCTAGTGAGCCAGCAGCAGGGCCCAGTGGGCCACAGGCTCTGCCAAGGACAGGACCCCAGAGAGCCACATTCCTGATGTTCTCATGGAAGGGGGCCCTCCCTCCGAACAATACCAGCTTCCATTTCGTCCTCCCGTCCGGCAAGCCAAAGCTGTCAAGTTGAATGGGAAATATGGTGTCAAACTGTTGTCCCTGGTAAACCAGACACATTTTATAACTTTTTGGTGACTACGCTACGAAAACTATTGGTGTTCCTGGTAAATTACACACACTACGCTACCTTTTTTATTATGAAAAGACTAGTTCAGGGGTTCTCTGGGAGATTCAGGATGCATTATGGGTATTTCCTGATTTCTTAGGGAGAAACGGTCTTGGCTTACGTCCTGCGGGAGTCACACCTGTGCTTGAGAAGGGCCTGAGTTCCTAAGTCAGGGTCCACCCACTGCACTGCTTCAAAACGAGGAAAACATGAGCTGCACAGTACGATGGCACTAGGGAGCCGTGGGGTGCTGGTAATGCTGCAGTCCAGGAGAGACTGGTGATTCAGACCCGCTCTGGGACACCATTCCCTACGCACCCAGCTGAAAGTCAGCTCAGAGTTTGGTGCTTTTTAAATTTTTTCTTTTTGAGACTCCTTCTCACTGGGTAGCCCAAGCTGGCCTTGGACTCTTTATGTAGCCAAGGCTGGGCTCAAATCCACAGGGATCCTCCTGCCTCAGCCTCCTGGGTGCTGGCACTACAGGCAGACAACACCACACCTGGCTAGTGCTTTTTATTATTATCATTCAAACATCCTTCTTTGTATTGTCTGGCAATCATAAATCTCCACAAAACAAGGGATGGAGACTTTGCCCAGCAGTAGAGCACGTGCTTAGTATGCACAAGAAACTGGGTGTGATCCCCAGCACTGCAAGAAGGAAGAGAGAGAGAGAGAGAGAGAGAGAGAGAGAGAGAGAGAGAGAGAATATGAATACGAATTCTGAGATGTCCCAAATTTAATTACAAGGATTAGAAGATAGAAGAGAGAAGAGATCTGGGAAGTTAAGCAGGAGCTGTGAGGCCTTGCGGTCGATCCCATCCCAGTAGACCTCAGCTGCCCTCCTGCTCTATTACATGTAAGCCTCCGATCTGCTATCCCCACCAATGTAGAAGCAACACCTACTGTTCCTTTGGCACTGTCTTCCTAGCCCAAGACTTTCTTTTGCTGTCCTGCCCCTCTTATTCATAGCCAGTGTGGGTTCAGTGCAAATGATTTAAGCTTTTCTTCACCATTTTTTTTTTTTTTTTTTTTTTGCTATAAAAATGCTCTGGGGAGCTAGGTGTGACGGTGCACACCTATAACCCCAGCACTCGGGAGGCTGAGGCAGAAGAATGGCCATGAGTTTGAGGCCAGCCTAGGTTTCATAGTAAGTTCAATGCTGAGCTCAACTATAAAGCGAGACCCTGTCTCAAAAACACCAAAGCAAAACAAAACAAAAAGGGGCTGTGGAGAGAACTCAGCGATCTAAGCGCCTGCCTAAGCAAGCATAAGGACTCAGACTTGATCCCTGGCCACCAAGACAGGTGAGGTGGCACACACCTGTAATCTCAATGGTGGGAAGGCTCAAACAGGAGAACCACTATGAGTCTGAGCTGTACAGTGAGATCCTGTACTAAATACATTTTTAAAAAATTTAAAAATGCTCTTGGGAAGAAAGCCTCTTTAACAAGAGGTTCTGGGAAAATTGGCTGCCGACTTACAGATGAATGAAAACTGTTGGAATACAACATAGAGGAAACACTTAAAGCCAGAGGCACAGGGAAAGACTTCAGGACTCCCAACTTCACACACACACAAAAATAACATAAAGAATCAACAAATGGGATTGGATCAAATTAAAAAGATTCTTTACATACTATAGAAATGATCCCTGAAAGTATAGGATCACAAGTCCACTTCTTGTACAGCAATTAACCACTAAGAAGAATATATGCAGTGTATTATTTGTTGAAACTGTACTTCCTATTTGATTTGAAACTGTCTCATTGCTATCTGTTTATCAATAAAACTTTGAAAATAAATAAAAAAAAGATTCTGTACAATAAAGGAAAAATCAGAGTGCAGAAATGACCTGTAGACTGGGAAAAAAAAATCATTACCTATTTGTTGGCTAGGGGACCAATATCTGAAATATCTAAAGAACTTAAAAAATACGCACCACCCCAACCAACTGTAGTAGTGCATACCTGCAATCCCAGCACTCAGGAAGTTGGCAGGATAATCACTGTAAGTTCGAGGTCAAGCTGGGCTGCATAGCAAGACCCAGGCTCAAAAAACAAAACAAAACAAAACAAAATTAAAAGCCCCCAAACAAGTAACCCAATAAAAGATGGTCAAATGAACTGAACTTTTCAAAAGAAGTACAAATAGGCAATAAGTATGTGAAAAATGCTCAATAGCTTTATGTCCCGACCCGCGGGTTAGTCAGCGAGGACCCTAGAGGAGGAGTGGGGATAAGAAGGGACAGGAGACACAAGAAATGGAGACAAGACAAGTTCTGATCAAGTCTCGTTTATTTAGGGGAGGTGCTGGGTATATAAAAGGTGTAGGAATGAAGAATTCTTGGCTCTTGACATCAGCAGGTATCTAGGCAACAGAGGAAGGTTCCACCCCCAGACCTAGCAGGAGACTTAAGGCAAATAGGTGGGGTAAGAGGGAATAGAAGCTTAACTCAGCAGAAGAATAAAAACTTAAGAGTATGGTTGACACTATTATAAAATAGATACCAGTCACAGCTTTAGCCATTAAGGAACTACCAATCAAAACTGCTTTCAGACACCCCCACCCCAGCCAGTATAACTACTATGCAAACCAGTATGGAGAGTTCTCCAAAACTAAAAACACAAAAACAGAAGTACCACTTGGTCAACTGTACCTCTTTAGGTACATTCTCAAAAGAATTCAGGACAATCTACTATAGTCACACACACACACACACACACACACACACACACACACGTTGATAGTGGTGTAGTAGCTAAACTCTGGAAGCAGCTTTGTTGCCTGTCAGTAGATGAATAGCTAAATAAAAAGTGTTATATATATATGCAATGAAATATTATTCATTCATAAAAAAGAATAAAACCATGTCATTGACAAGAAAATCTATGGAATCCGAGACTACCGTGCTAAGAAATAAACCACACTTGGAAAGTTAAATAGAGCATGTTGGGCCAACCAGATAGCTCAGCTGACTAAAGTGCCTGCTTAGGCAGAGCACAGGGACCAGTGTTCAATCCCTGGCGCCACAAGCCCAGCTGGCCCTGTCCCCAGGGTAAACTGAAGCAGCGATTGAGACTGGGCATGGTGGTGAGGGCCTGTGATCCCAGCACTTGCGAGACTGAAAACAGGAGGATCACTATGAGTCTGATCTGTGTAGTGAGACCCTGTAGACCCTGCATTAAAAACATTTTTTAAAAAAGAGAGAGCATGTTGTCTTTCATAGGGAGAACCTAAAGTGAATAAATAAGTGAATAAAATAAAGGAGGGATAGGGAAAGGAGTTAGAGAGAAGATGGGAGGGTAATGGACTTTAAAAGGATCAAGATATATTAAATGCAGGTTCCAAATACCCAAAATGATCCCCAACACTGTGTATTACTAACATACACTAAGCAACAAAACAACGCGCTTAGCTGTGGTCCTGCTAGGATTTCCTATCTCCTAGCCAGTCTTCATTTGGGTGGTGAGAAACTCATCCCAGGACCTGGTCCTTGTCCCACAAGCATCTGTAGCTATTCAATAAACTCTCTCATTTCAGAGATTCCTGTCTTAAAAGTTTTAGTTTCTCAAGTGTAACCAGATTTTAGAATGGAAAAGAATCCCAACCGCAGTCTTTAAATTAAATGGTTGTAATCTTGTCCTGGCACAGGCTGTCCAGGACAGTCAATGAGACACTCCTCTACAGGAGCACCCAAATGTATATGCACACAGCTACCAACTAGATACCTGCCCAACTAGATACCTTGGCAAAGATAAAATCTTTAAAAGATGAGCTTTAGAATGGAAGACATCTATATTTGCATTATGGTCCCATCCCTTACCATCTTTGTAACTAAGTAAGTCTGTGCAGCTGAAACACTATCAACAGTTGTGACTGACTCTTTGTACCTGTTCAGTGGAATAAAAATGAGGGTGGGCTGGGGAGATAGCTCAGTGCTCTAAATGCCTGCCTGGCAAGCACAAAGACCTGAGTTCAATCCCCAGTACCACATGCCGTCCTGACCCTGACTTGGTGGTGTACGCCTGTAATCCCAGTGCTAGGGAGGCTGAGACAGGAGGACCACTACAAGTCTGCACTGCACAGCAAGACCCTGTATCCAATAAATAAAAAAAGAAAAAGAAAAAGCATTTTTAAAAATGATGCTAAATCTGGCAGTTATACAGGTGTAGTATTCATTTCACAGAAATCCACATTAGAAATCACATTTTGGAAGTACCATCAGAGACACCATAATTCATCCCCCATACACACACACCAGACCATAAAATGCAGGTAACAATTCTTCCTTTAATATGATTCATAGTTATTTTGATGACCTTCTCTGGTCAACCCCAGATTCACAACGGCAAGCTCCATCGGCTAGCTTTTTCTGTGCAACAGTTGAGGCCTTGTGTGACACAAGCTTGGGTTCTAGAAGCCGTGTCTCTTGAAGTATTTGGCACGTGCAAGGACATCGTTGCAGAAGTCGCAGCTCAAGTCCTGGCTGCTTCTGATAAAGCCAGAACCCCTGCCGTAGGCGCAGAGTCCACCTGAAATGCATGGGTTAGGTTAATCCCTGCCCGCCCTGTGGCTGCAGGACACTCAGCAACAAACAAGCAAGCATCAGCCATTCTACAATCTGAGGTACAGGATCTCAAGATAAATCCTGAGGGGATTTCACTGATCTTATCAGACCCAAAAGCTACAACTCTTGTTGCACAGGTCCTGCTATACCTTGGTCTTAACCATCCAGTAGAAAAGTATGAAGATGAAATATAGGAAGTAAAGCCATGTTGTTATGTTGAGCTGTGGGGGACTCAGGTCAACAATTTCTGACATTGCCAGTTAAACAGAAGACCCAATGCTATTATGGGCTACTGAACTCTTTTAGAATATTTTGCTGAGTTTATACACCTATAATATTCAATAATGGAACTTAACCAAAAAAGGGTATACAGATGAATGTCCATTTGGTATCTGTGTATTCAAAGTGGTTAGGATAGATATATAGTTACATTCTCTTAATGAATAGAATGATTTGTTCTAGTGGTGTTTGTAAATAGGATATCAAGTCCGCATCTTGTACAGCAATTAACCACTAAGAAGAATGTATGCAGTGTGTTAGTTATTGAAACTGTCCTAGCGATTTGATTTGAAACTGTCTCATTGCTATTTGTTTATCAATAAAATTATGGAAAAAAACCAAGCAAGCACACAAACAAAAAACCACCTTAGATTCTCTTTCCTGACTGCCTTGCCACAGGCAACAGTGGTTTGAATAAATGTGGAGCGAGATATGAAGTTTATCTGTGAATTCCACTCTGGGAAGCAATTGATCAAGGGGTTACACATACCTCTCAGGTACTGGGTAGGGGTCCAGGTTGGAAATGTCCTCTGGATTTCTTTGATTGTACTGGTCAGGACGTTGGTCATCTGGGAAACCTGGGACTCACTGATCCAGGATGTGGGAGCAAAAGCATTTGTATCCTAGAGGCCAAGAGGCAGAGGAAAAAATGGGTGGTGGCGGGGGGGTGACACCATGCTGTGCGCTCAGTGTCTTTCTTTCCTTTCCTCTCTGTTCTTTTTATTCCACCTTTGATCTTGCTGGGAATTAAAGAGAAAAGCCACTCTAGGAGACACAAAAGTTAAGTGTCAGAGAGGATGTGAGGGAATTGGAATCCCTGAGTGTTGTTCTTGGGCATGAAACATGATACAGCCACCCTGGGAAGCAGTATGGAGGGTCCTCAGAAAATTAAGGTCAGAAGTGCATGTGACCTAGCAGCCCTGTCTCTGGGTATTTATCCAAAATAATTAAAATCGGGATCTCAAAACAACATGAGCACTCCTCTGTTCAGAGCTCTGTGTGGTAGCCAAGCATCAGAAGCAGAGACGTGTCCTTGACAGATGAAGGAACAGAGCAAAGCCGGCATCAACACGCCATGGAGGATTGCTGGGTCTAAAAAAAAGGCCATTCTGTAACAGGGACAATATACAGATAGCACCGGAGGACACCATACTAAGCGAAATAAGCCAGTTACAGGAAGATGAAAACCAAATAGCACAATGATTTCACTCATGGACAGGATCTAAAATAGTCAAATACACACACACACGAAGAGCAGCATGGGGTTCTAGGCGAGGCTGGGGGAACGGGAGATGGAGAGCTACTATTAACATGCACGACATTTCAGCTTGGCAGTAAGAATGTTCTCCAGACCACTGCCTTATTGGAAATCCAGAATAGGGTGCCCTGGCTGGTGCCCTGAGAATACAGCATTGTTTCATTGAAAAGAAATTGTGGCTCTAAGCAAGGAGAAATTGTGCTGCTGGTATCTTTTAGGCAGAACTGAGAACCTCCCAGACCCAGGCAGCACTACCTGTGGTGTGTTCTAAGGAATTGTGCCGTCGACAACAAGAAAACAGGCAGGTGTGTCCTTAGACGTGTGTCAGCCACAGAAAGGTCACACGTGACACTGACCGATGGAGAGATACCTGCGGTATGTTGATCGGCATGCCCATGTTGATTGGAACCCTGCCTCGGAGAGACTCCCTGGACAGGACCCCCGCGATCACTGCAGGATCCACACAGTACTTCTGGCCGACTGTCCGCATAATGGGCTGGTATTTCAGCAGGTGAGGCAGGTCGATTTCAGCCAGCCTTTCAGAAGCACGGACTCCTAAAGCAAACACAGGAGGAAGGATGCAGCTCAGGGTGACTTAGTCTAAATGGGGAGCCACCAAGGAGAGAGAGATCTGGGAACCCAGAGTTTGGTCCTAAATCCCTGGTGCCACTCCGAGAACTTGAGCCAGTGTCGCTCCCATGCATCTCTTGAGACAGACGCCCTCTCCTGCCACCAGTGCCCCTCAGCCAGGATCCTGAAACAATTCTGTGGGAAGGGCACCACTGGGCCCCTTCCAAGCACCCCAGACAGGGTTCCCGGAAGATGTCCAGGGCCCATCCCTCTGTCAGCCAGGCACACACTGTGGTGGAGCAGTCCCCTAAACCCTTCAGGAAGTCCTGGGAGGGGCCAGAGAGATAGCTCAGCAGACTAAACGCCTATCTAGGCAAGCACAGGGACTGGAGTTTGATCCCAGGCACCACATGCAGTACCAGACCCTCCCCCTTGGTGCACTGAGCTGGCCACCAAGATTGGGTCTGGTGGCACACACCTATAATCCCAGAGCTGGGGAGGCTGAAAACAGGAGGATCACTACAAGTCTGAGCTGCATAGTGAGATCCTGTATCAAATACATTTTAGAGAAGAAGAGGAAGAGGAAGAGGAAGAGGAAGAGGAAGGAGGAGGAGGAGGAGGAAGAAGAAGAAGAAGAAGAAGAAGAAGAAGAAGAAGAAGAAGAAGAAGAAGAAGAAGAAGAAGAAGA
>NW_004524628.1:5777033-5786025 GCF_000260255.1 Octodon degus
AGGAGGAGGAGGAGGAAGAAGAAGAAGAAGAAGAAGAAGAAGAAGAAGAAGAAGAAGAAGAAGAAGAAGAAGAAGAAGAAGAAGAAGAAGAAGAAGGAAAGAAGTCCTGTGAGTCTCCGTCCACGGCTTTGCCTACAATCAGTCACCTTCCCACTCCTAAGTGACACCAAGAAATAATGTATGCTTAAAACTTTATTTAGCAGAAATGCTAGGAACAATGAAAACCAACACTAATTTACCTGGCTGGTCTCACTTTCTAAGCACTCTTATCCTATGACACTGCTCAGAGCTCACAACACAATAAAGACTGTCACTCCCACCATCCCAAGGTGGTTCAGGGGAGCTGGGGATTGGATGAAGCAGCAGAGCCAGGACTCTAACAAGGTCTTTGAACTCCATGTGCTGTGTTCTCCCCGCTCCTTGGCTTGGGTATGGAACACAGTGGGGACCCAGAGGTTATGTCAAAAGAGCAAGATGAAACGGGAGAAATAACTACCACAGTAGGTCAGGCCGTGACGTCTTCCAATTCCACAGGATGCTCCTGGGGTGTCCAGGGTCTGGATGTTCCCGTAACATCCCCCGTCGCGGCTTTCAGATGAGTCTGCACATGGAGAGAGCTTTAGCCTTAGGCATTGCACTAGAGTAGACCTCATCTTTCTGTCTTTGATTGAAATGGCATTAATAGAGGCAACTGTGATCGGTGAATAAGAACTTGACTCTGCAATCGAAACTCTAGGAATCTGTCCAACAGTAAGCTAAGAAATTATCACAGACAATGCTTTGATGCTAAGTGCTTGCCTCCTGTTCTGTAGACCTGAAGATCTGTTGAGGTAGCTATGCTCTTTGCAAGGCTCGGGGTTGTCTGATGCTGTTGGGTGTGGGTCTTTGAGCAAATCAGAGATGATCTGTTTCCTGTATCCTAATCTTCATCTTACGTCCCTCAGTGTATACTCAAATATTCCTGATTCATTGGTCTGGTAAGATATTTATATTGCTTCTGGAGAAATACAGCTAACACCTGAGTCTCCCAGAGAATTTCAACTCAGACCCAGAGGAAGGTCACTGCTGTGCTGGGCCTAGGGTCGGCTTCATCTTCTCTTGGTGTGTGCTAGGAAGGGGCCTCCGGTTGCAAAAAGAGGGTGCACATGTAAGGAATAGGGTCAGGTCTCTACATGGGGGAGGGGCTCTCTTCTGCTTCTTCCCTGGCTTTCTTTGCATCTCCATCACTGAAAGGAAGGCATTGACTTAGACGCTATTGAGATTTCACAAAGGCCCCTTTAGAGAAGGCTGCTTTTGCTTTTCACACAAGAACAAGGGCTGATGGGTATTAACGGTAGACAGCCAAACCTCTGTAGGTGTGGTTTCTGCCCCTATGGTTTCAATCAATTGCAAATCAAAAGCATTTGAGGAAATAAACTGCCTGTGTGAACACCTACAGACCTCTGCCTTGTCACTATCTATTGAGTTGTGCAGCTTGACAGGCATTTGCATAGCGTGTGCATTGTATTAGGAATGAAATGTGATCTAGAGGTGGCTGAAGGAGCAGGGGAGGGTCCAGCAGGTTCTCTGCAGCCACTACACCATTTTCTAAAAGGGACCCAAGCATCTGAGGATTTGGGTATCTGGTATCCTGACTCATGACTAAGTTTATAATTGGTACTAGGGTGAGTGTATGTGAGCCAGTAAGAAGCTACCTTTATGGGGCAGGGAATCGCTCCCTGTGAGAACTTTCTCCTTACTGTAGGCCAATAAGAACTTCTCCATGGAGTCTTTTCTAAAATTACAGGTTCTTCAATAATTAGGATTTTTTTCTTTTCTACTACTATTTATGATGTGTAATGAATACACTTATCTTATTCTTTGACTAAAGCAGGATGCCTCATCAAATCTTAACAGTCCGCCTATCTGCAGAAATCTATCGGGTCATTCATATGCGTTCCACATGTTTACATAAATGCATTTCTAGGTTCTATGTTCTCACGGCTTCATGGAGTTAACATTTGAAAATGCTAGGCTTTGGAGTAAACGCTTCTGCCTCTCAAATTCGGGATGAGGAGCGAGGAAGTGAAAAGACCTGGTGTTTTAAGGGTATATTAAAAATTGAACATTTTATGTTTTTAACCAGCACACTTTTATCTTTCTGATTGGTCACAAATACCCTGAAGGGTGTGGCCGGTTGTCACTTCTTGCTGCCTGCTTTGTGATCCACTCCTGGACAGAATTTTAGGATGCCAAACTTCTGCCTATTCCCAAGGCTTAGCACCTTGTAGGAATTTTTATTTGTTGAAGGACTGAGCCAATAAAGCCATCAATGAATGAACATTTTTAAATCTAGAGACAGGGAAAGTTTTGTACCTCCTAAGGAACTATGCTTCCTCATTTTATTTATCCAAACTAAGGCTTTTGCTTTTTGTCCCCACTCTAAGGAACATCAGGGCCAAAGCAGAAGTGCAGTCACAGCAGCTGGGTCAGCCTGGTCCCATTTTATGGATTTTGTGCTAGTTTTTCCACTTGAATTACATTAATCTTACTGTGGCAACCATCTCAACCTTTCAAAGGAATATGCAATCTATAAATACATTCAATCAATACTTTTTAATGTACTTAGTACAGAGTCTACAGGGTCTACACGATCAGACTCATAGTGATCCTTCCTGTTTTTCAGCCTCCCAAGTGCTGGGATTACAGGCACACGCCACCATGCTCAGTCTCAATCGCCATCTCAGTGTGCCCCAGGGGCGGAGCTGGCACGGCAGGCCGAGGATTGAACCCCCATCCCTATGTCTAAGTAGGCAATTCAGTCAATACTTCTTATACTGGGAAATGAGTAGTTATCAATGGTATACTTTTAAAGTCTGGTCTTGAGAGATCCTATCCTGAATTCTGGGGGGATCCAACTTTCCATGGAGTTCTAAGGGGGAGAGACTGCTTGTCTGCGACTATTCCTGACTCCAGGATTTATTGGACATTTTAGAAAAAAAGTAGTATTTCCACTGCAGTTGATAGTATAAAAGCCCTCCTGTGTTCTTGTACTTGCCCTTCCCATCTCCAAGGTGGCTTGGAAAAAGATAAAACCCACTCACCAGTCAGGGCCAGCAGGCCCAGGAGCAGCCACAATGCAGACATACTGAAGATCTGGCTCTGCCGCTCCTGAAATGCTTTGAACATGAACATTAGCTTGAAGATGTAAAAATTACTGCTCATTGTCATTACAATATATAATGTTTCTGGGAACGAGGGGAATGAGTGGAACAAGATTTCCTGTGAGACGTAAGAAACGTAGTGAGGGGCTGGCAAGATAGCTCAGCTGACTAAGTGCCTGTTTTGGCAAGCGTAGAGCTAGCGACTGAGTCTGGACATGGTGGCTCAGGCCTACAATCCCAGCGCTGGGGAGGCTGAAAACACGAGGATCACTACGAGTCCAAACTGCGTAGTGAGAGCCTGGTCCAAATACATTTTTTAAAAAAGTATAGTGAGTAGAACCATCACACACACACACACACACACACACACACACAGCCAAAGTTGGACAAGTGCTCCATCCTTCCTTTAAAAGGAAGGACAAGGGGCTGGGGAGATGGCTCAGTGGAATAAACGCTTCCCTGACAAGTGCTAAGGGCCTGAGTTCAATCCCCAGTTCTGCCAATAAATAAATAAATAACAAATAAAAGGAAAGACAAGCCACTGGGTACCAGTGAGAAGTCAAGACTCTTTCATGCTGGACACCCAGAAAACTGTGACCCAACTCAAGTTCCTGAAAAGCAAACTTTGGCTGCCTGTGTCTTATCCAAAAAGCTTCTTCATTATCCAAATGTAAAATATAGAAAGGAGTTTTGCATTGGTGGGCTCCTGACATGGTCCTTTGCCCTTAGGCAGGAGCAAAGGCCACACTTTGGTGCCTTGGGACATGTGCTGATCCTTCACTCTGGGATGAAGGACAGAGTAGGGGTCATTTCCCACTGCTCTCCTCTCCACGCTGGGAATTCCAGGGCTCTTCAGTCATCTTTTTTTTTTAGTTTTTATATTTTAAAGAAAAAGATATATAGTAAAAACAGTGGCATAACATTTCTTTTTTTTTTTTTTTTTTTTTTTTTTAGGGAAGTGTCTACAGGGTGTTCAGGGTCTCACTACTAGATCAGACTCGGAGTGATCCTCCTGTTTACAGCCTCCCAGGAGCTGGGATTACAGGCACGCCACCAAGCCGTATTGCCTTTTCAGCTTGCCTCAGAGGCGCGGCCAGCATGGCAGGCCTGGGAAGCTAACCCCTGACCCCTGGGCCTGCTTGCAGGCACTTTAATCTGCTGAGCTATTTGGCTAGCCTGGCATAAAATTTCAAAATAAGGACCAGAGTGATAGTGCAGCAGCTTAAGCTCCTGCCTGGCAAGTGCAAGGTCCTGAGTTCCATCCCTGGTACCAAAAAATAAATAAAATAAAATTTCCAAACAACATTGTAGGAGAGCAACAATTGCATATTGTTATCTTCAAAGTAGTTGCTCATAATACAAGATACGGGAATGGAAAACTGATCAAGCAGGATAGGCATATTTGCTGAAAGGAAAGCTAGCTGTCCCCCCAGCATGTTGAGCCCACTTCCCTATTCTCCCCGCCCCCACTCCATGCACTGGTGGGGGTTGAATCCAGGGCCTTGGCAATGAGATATATCCACAACCTCTCTTTATAGTGTCCTGGATCTAAATCACTAAATTGCCCAGGCTGAGCTCTAACTTGCAATCCTTCTGCCTCAGCCTCCCAGAGTGCTAGGATTCCAGGCATGCACTGCCCCATCCAGCTTGTAAAAAGTCTTGAGCCAGAAGCCAGGACAGAAAGACACTCACATGTGAAGTCAGGTCAGGGGCTTCATGAACTCAAGTGCTTGCTCTGCTGGAGAACGGATAACCACCCACCATGAAGCATGCTCTGCCCCGCTCTGTCTCTTTCTCAGCCCATTGCCTCCTCTCCACATCTTGCAAGAGTACGAGGAGCTCCAGTTTCCCCAGCAGCCCCCACTAGTTACACACATACCACAGAACAGCTCACAGTTGACTCACAGGGCGCACTGGAGGAACCAGACCCCGGCCCACAGCGTCCACTTCCACCAGCCTTTCCCACCACAGGGCGTTTCCCTTCTCGCCTGAGCAGCAGAGCCTGGCAACCTGTCATTTTGAGTTACTGCTATCATTACCAGCAGGAGCCTGCATGCAAACCTGGCACTTTGCACTTCTTTTCAGGTCCCTGTTCAGACAAGATCGCTACCAGTGAGCTAAACCCCCAGCCCACTTTTGGTGTTTTTGTTTTTTTTTTTTTTTTGTTGTTTTTTTTTTTGACAGGGATTGAACTCAGGCCTCTGAGCTTGCCAGGCAAGCGCTTATTCCACTGAGCCATCTCCCCAGCCCCAGTGTAAGGTTATTTTTATGGGCAATGTCTTCCAAACACTCAGGAAGACATGATGCTTCCAGATAGAAAGTTTTATGGGTGTTGAACTAAGGGCCTTCGCACTGAGCTGTCCCCAGCTCCTTCTTATAGTATCCTGAGTCTAAGTCACTGAATTCTCCAGGCTGGGCTCCAATTTGCAATCCTTCTGCCTCAGCCTCCCAGAGTGCTGGGATTACAGACACTATAGTAGTTGTTGTTTTAGGGGTTGATTTGGTAGTACTGGTGAATAAATCCAGGATTTTCATGCTGAACTACATCCCCAGCCCTTTAAGATTATTTTATTCTTTTATTTTGAGACAAGATCTCACAAAGTCATTCAGCTTCCCAGGTTGGGTTCTAACTTGACATCCTCCCGCATCAGCCTTCCAGAGTTCTGGGGCTTCAGAGCAGCCCCGGAATACCCAGCAAGCGCCATCTTCTTAAAATGCAGGCCACAGGGCCCTGAGATGAGGCCACACTGCTACTTCTGCTCCTGCAACGTTGGGATGGTCTGCTGATTTCGCTTAGTTGAGCAGAAAATGTCACGCTCAGTCACCAGAAAGATCTGGGAACTTTCAGCTGTGTCTGCAGGAACCATAGGATTAAATCACTCTGCAGGAATTAATTATTCAGCACCCCCGAGTGCCCTGGACCAATGCAAGAGGACAATCCATCCAGGGGAAAAAAAAAAAGAATGGAGAAAGCTACTTTGGCACACAAAAAGCTCACAGCCTCATGGACTCTGTCTCTAGGGATACATTGCACTGGCTCTCTGGAAAGGAAAAAGGCACTGCTCGTGGTCAGATGCCAAGCCTAGGGTATTTCCCTCATTCTGTGCATTCCCAGAAAGAAAGATGCTTCCCCTGGAAACTCAAGACACAGCTTTTGTCACAACACAGAGCCACCTCGTTTTCCAAACCTGGAGCTCACGTCTGTGCTGGGCCTGAGTGTGTGTGAGTGAATATGCCGGTTACTTAGTAACACAGTCACTTTCTAGTTATCCCCAAGACCAGATCTTCAAAGCCATCTTTTCCAGTTACATCAGGGAAAAGCAAGGAGTGACCATGTGCTTATTTTATGGATGGACAAAATGTTCCTCCTCAGAACCATGAACACAGCGTGCTGATGCAACCCAAGCTCCACGGCCGACCTCGCAGGTGCCCGAAGGACTCTTTGGAAGGGAGTGTTGAGGCCTCGTGGGGTGTGCTCGAGGACTGTTCGCCGGTACCTAGGATGAATTTGTTAATGCCCCAGTGGCTCCCTGTGCTTGAAACTATGACAATACCAAGCCAAGTCAAACATGGGTGGCATCATGATGCCCAGCACAATATCTGTGAAGGCATTACCTCTGCCACCTTGAAGAGCAAGTCATAGCAAACAGTGGGTGGGGGGAGGGTTACTGACAAGCCAGAACAACGTGCCACTCTGGAAATAAGTGATCAGAACACCCCTTGGGGGCTACTTTAGGTCCTGGTGGCCTTGATCAGGATGTCTTCCTCTACCTATATTCTCTCCAATAGGCACTTTGTAATTCTCGAGCATTGTTTAGATTTGTAAGAGGTAAAAGCCATTGCTTTCTATGCTCAACAGTCTTCCTGGGCAAAGAAGAAGGAAGAGACTTTGGTTTGGAGGGTTCTCTCACTACAGAGCTCCCAGTCCTTTCCCACGAATGCTCTTAATCTTCGCCTTAACCTTGAATGAGAGCATCCCAGGTCCCCGGGGTCTTCCAGCCAGCCTGGAATTGTGCTGCATTAAGCGCCCTGGCATGCCTAGAGCTGAGGGTGGCCCTGTCCTACTGTGGCCTCCGCTGGATTCTGGAGGATTTCAGCACTGCTCCGCACATGGGCATTAGGCGCGGTCTTCCACTCGGAGATGTGTTTTCGCCTTGTTTGTTGTGTCTCTCGGTTGCCTGCTCCCCGTGGGCCGAGAGGCCTTTCTAGGAGCATCATGTCTTGCTCTTCTCCCATCTCCTCTCATGCACAGCAACGCGCCTGCCCACTACTTTGCAGACCACTGTGCAGCAACAGGCCGTGACATGGTGACAGCAGTGACTGTCACACATGCAAAATGCTTCTGCCTCTGCAATGCATTTTCTTGAGAGAAAAAGAAATCTAACTTTACAGCATGACAACTCCCTTCATACTGCCACTGCTAAAAGACTGCATCTGTAGATGGTCTGTGAAAATACATATTTGGTGAATTCGGATCATAAGCCATGATGGCCAGCCCAGAAAACCTCAGAAGGATCGACCGATTCTCTGGCCTCTCTGTAGGCAAATTCTTTTTGATGAAGACCATGCTGTTAAAGGGGACATCTCTCAGCGGCACCCCTGGCCTCCCCTGGAGGTCTCCCAGAGCTGAGAACTCCAAGATGGTTGTTTTCCTCATGGTGGAGACTCGTCCTGGAATGTCCCCTTCTTAGAAAAGAACAAATCTAAGAGACTTTGGCCTCTCTGCTCCATCCATAGACTCTCAAAGCTCATCTACCCCTTTGCTCTGCCAGCCAGCACAGACACCATTGGACATGCTTGCCTTAGTCTTTCACAGCTTCTGGAGAAAAGTGGACCCTGTTTGTCACAGACCCACCACTAACAGCATCGGGGTTCATGTAACACTGGCGACATGGAATGTGGGGCGAGGAAGAGATTTGTCATATGGCAAAATACCGACACCTTAGTGCTTTGGCTTTGGATTCACAGAAAGGCAATCCCACCTGAGCTACAACCACTGCACACACATATTCCTCTTCTCCCATTCTCTGCTTTGCATAGACACACAAATCAAAAAGAAAGCACCTATTTGCATGGAAAGAAATCTAAATTTGTCCAAGTATTGTAATGAACAGGGAAAACATCATTCTATCATTTACATATCTTTAAAAACACGGGTTTTCCTTGCAAAGGCTACAAGTTTCATGTGGTCCAACCTTGTTTACTCAGCACAGAACACAATCAATGCATCAGCCCATCATGATACCGATCCCACACTCACCTGTCTTCAGTACGCTCTTGTCCTCAGAGGCAGTGAATCCACACAGCTTTATATACAGCCCCTTCCTGCTGCTGTCTTTTAGAAGTGTTGACCTCATCCTATTATAAGATTTACAGCTAAACCTCATAAATTACAGTAATAATCATAATAATTACAAATACTTTGAACTTATATAAGGCCTTTTATTCAAGAATGTCCTGGTATTTTGCAAACATTAACCAATCAGTTTCTTACCACACCTCAGAAAGCAGATCCTAATTGTAGGTTCCTGTTGGCATTTTAGGCCTGGCATTTGTCTTTGTTCACACCAGTTTCCAGGAGAGGGGCTAGGTAAGAAAGAGAAGAAGAAATGGAGAAAGAGAGAGCAGAGTCAGGAGAGAAGAAGAGAGAGACAGAACAAGACAGAGAGGAAGGAAAGCAGAAAGTAGAAAGAAGAGGAGGAGGAGGAGAAGGAGGAGAAAGAGGAGAAGGAGGAGAAGGAGGAGGAGGAGGAGGAGGAGGAGGAGGAGAAGAAGAAGAAGAAGAAGAAGAAGAAGAAGAAGAAGAAGAAGAAGAAGAAGAAGAAGAAGAAGAAGAAGAAGAAGAAGAA
>NW_004524628.1:5786125-5805999 GCF_000260255.1 Octodon degus
AGGAGGAGGAGAAGAAGAAGAAGAAGAAGAAGAAGAAGAAGAAGAAGAAGAAGAAGAAGAAGAAGAAGAAGAAGAAGAAGAAGAAGAAGAAGAAAGGGATTGAGGGAGAAAGGAAAGAACAAAGGAGGAATGAAGGAGCAAAGGAAGGAAGGAATTACTTCCTTACTATCAGACTTCTAGGTCAGGGATCACTGATTCCACATCTATTGTTCAGACTTTGATTAGAGCTTCATCATTCTCTACCCATGGCTGAGATGGTGAGGCTGCAGAGGCGATAATCCAGACCTGCTACCAAGGGAGTCCCCAAATTCTAAATGTTGGAGAGGTGTATGAGAATCTTCAGCTTCTCTTTGGGACAGAGTTGAAGTAAAAATTAGAAAAATGTACTTAATGTACTGCATTAAACAGCTGTATCATACCCCTCCATAGGTCCCTTTTGCTCTATTTTGTCAAACAACAACTAGCACACACAGACAAGTAAAGTGTTTGACAGTGAGAGGAATCTGGGGATTGCCTAGCCTCATATACAAAAGCACTATGTCATCAGCACTGAGGCCCATGTTAGTGTACTGCAAATTTCTCCCTGGTAAGCGGCCAACATGTTGCCTGGCAACCACTCCACAGGAATGACGTCCACTTGTGTCTTCAGCTTTGTTCAGTTCTCAGCCAGTCCCTTTGTGGACAGTCTTCTCTTCAAAGACCTGCTATGGGGTCACAAGTCCTGTCCCAGAAAAAAGGAAGCTTCTAGAAGCAAGTGGGGAGAGTGCTGGAGGTTTTGGAAAGAAAGTTTAGTTGGCTGTGGAGTGGAGCACGTGCAGTGCCAGCTGTTTAGGAGGCTAGGGTAGGAGTATTGTTGGAACCTAGGAGGTTTGTTTGTTTTTTTTTTTTTTTAATGTATTTGGTACAGGGTCTATAGGGTCTCACTACGTAGATCAGACTTGTAGTGATTCTCCGTTTTCAGCCTCCCAAGCACTGGGATTATAGATGCACACCACCACACCCAGTCTGGAACCTAGGAGTTTAAGGCTCACTTAGGCAACATAACAAAGAAAGGAAGAAAAGGGGGAGAGAGAGAGAGACAGACAGACAGACAGAGAGACAGAGAGAGACAGAGAGAGAGAGAGAGAGAGAGAGAGAACGAGAACTCAGGAGAATGAGAACCAGGTGAGTCACAAGTCCAAATGCTTAAGCAATTTAGCAAGATTTGTCTCAAGAAATAGAAAGAGTAGCAATGGAGCTCAGTGTGAAGGCCCTGGGTTCAGTACCCAGCACTGCAAGAAGGAAGGAGGGAAAGAAGGGAGGAACAGGAGGAGGGGTAAATAAGAGTAAATATCGTGCAAACAGCTTGAGCTATTTCCTCTCACCCCTAGGCTGGACTCAGACAGAATTGTGAATTCAGTTTGAGTTTGTGTCCCAAATAGGGCTGGGGACATAACTCAGTAGAATAAGTGCCTGCCTGGCAAGCACAGGGTCCTCAGTTCAATCCCTGGTACCGGAAAAAAAAAAATTACCAAATAAATTCAGCCATCTCATTCTTACCCAAAGTAGCAAAAATCAGTCACCTCAAACTCCCAAAATGAATACAGAGTTTTATAGGAAATTACTCTGAGGGGCTCTGAAAAAGAATTCATACTTCACAAACCCCTCTTTGCTCCTCTTTCCCAGAGTGTCCCCTCCCACTCATGATTCCTCCTAGGGAGATCCCTGGATGACATCCTCTTCCCCAGGCTTCTTACCTCCTGGTCCCTCTTGGCATTCACGTTACTCTAGGAAAGAAACAAATGTCACACATACTGTGCACATAAATATCATGTGTAACTATCTCTGCATATGGGTGGAAAGAATTGTTTTAAACCTTCTGATCTTTTGCAAACGCCTCCTCCCTTTTCCACGTTGAATCCTCTGGGTTGACAACCCCACGTCTAGGCTGATGACCATGCCTTTCTTCTCTTGGATGCTGCTCAGAGGTTTCTGGGCCTTAAGTGCTGGACGATTCCTCAAGGCAGGTGTTTTCTGGATTCTCAATCTGCAGTCCCCACCCTGCTCTGTTGGAACTTCCTTCTGGATGTCCTTAGTCCTAAAGGGCACTGCCAACTTTGGACCTCATCTGGTCTCTTAGAAGTGGCTCCTCGGGAGCGCTGCCTTTCTTGGACAACTCCTAACTCCTCATCTACTGCACCTAGGAATCCCAGTGGTCTAGGGGGCATTTTCCATACAGTCTCCTGGATCCTCCACAGACAAATGCCAGTCATATTTGGTTTCAGAAGTGTCCCCTGGCTGCTAATTGGACCAGAGATAAGAAAAAGCAAAGGGACAAATCAGGAGATATTGCAGAAGACCAGAGAGGCGACAGTTGAACAAAGACAATGGCTAGGAAAGAGAGTAGGCAATGTTGGCAATGTATTTCAGAGATGGAATTGAGGGCTAGGCATGTGGCTCGATGGTAGTGTTTGCCTAGCACACATGAGGCTCTGGATCCCATCCTAAGCATTGGAGGAGGAGGAAGAGGAGGCAACGGAGGAGGGGGAAGTTTGAAAAGGCTCAGTGTGGAGCTAGACACTGAGGAGGAAAGAAAGGGAGGGCACATAAGCCTGAGAGAATGATGTTGAGTCTGGAAATATGGGAGATGGAGTGGATTTGTACATGCAGATTAAGAATTAACTTTTAGGGGCTGGAGAGATAGCTTGGTGGTCTAAGTGCTGCCTGGCAAGCACAAAGACCCAGGTTTGATCCTCGGTACCACATACTGTGCTGGCCCAGAACCCAGGCACGTGGTGCCAGCCATTGAAACCAGGTGTGGTGGCACACACCTGTGATCCCAGTGCTGGGGAGGCTGGGACAGGAGGATCACTATAAGTCCAAGCTGTGTAGCAAGACCCTGTACAAAATAAGTAAAAGATAAAAAAAGAATTAACTTTCAGACACTAGAATTCTGTAGCATGCCCCTACGCCCACATCCTAGAAATTACCTCTCTATTTTCAGTCTTCGTGCAACAATGGTGAGTGCCACGGTAGTAGTTACACTGTCCCATGACCCTGCTCAGGGATAATGACCTGAGCTGGCAGCCTAAGAGAACCAAACTGCTGAACAGACATGTGGACCTTACACCTATTGTTAGTTAAGAGCAGAGGTCAGCAACCCATGGTCCCAAACGGTTTTATCCATACTACTGGAGCATTACCGAGGCCACTTACTTACATATTGTCTAAGGCTGTTTTTGTGCTACAAGGAGCACAGGGGAGACCAGTTGCACAGAGAGATGCGGGGCCCTCCAGCCAGTATGTTCCCTGCCAATTCCAGCTCTAGAATCTCCATTTGATTTGAAGGACCAAAAAAAAAAAAAAAAAGCAACTGGAGAGAGAGTTGCCCTCTGCTGCTGCTGCTGCTGCTGCTCCTGCTGCTGCTGCTCCTGCTGCTGCTGCTCTTGCCCTTTTGCTCTTGTTTTGTTGTTTTCTGCTACCATGAATGGCTGCCCTCTCTCATGTGCTTCTCTGCCTGGGAGCCAGCTGACTATAAACTGAAACCTCCACAAACTGTGAATGTTTGGCTCAGCAAATCTTTCAGAGGGTCCTCAGAGGCACAAACCCGAATGTCTAGTAACTGTGAAAGCATCGAAGAGATGACCGGTGCCCGTCTGGGAATGCTTTGGGGAAGGACTTGGATACTGAAGTGATCACGTTCCGAGTAAGAAAACAAACAGGAGACAATTTATGCCCTACGTGGAGATGGGCCAGCCTCAGCACTCCCTAGTAAAGGTACAATACTCTCCCCTTCAACTGCTGGAGTTTAGAATGTCACACTCCAGTGAGGCATGCCTAAGTATACAACCATGGATTCATAAGGAAAATGAAGGAAAAAGTCCGTTTAAAATAAATTTAAGAAAGTATTTGAGCATCTCCACCTTCCACAAAATGAGTGGTCTTTTTCTTCATTCCACCTCGAGAAGATGATAACTTGAATGGCCACAGGAAGTTGTTGGCCTCTTTGAAGCGTTTTCCAACAGTATAGATCTCATGAATCAGATCCTCTGTACAGATGATTCCATATTTACCAAGAGATCAAGCAATCAATCTGTCAAGGCAATTCGCTTCTTATTGATTTTGCCATAGCCATGCTTGTATATTAGTTCATTCACTGACTTCAGGTTTGGGTGCTCCCATGTAATGTATAACTCCAGTTTTCAGCATGCTAATTGAAGCCTTGTTGAGCTTAATGAAGGTACCATTGAAGATTTGGCGAAGGCGAAGAAGCTGCAACACCTTACAGACCTTTGGGCTCACACCATTGATATCCCTGATCCAGATGACAAATGCCAGTTTGGGCTCTGCAGGGACATAGAAGTTGCCAGCTTTTCTCGCCATCCTCGCCATTCGGATCTCAGTTCTGTACATCTGTCTGTCCTCCTTATGACAGTGCCTAGCTTTTTCATAGATGAGCTTCCTCCTCGCCTTGCGAAGCGTCTTCTGGGCAAATTTCTTTCTCAGGTGCTTTATCTTCAACTCTGCAAAATGTCTTCACTTTTCTTAAGGGTTTCTGGCATGGCAGGAACCTTCTTTTTCTTCTCTTCTATACCCTCCATGGTTCCAGCTAGAAAAGAGCTCTAGGAGGATTTTTGATCATGTTGTTTTATTTTTGGTAAAATCATTCCCTTCCCTTAATCATTAGTGCTTATAAAACTTAATGTTCTCTTTTTTTTCTGAAGTTTTATTTCTTTTCAGTGGGATCTTCCTTCATAATTTTTTCTAGACTCACTTAACTGGAGGAAAACATATTTCTGAGATTTTTGTGTGTTTTTCAAAAGGTATGATTTGTTATTACTCTCCATTGTGGTGACTTACTATTTTAAAATATTAGGTATCAGCAGTAATTAGAGAAATGCACTTGGCAGGTTCCTTCTGGATTAAATAAAGCTCGCTGTAGTGTATTTCTAACATTTCCATAATGTTCCACAGTGTACATACTGTACTACAGGCTGAAGGCCCACAGAAAGCTGACCTTCAGATTCTGCTTTACATTTGAGTCCTTCCTGTCCCTTTTTGGTGCTCACCAAATCCCAAGTTCCAGGGTACCTCTCCCAACTCTCGAGGTTAAATCTTGGAGAGTCCTTTTTCTTCTGGACTTTGAATTGTTACCCTGTATCTTGACCTCTAAGAGTTCACCTCTAACTCTCAGTAATTTTAGGGTTTCCTCCTTGCAAGAACAGGGAGGTCTGGATCTCCATTTAGCCTCAACTCATAAGAACCTAAAAGACAAGGAAGCCAAGAAAGGCACGGCAGGAAGGACTCCTTGGCATAGACCACTACACGCAAATACAAAGAGTGCTTTTTGTGGGGTCTTTTCCTTGATAGAGCTCTCTTTCTTTTCTATGAAGTAAACTTGGGGCTTTGCTTCCATTGCTGCTGTCATCCTAGTGTCCCCCTGTTGGTGCTCTCCAGTGGCTAGCAGATGAGGAGTAGCTGCCTAGTCCAGCTGGGTGACCAATGTTGGCAGCTCATTTGCATATGCATCCTATTGTGTGGGTGTCAGGCATCTCTCATGTCATGTGACAAAAAGGAGCAATTGCTGTGAAATCTCCCAACAGTCTCCTGGATGGGCTTCAGAGATCACCCCATGAAAGAAGGGAACACTTTTTTCATCTTCTGATTAGTCTGCCAGTAATTTTTGTCCTTATAATACTCTTTAATACAAAAACAAACTTTCAATAGTACTGTCACACCAAAATGTTGAATTTCATATAAGTTTTAAAAGAGCTATTTTTGCTGCTGTCTATAAAAAGTCCATATTTTAAATAAAAAATGAAGACATGTCTTTACAAATTAAATTCTGTAAAAAAGAAGAAAAAAAAAGCAACTGGAGAGATAAATGAAGTCGCTGCTCAGGAAGAAGGAGCAAGGATTGAAGAGTCCCATTAGTATCAAAGACAAAGTTCCAAATGGTCTTGGGGTCCAATCACATTCCTGTCCTCAGCTTCAGAGGAAATCCCCCAGTTGGCTCCTACTGCAGTCCTCTTTCTGTTCAAGCTGGTTTGAGTCAGATTATTATTTGCAACCCAAGGACACTGCTGTCTAACTTATTCACTGCTGTCTATCTCTTGCTTGCTCATTCAAAAGTTTAGTGGACTCCTGACTCTAAGCCAGGCACGGTGCTGGAGATGCCTGTGTGGTGCTCCTACCCCAATATGAGATGGGTTTTGAGACAGCAAAGCGAAGATATCACAAAGGCAGTTAGATCTCAGAAACGAGGTCTGGCTTGAAGACCACGTGGCTTGTGTCTAGATGTCCTTATGTGCTTTTAGATGGGGGCTTTTCAGAGGTAGCTGAATCTACAGTGCATGACTAAGTCATGGTTCTACACCAGCATTAAGGGTGCTGCAGTTAAGGGTGGGTGATTGGTGGATCGGTCCATAGATGGGATTGGTACTGCCCTAATCCTGGTAGACTGGATAGGGACAGAAAGAGGGCTCTCTCCTGTTGCTTTTGCTGTCCCCCACCCCCATGAACAGTTGCCCCTCCATCATGTGCCACCCTGCCTTTGAGCAGGCCAGCTATGGACTGGACCCTCTACAAATGTGAGCTAAATAAAGCTTTTTTCTTTTAACTTTGGGTGTTGGGTATTTCGTCTCAGCAACAAGAAAAGTAGCTAAAACAAAGAGCATAAATTTGGGAGTCGCTGCTAGATAAGGGGATTTTTATGACAGGGTAAAGAAGGAATTCCCCAGAGATGGCATCAAGTGAGAACTAAAACATGTAGATGGCTGACCCCCCAAAGACTGCAGTATCTATGGGGAAAAGGAGGAAAAGGATTTGGAAAAAAAAATGAGTAAGAGGGCAGACCTGTAACTCCAGCACACAGGAGGCTGAACAGGAGGATCCATGCAAGTTTGAGGCCAGCCTGAGCTACATTGTGAGTTCAAAGGCAGCTTGAACTGCATAGTGAGACACTGCCTGAAAGCAAAACAAAGACTTAAGTACCACAAATCCAAACAAAACCGGAAGGATGAACAAGAAAGGCCATTGAGAAGAAAAACCCACTGAAAATGGAACCACAGAAGCCAAGCTAAGAGGCTGAGGAGTAAAATGCACATTGATCAAATGATGCTGAGAAGAAGGATGAGAATGAAAGTGGGTCTCCGCACTTGGCTGCACAGGGGCGTGCATTAACTGCGGCAGAACAATTCTGATACAGATGGGTAGGGCTGCTTGGTAAGTAAAACTTGACTCAAGTTGATTGCAACACTAAGGAAGATTTCTTTACCTGTACAACAGGAAAACGAGGGGCAGGACAAGTTTCAGGGGTGGTTTGAGTAAGTGGCTTAAAAATATCATTAGGCACATGGTGTCCTTATGTCTCTCCTCTCTGCTTTCGTGGGTGGCAACTTCACCCTAAGGTTCTGTTCTCCCCAACGCACCACCCACAAAACCGGCAAAGTTTTCCTGGTGTCTCGTTCGCTCCCACAGTGTATCCATTCCACACTGATTATAAAGAACCAACATAACTGGAATGAGGGAGCATGGTATTTATTATTAGCTAAATGCTAAGGTTAGAACTTGGACAAGAAAGGAGTCTAAGATAGAGTCAGATCCTTCCAAAGCACCTAACATCTTTCAGACAGGTACAGGTAAGTCAAGAAAAATCAGGTTAGTGGCAGAGAGAAGGGAGATAAATGGTGATGGACAGATTTGGAGAGGAAGACATTTTTATTTTTATTAAGATTTGTTGGGCAGGGGGTACAGCGTATTGAACCCAGGGCCTCCACATTGAGTTATGTCCATAGGCCTGTTTTATTTTTTAATTTTGAGACATGTTCTAAATTGTCCAAGTGTGGTTCAAATGTATGATCCTCCTGTCTCAGCCTCCCAGAGTGCTGGGATTACTGGCATGTACTACCACACTGGCTTTTATTATTTATTTTTATAAAAGGAGCCACTGGAGTATCTCTGAACAGCAAAAGGAGGGATCCAGCAGAGAGTGCAAACATGTCAAGAAAGTAAGAAGCTGTGAGGCCCTGAGTTTGCGAAGGCCTGTGTCCTACCAGAAATGGGCAGCACGAGGGCACTGTCTTTGAAACCCGGAGGACTCTGGGTGGCCTCGGGGAAGCTCATCTCTTTGAGCTGATGTGCTTGGCTTTTAAAATGGTGATATTGAAAAAATTAAACAAGTTAACATTTGTAACTGACTCGGTGATTATTTTTCTAGCTTCCTTCAACTCTTCCTGCTTCCTGTCCAACCTCCAATCATTTCCAGCCAGTGTCAACCATGTACTTAAGTGTTGGATTATTTTTGGGGGGTGGGGGTCTATGGGACTTAGTAATACACCAAAGGACAATGGAAATGGAGAAAAAAAAAAAAACACTATAAAGTTCTAACTGCAAATCCAAAGCTGTTTTCATCAATTAGCCTCCTAGTCCCTTACCAGAGAATCAACAAAGCCTTGGTGGAGCTCATGGAGGTGGCAATTAGACATGTCCTGCTGACACGGACGGTGGCTATCCAGGAAAGAATGCGGCCAGAAGCGTCCTCTTGCCAGACAAAGGAGGGACCTGGCAGTCACTGTTTGACATCTTTGACAGTCACCTATGACAGCCTCACTAGGTCACAGGCAGTTCTGGCCACAGATGCCAGGCAGCTAGCTGACAGAACTCAGAAAACAGGGCTGAGAGTGAGCCAGTAGTACTGGCTTTGGACACCACTGACTTGCTGGTCTTTATTTTGGAAATAATTGTATTTCTTACCTAGTTTTTCCTTTGGTGACACAGACAAAAATCCACTAAACAAAACAAAAAGTCAAATGGAACCAGAGGGCCTTCCTACTTGGCTCACTGGAAAGGGCTGAATTGTTTTGAACTAAGGATGCTTGGAAAATAGGGTCTTCTGAGTTGTGACAGTCCTGGGGTGATTTCTGGCATTCGGTGGGCCCTCGAGACACGCTGTTGGCTGTGCTTTGTGGGAAGCCTCAGCTGGGCCAGCTCTGTGTGTTCTGTGTTGCTGCACATGACAGAATCCAGGAATGCTCCTAGTGACTTTTTACAAGAGGTGACAGCATGGGACAGACCCTGCGGTGACACCTCCTGCTCTGCAGATGGGTGCTCTGCCAGTGTCTCCGGGAGAAACTGAGCCGGCCATCCTTCCCTTCTGCTAAAGCTGCTCCTAGACACAGGGCTGGGACCCGGCGAGCTCTGTCACCGAGCAGACCCAGCAGGTATTGGGGTGGTGGGCATGCACTCACTCACCTGGTGAGCTGGGCACACCCAAGGGGACTTTTCCGCTCCCAAGTCTTAGAAGACCTTGTTAGTGTTTCCTGAGAGCGAAAGAAGGAACCAATCTCATCTAGAGCAGTGCACTGATAAAACCTTCAGGCCCATCTGAGGGACGCTGGTCACATAAGCCTCACCAGCGCCCTCCGTCATAGGTGACTCACAGCACCAGGAACAATAAAATCAACATGATTTTTTTTCCACACCTTGACCACAGAATGTGTGGGTTTTGGTTTTTTTTTTAGGTTCTTCTCCCACATTTTCTGAAGCAAAAGTCCACGTGTGGTGAAGCATTCTCATTGCAAAAACAAGCAAACGAACCTGTTTCCCTGTTTGCATTCAAATCAGTGAAGGCCAGATGTGGTTGAAATTGCTTCAGGTCAGGAAGGTTTGATTCCTTAAAACTGTCAGATGGAAAGGTTGGATGTCTAGACTCGCTGCTGGTGGCTGCACAGGGGAAAAGGTAAAAACATCGCATCGCTCGCCTTGTGAGTCCTGGAAGAGGACTGTGTGGTTACTCTTGGCAGGAATACTTCCCTCCAGGAAATGTTGATTTTTCCTTAGTAATCAGACTGTACTTTTTTTTTTTTTTTTGTATTTTAGTACAGGGTCTACAGGGTCTCACTATGTAGATCGCACTCATAGTGATCCGCCTGTGTTCAGCCTCCCAAGAGCTGGGATTACAGGCGTGCGCCACCACGCCCAGTATCAATCACCATCTCAGCGTGCCCCGGGGTTGGGGCCTGCACTGCGCACGGGGATCAAACCCCGGTCGCTGCGTCTGCCTAAGCACGCGCTTTAATCTGCTGAGCTATTTGGCTGGCCTTCAGACTCTACTTAACTGAGAGGTTCTACCATGCTTGTTTGTTTGATTTTTGAAAATCTATTTTGAATTCCTACTTTTCATTACTGACTAATGTACATCTGTAACCAATGCAAATTCCTTGTGTGTTAAGAACAATGATTACAATTGTGTTTACGTAAATTTACGCATAAATGTGTGCCTTCTTTTGACTTTTCTCTTGTACTTAATGAAATCTCCAAAGGGAATATTTTTAATAGTTCAAAATCTTAAATATCATGCACCTAAATGACTTTTAGCTAAAACCACTAGGGAGAACAGCTATGAAGGAAGGCTTTACTTTTAACTTCTTTCAGAGTTCTTCTATTTTACACTCAGAGAAAGAATGGGGATTTGAATGATGAACGTGAAATAGGTAGTATGAAATGTATTTTCAATTTATATTCATATGGTGTCTTTTCTCCAGTAAGTATGATACAATATATTGACCCCATTTGATGAAAAGAAAACTACAAAATCAAGGCAAACAGTACACAAGTGCTTAAATTGGCTAGGAACATCAATTCCAGGAAGTAACAACTCTCTTCTGAACTACTTCTATGTGTCCATTAAATATTTATTTAGTGTCTGCAGTGAGCCGCCTGCCAGGAGTAAAAATCAACTAAGATGTAAATTCTACCCTCAAGATGGCAGTGAAATTTGCTGGTATTTTCCCTCCTTTATGAAGGACTCAAGGGTTAAACTGCTGGCTCTCACTGGAGCCAACATCAAACCCTTCACGTACAGATCATAAAACTCCCTGGACTCCTTCAGCCAGCCTCGGCCGAAGTAATGCTGTGTAAAGTTCTTTATTGTCCACAGGCATGGGAGGTGTGTCACTTGTCTGGAAACCAATAAATCACCTTACCTGCTGTGACTCAGGCAGCTTTGCTTAAAATACCTCAAGTATGGGCATCTGCCCAGAGAATCGCCCAGCTCTACCTCACAGTTGTTGATCACATGCCCGGATACAAAGCACTTTCAGAGTACTGTTGTAACACCCTGTGACAAAGGGAGGGCAGAGATAACAATTACCCATAATTTACACAAGAGGATACTGTGGCACTCCATAATAAAATGATGCGTACAGTTAGCACACCAGCCAGGGGCCCATATTTGGGTGAGGAGACCTGTTTGCCTTCAGTCACAGGTGGTGTGACTCCCCCGAGGGCAGGAAGAGCTCCTTCCTTACATTTCATAGGACTTCTGGGGAGTACTGCCATTCGGGAACCAGTATCAAGCAAGGCCATGCAAAGTTGGTTATTATGTGAGGGCCACCATGGCTCTATGGGGTGATTTTCTGTGGGGGCTGGGTCATGCCATTTGCCTAACAAGGCTTAGGGCCTTGTCACTGGCTCAGGCAATGGGAGGGGGCAGGAGGTCCCATGGACTGGGCATTGCATTCAGATGGGATGCCCTGTGCTGGATTCTGCACTTGGGGTTCTTGACCCAAATCTGACTATGATGGAAGCCCCAGCCTCAGAGTCTCCAATGTTTGGTCTTTTCTTGAGGGTCCTGAGATGCTGGAGGATGACTCTGGAGTGTGCTCTTTTGGGAGACTTGAGAGCTCCTCACCAGCAAACACAGTGCCAATGGCCCAGGGCCTTTATCATAGTGGCCACTTGACTCCGGGAGCGTTGGTTCCTGGGGCTAGATGGGACTTCCTGTCCCTTGGAGCATTCCACAAATAAGACAAATGTTGAAACAGAACAATCTACTATTCTCTAAGTGGTGTCTCCATTGTTAGGTTTTTTTGGCATGGTAGAGAAGTGGAAGTAAAGGAAAGGGAGAGAAGGGTCTTTATTGTCATTGAGGAAGACACGGAGATGGTTGACCTTAGAGAGATGAAGTGATCGCCTGACCTGAGACACGGAGGCTGAGACTTTTTTGGAGTTTTGCTAAGGCTGGAGTTTGAGGGGCAGGTTCAGTGACACACAAGGAGCTGCTTGGGGGCTCCCTTGTGTGAGCAGGAAAGGGGAAAGGAGGTTGTATCCAGGACTGGGAGTGCAGGTGAAGGAGAAAGAAAGTGGTTATTGGAAAGATAAGCTGTTGTTTTAGGGATTCAGTCATGTTGAATCAGGGCCATGATAATTTAGCAGCTTGTAGTCAGGCTAGAACCTATCATCCATGAGGCATGAGATGGTCACAGGGCCACTTTCCCCTCCATGGCCTCCGCGTGGAATGAGGGAAGGCACCGCAGGTACTCTGGGGTGTGGATGCTGGGAGCTGTTCCCTGGGCCTGTGGCCCTCATCCTCATTGCTGTCAATCTACTTTGCGATGAGCCAGACAGAGCACAGCGTGCTTGGGCCTTTCAGGAGGGGCCGCCAAAGGGCGCTCTACACCAGTTGTCATTTGTGTTCACTCCCCAGAACAGCATGTGTGTTTTGTCCTATAAATTTGAGCATCAGGATCTTTGTTGTGTCACAGGAATGGGCAGAGACAGCAGCAGATCTGTCTAAGGGTCTGCATTAGTCAGAGCCCTCTGTTTCCCCTCCAGGGAAACAGAACCAACAGCATAGAGGAGGAAAAAATTTCATTTATTATTGTTAATATTAAAATAAGTTTAGTCTGTTTTAATCTAGTTTTTCTGATTTTTTTTAAATTTGAAAAGGGGTCTCACTATGTTGCCTAGGCTGGCCTTGAACTCACAACCCTCCTGCCTCAACCTCCAGGGTAGCTGGCATTACACGCATGTGCCATCACACCATCTCTCAGATTTATTTTGTTTTATTTTATTTTTTAAAAAATGGATTTGGTGCAGGGTCTCACTAAGTAAACTGGACTCATAGGGATTCTCCTGTTTTCAGCCTCCCACGAGCTGGGATTACAGGTGCGCCACCACACCCAGTCTCAATTGCTGTCTCAGTGCTCCCCGGGGGCATGCGGGGGACCAAATCCTGGCTGTTGCACTCCGCCTAAACAGGCGCCTTTAGTCTGCTGAGCTGGCTGGCTGGCCCTTCTGAGATTTAAGGAATTGCTCTCAAAATTATAGAACTTTGCAAGTCCAAAATGTGCAGGCTGGAGACCCAGGAAGAGCCAGCGTTACAGTTCAAGTCTTAATCTTCCTCCTGGCAGAATTGGCGCCTGTTTCTGTGGTGGGCGGTGAGTTTTTTGTTCTGTGTGGGCTTCCACTGACAGGGTGAGGCCCCTCCCACATCACGGGAGCCCATCTACTCCACTCAGTTGGCTGATTTCTCTTTCTTTCTTTCTTTCTTTCTTTCTTTCTTTCTTTCTTTCTTTGGGGGGTTGGTATTTTGGAAACTGAACCCAGAGCCTTCACACTGAGTTACAGCTTAGCCCTTTGAAATTTTATTTTTTTATTTAGAGACAGAGTCTCACTAAGTCACTCAGCTGCACAGGCTGGGATTGATGATTGCCCTGCCTCAGTCTCCAAGACTGCTGGGGTGGTCATAGGTGTATGCTACCAGAGCTGGCTGTGGGGTTTTTTTTAATTGGCGATTGAACTCAGACCTTGCTCTTGCCAGGCAGGTGCTGTGCCACTGAGCTATATCACCAGCCCTTTTGTTTGTTTTCTGAGGTAAGCACTTGCTATGTAATCCAAGCTGGCTTTGAACTCACTACGTAGCCCAGGCTGTCCTCAACTCACAGCAATTCTCCTGCCTCAGCCTCCTGAGTGCTGGGACTACAGGCATGTGGCACCACATGGCTTGTTCTCATGTTGATGTCACTTCCTAGAAGGTATAGTTTAGCTTGCTGTCTCACTGGAGTTCAGATGGCTGGGACCCTCCACACTGTGCAGGGCTGGCTGCATTTGAAGCTCGTGACATATTCAGTGACAGACCTAGGTCACTGCCTGCTGTCACACCAGCTGCTCTTCTTGGAAGTTAGATGTTGAGTATGTAACTCACACCATTTTGCTCCCATTCTGAACTCCAGCAGCTCTAAGTGCCCTCTCCTCCAGGGACAGGGACCTACAGAAGGTACAAGTCAGGTGGAACAGGGACCCAGTTTAGCGCTGCCATTTATCATCATCTGATCTGGGACACATTTCTGAGACTTTTTTCTCCTTCGCAAAATGGGGGAAAGGCAGGATTGATGGTGACAGCTATAACCCCAGTCCATGGGAGGCTGAGGGATGAAGGTCATGCCTGGATCACAGAAGGTTCTTACGGGGGTGGGAGAGAGAGAGAGAGAGAGAGAGAGAGAGAGAGAGAGAGAGAGAGAGAGAATGTATCGATTTCATAGGGTTGTCATGAGGATCACCTGTGATAAAACATAATTACAATATCATTGCAATATGACCACAATTAACTTAACACAATGTTTGGCAAGTAAATGTTAGTTGTAAATCAAAAACAGGTTGCTGGGAAAGTTAAACAGTTGAAAATAACAAAAGTATCAGCTTAGTATAGTGGTACACCAGTAGTTCCAACTCCTGAAGAGGCTGAGGCAGGAAATTCATTGAGCCCAAGAATCTGAGGCCAGTCTGGGTGACACAAGAAATCCTGACTCAGAACATGAATTTAAAAATAAGGCTGATTAATAATAACAACATGTAGGAATGTGTCAAGTATGTGTATACTCTCTCGGTGTGTCTGTCTGTCTGTCTGTCTCTCCCTGTGTCTCTCTGTCTCTGTCTGTCTCTCTCTCTCTCTAAGTTTTTTGACACAGGGTCTCACTGGGTAGGCCAGGCTAGCATGCCTCCTGCCTCAGCCTCTGGAGCCCTGGGATTACAGACATGGGTCCAATCATCGGTATTTCTTGAATGTCCCTGAGGGTAGTGTATGGAGCCACAATCTTCTACAGAAGTTCCTGCCCTCTTCTCTGGGACCTGTGTGTGGGTTATGCTGCAGGGCAGAGGGAAATCCTGGCAGTAAGGAATTAACATTGCTAATCAACTGGCCTTGGAGGGTAGAGGGCCGTGGATGGCCTAAGTGGGCCCATTGTAATCACCAGGGTTCATTAATGCAGAAGAGGAGAAAGGGAAGCAGCTGACAGTGAAGCAGCCTCTGGAAGTGGAAAAGGTAAAGAATGGAGTCTTTCCAGAGTTTCCGGAAGAAGTTTCAACACTTCCGTTTTAGCTCTGTGAGCACCATTTTGGATTTTTGACCTCCAGAGCTATAAAATAATACCATTTTTGTTTTGGTTTGTGGTGTTAAGAGTCAAACCTGGGATCTCGTACATGCCAGGCAAGCACTCTGCCACCAAGCCACATTCCCAGCATTGAACTTTTTGGGGGGTTTATTTTTGTTTTTTTTGAGAGGGTCTCACTATGTAGTGCAGGCTGGCCTTGAACTCACTTTGTCGCCCACGCTGGACTAAAAGTTGCTGCCTCAGTCTCCCAAGTACTGGAATTACAGACCTGTGCCACCACGGCCAAGTTAAATATTAATAGTTTCAAAGGAAAGATGCTTATGGACAATACAATGATTCCCCCCCCCCCCCGCTTCCAACCCTGACCTCTTTACACATGAGCAAATCAGGAGCCAGAACCTGGTAACTTACAAGTGTATATGATAAAATGATTTAACTTCCTGGCCCTTCAGTTTCTTCTTTTGTAAAATGGGAGTAAGCTTTGCCCTCACTGCCTAACACACCTTTCCAGGTCCAAGTGGAAAAAACTTCTGTAAATGCACTTGTAGAACATGAGATCTACACACATCGAGGGGTTTTTACTGACTACGACCTCATGGATTTATGTAAAGCTAGGATTAAAGCCACAGGTGGAAGGCCACTGTTTCTGATCTGAGTTCCTGAAGTAGGCTCCAATGACCAAGCTAAAGATTCACTCAGACACTCTGTGTCTTAAGGTTGTTTTGTTGTGAGGCATAGTTTCACTACGTAGCCTGAGCTGGTCTTGAACTAGCAGTGATCCTCCTGCCTCAGCTTTCTGCATGCAAGGAATTATAGGCAGCATATGCCACCAGGCCTGGCAAGAGTTATACAGTAAAGAAGCAGGAAAATTCCTAAATGGACCAGCTTTTCCTGAAAACGAGATTGGCAGCAATAATCAGAAAGGGCTCAGTCAACTTCACCGTTTGTGATAACCATGTTCCCCTGTGTTAACTCTAACAAAGAAAGCAAGCTGATGCTATCCAGCCTACTTTGCGGATTTGATATCCTTATTCCTGGGTTTGCTACCTTATAAAAGCCACTTATTTCGCCATCCCCAGCAGAGTACCTGATCTGCATCTTTAGGTGGGACGCTATACCAATTCATGAACTGATCATGCAAGCCACTTAAATCTTTAAACTAAACTGGTTGAAATGGCTTTTAAACACTATCCTGACATAGGTTTCCTGGGTTATTTTGTTTTATTTTTATTCAATATGCATTTATTGAGCCCTAGTTTAAACAGTGATTTATACAGTAAGGGGAAGATTGAAGTCTTAGTCTCCACTAGGGTTCACAATCAACGTGATTAAACATGAAGTACTTAACTCCTATTTTATTCAAAAACACATACTTATATTAAAAATATTTTGTTGTTGTTGTTGATGTTGGGGACTGAACCTAGGGTGTTGGTTATGCTAACTGAGCTGATCCCATAGACCCCCCTAAGAGCTTCTAAATGATTGTATGATATTTATTTTGTCATATCTTAAATTTGAGGATGGCCTATATTTGCATAATCAAAAATGGTCAGAGATTACAAATGTCTTTTGTTTGTTTGTTTGTTTGTCTTGAGACAGCATCTTGCTGTATAGTTCAGGCTAGCTTGAACTCAATATGTAGCCCAGGCTGGCCTTGAATTCAGTGATCCTCCTGTTTCAGCCTCCTGAGTTCTGGGGTTACACTTGTTCACCTTCACACCTGATTAGATTGTCTTTATTTAGTGATATTTAAGACAACTGTTACTCATAATGAGGCCCAGAGGAGCAAAGATCTTGAACTCATAAAAGTAAGTCAGGCGTGGTACATAGGCCTGCAATCTCAGAACTTGGGAGGCTGAAGCGGGAGATCTTGAGTGCAAGACCAGCCTAGACAACATATCCAGACCCTCTCTCAAAAAAATTAAGTAACTGAAGGAAACAAATGTAAACAGTGGATTTTGTTCAGTGTAATTTTGATAACAAGCCTATTCAACATCGATTGTGAAAGTAGTTGAAAGTGTTGATCTATGAGCTAATTAATGGATCAATTCTCTTTCAGCACAGACTTCCATACTAATATTTCTTGTGTAACTTGAGGGAGTATGCATTTTCGTCAGGCTAGTTCACCTTGTATTGAGAGTAGGCACAAATGTGGTGCCAGTGTGAGTGTAGACCTCTGGGTAAGAGAGGGCACAGTGGTCACCATCTTTTGTACCTCCTACTCCTCAAGCTGGCGTCAGGATTAGGGCATCCTAAGAAAAACCTGCTTAGGGGCCAGCCAGATAGCTCAGTGGACTCATGTGCCTTCTTAGGCAGAGCGCAGTGGCCAGGGTTCAATCCCTGCCCCTGGGGCACAGTGAGATGGCAATTGAGACTGGCTTGGTGGCACACACCTATAATCCCAGCACTTGGGAGGCTGAAAACAGGAGGCTCACTATGAGTCTGATATATGTAGTGAGACCCTGTAGACTCTGTACCAAACACATATTAAATAAATAAATAAATAAACCCTGCTTGGGTTGTGGTGAGAAGTGGTAAAGACAGCACTCTCTGATTGGTTTCCAGTACAGGGCTTTGGGCACTTACCATAAATGTGTGCTCTTGGTAATTGATAGGTCACACCCACTTCCCCAGCCAGTTTACCACGTCCTAATCTCCTGCCTCATGTGCATGACAAGAAAGCAATCTCCAAGCACAGGTATTTTCTATGTACTCCACAATAACGTCTGGTGTTGGACAGTTGTTCCCTTAAGTCTACAGGCTTTTGGTGGAGATTCCATAGACTTCAAGCAATATCCTCTCGAAGTTCCTTGCCAGTTATTCTGTGTGGCAGGACCCAGATTCATCCACTCCAACGATACTGAGAATGGAAATGACAACAACCCCAGCAAAAGGGAGCCATAGTTAGCATAAGCACAGACAAGCAAACGAAATGCCGTGGCAATGTGTTCTTGTTTCCCGTTCTGCTGGTATTGCACCCAGGACCTCACACATGCTAGAAGTGCTAAACCGCAGAGCTACAGAACCAGTATAACAATGCAGACTGGGGCTGGGGATGTGGCTCAGCTCAGCAGCACGGCGCCTGCTGGGCAAGTCCGAAGTTGTGAGTTCAATTTCTGGTACCAAAAAAATGCTTCCAGAAATGCTTCTACTCAACATAATAGCTTCATAACAACACAGGCGGAATCAACACACACCCACATAGTCACCTCCAAAAGCTTCAAGGTTAGGGTTGGGTTCCTTTTGCACCCTGAAAGTATGGGTTTTTTTCAGCCAGTCAAATTCTGTAGCTTGCCTAAAAAAGTGCAAGATAAGATTAGGTATAGTTATGACAAGTAAATGGCACAACTGCCACTATTCTTCAATCGCATATTCACAGTAGACAAGACTAGCAGTCATGAAGCCCTTCCTGGCCGAGACGGGGTATGACGTTGGTCTTACTCTTTGACCACCTAAAAGGAGTTAGCTCTGGTGATGCTGCAGAGCCAAATATGCTCATATCTGAGAATATACTAACGACAAACTGCTCTCTCTGTCCCTCCTCTCTCCTTCTCTCTCCCTCACCACAGGGATCAAAGCCAGTACCTTCACCCTGAGCTATGTCTCCAGTCCTTTTTAACTTTGAGACAAATTCTAAGTTGCTAAATTCCAGGCTATGTTCCAATTTGCAGTCCTCCTGCCTCAGCCTCCCAGAGGGTAAGATTATGGGCTTGCATCACCAGGCCCATTTTGAACTATGTTCTTTAGAAGGATGATGTGATGGGTCACATACTTCCCCTTCCTCTTCTTGTCCCCCTCCCAACTTCTGCCATACGCAGATCCCCTTCTTATCTCCATATACTTTATCTTCCTGTTTCCTGTGATCTTTAATCTTGCTTTTGAAATTATTTGTACTTTAAGTTTCTCAGATAAGACAAACTGCAATATTGAAGTTTATGTGTTGATTTAATTCACTTGCCATCATAGTTTCAAGTTGCACCCAGTCTCCTCAGGATGACTCAGGGGTATGTCTCTCTGTGGCACAATAGTGCTCCTCTAGGGGGCTGGGGAGATGGCTCAGTGGAATAAGCGCTTCCCTGGCAAGCTCAAGGGCCTGAGTTCAATCCCCGGTTCTGCAAAAACACACACACACACACACACACACACACACACACACACACAAATAAATACCTTTAAAATAAATAAAAAAAAAAAAAAAAAAAAAAAATGCTCCTCTATGGACAAGTACATTTGCCCATTCAAGGCTGACAGACATCCAGGCTGCTTCCAAGATTTAGCTCTTAGGAGTCGTGCTGCCATAAACATGGGTGTGCACGCATCTCTGTGGTATGCTGAACACAATGGAGTCTCTATTTGTAGTTTCTGAGGACAGTGATAGGCCTGTGCGTCAAGCTGACTGACTCAGAGTCTGGCAGATCCCCAGTTAAACAATCTCGGGTGTGTCTGAGTAGGTATTTCCAGACCAGATTAGGCTTGGAATTGGTAGACTCAGTAAGATACATTGTCTTCCTGGAACAGAGCGGTGGAATTCCCACAAGGGAGTGCCCTAAATCATCTGGAGACAGAGCTGGGTGGGATTCCAAAAAAGAAGCCCTTAAGTACCGGTGTGAGCAGCCCAAAGCTTCCATTAGGGAACGTATCCCAGAGAACTGCAGCATAGCCTTGCGCAATAGTGAGAGGAGGGCTTGGTCTACCCAGGTTGGTCTGTATGCAGGGCTGTAA
>NW_004524628.1:5806099-5840212 GCF_000260255.1 Octodon degus
ATATTATATTATATATTTGTGGTACTAAGGGTTGAACCCAGGGCCTTCATAGTGAGCCACAATCCCTGCCCCCCACACCCCTGTTTAAAATTCTGAGTCTTGCTAAATTGCTAAATTGCTTGAATTGAACTTGCAACCTCCCTGTCTCAGCCTCCCAGAGTATTAGGATTACAGGTATGTGCCACAGTGCTCAGCCTTGCATGGCAACTGTTAGCCCTCACCCATCAGCGCTCGCCTGCTGCCTCAAGCACCAGAAGGGCCAATGAACTTCCTTTTATGACAATCTGTAAGATGTCTGTGTCCTAAGAGAGCGCTGCTGCCTTCTCGGTTCTCTGGACCACGAGAGACACACTGGCGGCCACCCTCGCCCGTGCATGTATGCCCCTGACTGTAATCCTAGTCTCCATGCTAAGTAAGAGTTCTTTACTGGAAATTCACTTCTGTACTTTTATTTTTGACAGCTCTAATCCACTTCCATGCTAACATTAATCAGTTTCCATTTTATCAAATTACAGCCACCCTGCTGGTGAATTAGCGTTGGTACAGCGCTAACCAGTTCTCTAATGGCCACTGATTAAAGATGATGAACATCCTTTCACGCGCTCTTTGACCAGTTGTCTCCTTTCTTTGGAGAAATCTCTACTCAAATCCTTCCTCCGTTTTAAAGTAGAGTTGTCTTCTATTCTGTTGTTATATTTTTTCTTTTTAAAGGAAGACAGGTATTTTTAGCTCAGGGTTCTGGAGCTTGTTCAGTTCGTGTGTTGAGTTGTAAGGCTGCTTCATATATTCCAGATGCTGCTCTTCTCAGGTACATGACTTGCCCGTGTTCTTCCCCCACTGTAAAGTTTATTTTGATGAAATTTAGTTTATCATTTTTTTAAGTTGTTTCTCATGCATTTGGCATCAATACCAAATCCAAGGTCGAGAAGAACTACTGTTTCATTTTCTTTTTAAGACATATGATTTTAACTTTCCTCTTTTGGTAATTTTAGCTCCCATATTTAGGTTGGAGTTTTTGAGACACGACCTTGCCATGTAGTTCTGGCTGGCCTTGAGTCCTAATTGGTCTCAAACTTGAATTGATCTTCCCAGTCTTCTGAGAGCTGGGATTACAGACATGCACCACCACACCAGCCATGTAGTTAGTTTTTATGGAATTCGTTTTTTGTAGTGTGAGATAGGCAACCAACCTGATTATTTTGCATGTGAATCCAGTTGTGTTCCACTGCTACTTGTTAAAGACTCTTCTCCCCCAGCTGAACAGTCTTACTAAAAGAGAAAATTATAACAAATCTAATTTTGTGTATCTTAATTGGCTTTATATGTGATTCTATCAGGCAACAATCTGGACCACAAAATCATGTTATATGTATAGCTAGGAAAAGAGGAAGCGATATACAGAAAATATAAGTAGGGTAGAGAGAGTGTCCCATTAGTTACAACTGGAATCTGTCTTATTTGAGCATGGGTTGAATAGCTGGCTGATTGTGATTGGCGGAGGCTCAGCTGCTAGCTCCAAGAGTAGGTTACAGTCTGTTTACATATCAAATTAGGTTGTAGTTCACTATGTACATACAAGGCGTTAGGCTGATTTAAAACTATATGGAGACAGCTCTAGGGCAAACAATACAAGTAAACAGACTTGACAACTTTGTTAAAGATTAACTGGCCAGCAGTGGAGTATGTGCTTCCTATAAATGAAGTCCTGGGTGTGATTCCTAGCACTGGAGGGGAACAAAATCAATTATCTATACAATTGGTTTATTTCTGGACTCCTTTAGTTTTTTTATCCCTGTTTTCCTGTAAGTCTTTGAGCATATTTAGTATAAGAAATGAGCTCACTCGTCCAGACCCCAAAGGATGGCTCCCGAGGCAGGAAGCACAGCAAAGGAGAAGGTGGAGGGCAGTCAGTGTTGCAACCCGCGTGTCTGATGGACAGACGCACGCAGAGCGCTCCAAACAGGCCATTTATACGCTGGTGTGCGGGTGGCCCCTGCTCCATTCCACACAGGCTGAGTATGAGGAGCGAGGAGGGGCACAATCTTTCCCTGGATAAACGCGTTTCATCCCAGGTCCCTTCCACTTGGAGTTTGGATTTCTTCACTCTGCTGCCTGTTTCTTACCCTGGGACTTTCCGAGAAGCAGATATTCCTGGGGAGGGATTCGTGTGGCCTTGCAACTGCGTTTCTATGTTTCCACTTAGCTTTAGAAAAAAGAGCCTCTCTTCTCCTGCTCCCTGCCCCACCTACAGAGGCCGTCTTAGTCCCTAGCTTTCTGTTTCCCTAAGCTCCTGTCTGCCCAGAGATTCTCCAGAGGCATCAGCTTTGTTGGGCAGTTAGGAAACTGCCAGGAATTTTCCAGTCCTTTTTGTCTTGCAAACGGACCGCTTTAGGTTCCTTTTTCTCACATTTAGAGCAGTTGATGTTAGTAGTTTAGCACAGCCAGTGCTGGGTGGCCTTGTGGGCAGTTTCATCTGTGAGCGGGTCATTGTTTCTTTGTACGCTTTGTCGTTTTTTGCAGCAAACTGCACATTGTCAATGCTGTAATGTGTTCACAGCCTGGAAATGACCTCCTTTTATTTGCCTTGCAGTTTTTGTTGTGTGGTACGCGTGCTATCTCTCTGCTTAGCGCCCTTTCTGATCTTTTTTTTTTTTTTTCTTTTCCTGATCTGATTTTAAGTCTGTATTCTCCGCCATGCTTGGTCTCAGAAGTCTCTGCTCTTCAGCTTACAGCCAGCTAGTTAGTGTAGGGCAGAAGGTCCCAGGGGCTCTGTAGGGAAGGAAGAGACAGGAAGTGCAGGGCAGGGGTGAGGGGGCAGAAGGGAGAAACTCTGTCATTCCCTGCAGTTCAGCTCAGCCGGGCTCCTATATGCCACCAGCTGGGTGTGAAGGTTAGTGTTTTCCCAGGTTGTTTCTGGCCAGGCCCCCTGCCCTGGACTAGCATGAATTTCCCCAGACGAACTCTTTCCAGGGTTCAACTCTCTAGTTATCTTTTGCCCCTGCTGGCCATGTTGGACCATTTGTCACACAGTTTTTTGTTTTTTGGGTGTTTTTTTTTTTTTTTTTTTTTTTTTTTTTTTTTTTGCGGAACCCGGGATTGCACTCAGGCCCTCTCGTTTGCCAGGGAAGCGCTTATTCTACTGAGCCATCTCCCGGGCCCCTTGTCTCACAGTTTTCATACCTGCTGCCTTTCTGCATCATTAGTCAGCTCCCTCTTACTTAAAAAAAAAAAAATGTTTTGAGACAGGGTCTTGCTACTTTGTTCAGGCTGGTCTCAAACTCATGGTGATCCTCCTGCCTCAGCCTCCCAAGTGCTAGGATTATAGCATACACCACCATGCCCTGTTTACCATTTTAGTATAAAGGATATTCCAAAACATAGATAGGTAATGAAGAGATAAGTAGGGCAACGTATGGTGGAAGAGCATTTTGTTAAGTAAAAGAGAGCTGACTGCCAGGCATGGTGGCTCACACCTGTAACCCTAGAACTCAGGAGGCTGAGGTAGGAGGGTCCCTTTGAGTTTGAGGCCACCCTGCACTGCATATTGAGGCCTTGTCTTAGAAAACCAAACCAAACCAAACCAAATCAACTGGTAAATGTTTTCTTGAGTCCTGTGAGCCACTTGAACCAATAAATTGACCCCAATAAAAAGTTGTGGGAATTCCAAAATGTTTAATCATTTATTTATCTGGTACAGGGTCTCACGGTGCCGCACACTCATACCGATCTGTCTCAGCCTCCCCAGCGCTGGGATCACAGGTGCGCATCACCACGCTAGGTCATGTGGCCAGCTAGGTGTAGGACCCGCAAGACATGCGGTACAAGGGATCAAACTGGGGTCCTTGAACTTGCCAGGCAGGCACTTCCACCACCGAGCTAGATCTCCCTGGCCCTGGGGAATTCCAAATTACAGTGAGTGGGAAGCACAGGTAAAACCACCTACAATTGGAGATTAACATCTAAGGCCGGCCTGGGAACTCAGCCCTCACACCACGGGCTCAGACACCCAGTTGGTGGCTGTGCTCTTAGCTTTATTGCCTTTTGCTAGATTAAATTTTCTTTTTCTAATGTTTTGAGATAGGAAGTAATTGCCCCTGGCGTAATGCACATCCTTATCATCCCAGTGCTCTGGGAGACCGAGGCAGGAAAATCACAAATTTCAGACCAGCCAGGCAACTCAGTGACTTAGAAAAAGCCTCTCAAAACACAAAACAAAAGGGATGGTGAAGTAGCTCAGTGGGAAGATGCTCAGTTCAATCCCCAGTACAACAATATTCTTGAATTTCCTAGGTTTCTTTCTGTTACTGAGTTGTATTTTCATTGTCATGTTCAGAGAAGATATGATTTCAGCATTGTCTAATCTAAAAATGTAGAATTTATTGAGTCTTTATTCTATGGCCTAACATATGGTCTCTCTTAGAGAAAGCTCCATGAGGGGAGGGGAATTGTGCTAGTATTGTGGAGTGGTGTTATGGTTTGTGTCTGGATATCCCCACAAAGCTTCATGTGGTCATAGCAGGTGGGCTTTTCTAGGTGGCTGAATCTAGTTTGTGATTGGTTCATGACATAGCACTGGGATGGGTGTGAGTGCTACTCCTGCCCTAGAGCAAGTGGCCTGCATACAGTCTAAGCTATGGAAAGAGGTTCACTCTTACTTTTTGCTCTTGCTGCTTTTGCTGTCTTTTGCCACCTTGAACTGTTGCCCTCCTTCCATGACAGCCTGCCTTGGCGCTAGCTTATTATGGACTGAAACCTCCACAAACTGTGAGCTAAATAAACCTTTCCTTCCTTAACGTTGAGCATTGGGTATTTTGTCTCAGCAAAGAGAGAAAAGTAACCCAAACAGGCAGACTGTTCCATAAATATTTTAGGTGTAGTTCATAGTGTTATTCAAGTGTTCTGTTTCTTTTTTGGTAGGTTTTCTGCCTAGTTTATTTGTTCTTTATCAAACCTCCAAAAATTGCTAACTTATTTCTTCATTAATTTTGGCAGAACAAATTTTTAGTGCTGAAAATTGAATCTGGGATCTCACATACTGTACATATGTGTTCTACACTGAGCTAGGGCAGCCATTTTTACTTCAGAATTTTGATAGCAAAACAGAATTATCAGGCATTTAGAGACTCTGCTGTGAGGCACACAGACATATATAATTGTGATGGCCTGATGGATGAACTCTTTGCCACTGTAAAATGATCCTCTTCAGTGAGTTTTTAATCTTCAAATCTGATACTAATTTAGCCACTTCTGCTAATGATTGCTGTTTGCATGTTACATCTTTTAAAAAATTCTTTTAAGGCATTTATTAACACTTTATCTCTCTCTCTCTCTCTCTCTTTCTTTTTTTTTCTTTTGTTACAGTGTCTGGCCATGTAGTGCAGTCTGGCCTGGAGTCACTATGTAGCCCAATCTAACTTTGAATTTGCAACAATCCTGTTTTAGCCTCCACAAGCATGTGTCACCATTCCCATCTATTAACACATTCTCCTCCAAGATTTCATATTAGGGTAAAATTCAACTCAGTCCTTAGACTTCTCTACTGAGGCTGCCACCGCTGTGCATTACACAACACCACCTGCTCCAGCAATCACCACGACCAGCATCCGCAGGCCAGCCCCGCGCCAGCCTCCGAGCCCTCACTGAACCAATTAGTGAGGGTACCGCTCCGTTTCAAGATAATGCTCCTAACTCAAATTTGTTACGAAAACAGCGAAACTTCTGCAAACTTCACTCTTGAAAAAGAGGTATGTTTTGCTTATGAGAAGAAAGCAGCGACTTCTCTAAGAACAGTAAAAGGGAGTCTTTCACAGTTAAGCACCGGAGCGAAGACTTCGGCTGCTGCTGCACTGGGCCAGTCCGTTACTATTCTTGTTGTTCTGGAGGGTTCTTCCTCTTGAATCACAAAGCCTTGATCTGTGGCATGGAACAGGTCTGTAATCCTCTGCAACACAGGGTTGTTCCCCATCTCGTTCTGCTAGAAAATCAATTAGTTGACTGTTCCTAGCTCATGAGGCACAGATCTCTCTCTTTCCAAGTCCCCAGAAAGTTTCTATGCATCAGCCCAGCCGCTTTGTGGTCCCCACTGTCCACACCCAGGTTCTTGGCACCACCTCCAGGTGGGCCTTGGGAGTCCAGCATCCTGATTTGAAGTGGGTCCCTGGAGCTGCACTGCTAGATAGAGCTCAGAGGTTTCTTCAGAGCTGGAGCCACTGCAGTGTCCTGCTCCTGCATAGCAGCTACAGGGTCATAATCTTGCCATCATAGTGGATCAAAAAACTTGTTGAACCACCGAACAATTTCGAAATTGTCCCTCAACTTTCCATTTTGTTTAGGTTATCCACAGGAATTATTTTATCAACAGCGTTCCTTTAAAGCCTGCCTGTAGGGGCCAGGGAGATGGCTCAGTGGAATAAGCGCTTTCCTGGCAAGCGCAAGGGCCTGAGTTCAATCCCTGGTTCCGCCAAAAAAAAAGCCTGCCTGTAGGAGTCTAAAGCTCTGGGTCTATTCCTGGGCTAGCTGTGCTTGTAATTTAGTCTTCGGGGCCACAGGGCCATGGAAGAACACGTTCACAGCAGGACGGTGGCACAGCTGTTCGAACTTCCTCAGGCTCAAGGGCAGGGACTCGGGGACTCAGCACATCACATTAACATGGTGACTGAAATCCAGTATGCAGGCTGACTGCTGCCACCTCTCTGGGGAAACTGGGGCCACGGCTGCCACTGGACTCCAACTTTGTCGATTGACTTAAACCGCCAAGGCCCCGCCCACCTGCCTGCGTGATGACCTCATATGCACGCCCTGACGTGCTGACGTCGTAGACTGCCGGCTGCTTTATAAAGAAGGGATTATGGCGTGTTTGGGTAGAGTGCTGTACTTGATCTACTGCTGAGCCTTCAGCCATGTTGTTTTCATTGCACTGTTGTCTTTGGCTCTAGGGTGTTGCCTGTGGGCAGTGAATAGTTGGATCTTGTTTCCTAAATCCAGCCTGGACAATTTGCTATGATTGTTTTAACCATTCATGTTTAATTGTACTGTTGATATGACTGGATTTATATGACCTTTCGCTTTGCTTTTCTAAGACAAGGTCTCGCTATGTAGTTCAGCCTGGCCTCCAGCTCACTGTGCGGTGATCCTCTTGCCTCAGCCTCCTGTGTGCTGGGATCACAGGTGTGCACCACTATGCCTGGTTCCATTTTGGTTTTTGATTCCTGAATAGCGTATATATGTTTTGTACCTTTTTCTGGTTTCTTTTGTACTAAGTGCACATTTTCTATTGTAATTTTTAATTCCTTTAATGATTTTCTTTCAGTATATTTTGAACTATCTTCTTAGTGGTTACTCTAGGCCTTTGTAGTCTACATTTTGGCACTCTCCTCAGGCTTCATGGTAAGTTCCAACAAAACAGAAATACAGGATGGCCTGTTCTTTTCGCTTCCTGAAACTTATTACATCTCTGCTGAACATGTGTAAACTGAAAACAATGATAAATGTAAGTGATAAAAATGTATACATTTTAATGCTTTTTGTCATTTAAAATAGTTGAAGAGGGTAAAGGAGATAGCTGAGCACTCTAAGTGCCTGTCTAGCAAGTGCGAGGTCCTGGTTCCGACTCCGGTACCACATGCTGTGCTGGCTCTGCCCCAAGTGTACTGTGCAGGCCACCGAAACCCAGTGTGGTGGCACATGCCTGTAATACCAGCACTAGGGAGGCTGAAACAGGAAGATCACTATGAGTCCAAGCTGCAATAGTGAGACCCTGTACCAAATACGTAAACAATGAAATAGTTGAAGGGAGAGCCAGTGTATATAGTTTCTGTTGACCTTTTTATTCATTCTCATTTCTTTATGAGGATTCATTACTTTAAAATATAGCTTTATTCTCACATGCTTGTTACAAAAATATTTCTAGGTTATGGATAAATCAGTAAAATTATATATTTTACAGAGCTTTTGGAATCACCTCAAGAAGTGAATTAGATAATTACATGCATTTTATAAGTTCCTATATACCTATCAGTATTGGCTGTATTGCTTTTGGTGGGGAGGTTTGTTATTTGGTGGGCTTATTTTCATCTTGACTTTCGTGAGGTTTTTCAGGAGCAAATTTTCTACCATGCTCCCTTAGCCACAGAAAAATAGGTTGTCATCTGTGTTCTGGAAGATGATTTTGCTAGGTATAAAATCTTGGCTGACAAGATTTTTTGAGCTTTTCATACCATGTGTCTTCAGACTTCTACTGTTTTGAGAAATTAACAGGAAACCTTATTTCTTAGTAACTTTCTTCATCACTGTGACATATACCTGGTACCCACAAGTCAAAGGAAGAAAGCTGGTATTGACTTCCTGTAGTATGCCGGCTGCAAAGCATAGTGGCACTGCAGAGGGGCCTGACACAAGATGCCTACCTCAGGGGACCCAAGGAGCAGACAGGGAAGAGCCAAGGAAGCTGATGTGGTCAGTGGCCCGCCTCTTCTGACCAGAACAGACCTAATAGCAACTCAGCTATAAATCCAGTCATCTCCCAGCGTCCTGGTATGATCTCATGAGGTTTTAGAGGGACATCTAGATGTAAACTGTAACCTTAACATGCTCATGACAAGCTGTAATAATTTGAACAGGATCCTTCTCTGGCTTGAACCACAGTTGGTACCTATATGACTGTCCCGTCGTTCTGGTGTAAAAATCATACATGTACACTGAGCAAAGGAAACTTGGAAACAAAATCTGATCTTGTTTTTGATTTGAGCAACCAGAGAGCATCCTATTACAGTTCCTTAAAGAAAACAGCAAATGGCGTAACAGTGACAATACAGCTCATTAGTGGTACAGCAGTTGCAGCTGCATATGAGACACACCAGCAATGGGTACTTGCTAGATTTCCACGTTAAAACCTGGAGAATTACTGGTAAATTAGTAACCCATGAAGCAATGCCAAAGGAGTAAATTAATTTTAAAAAATCCACTTTTATAAAGGCTTATCTAAGAGTGGCAAGAATACACGTGAGTGATGAAGGGAGTGTTACTGAAATTTATCGGGGAAAGTGGTGCTGGTGTGGCTTTAAAATAGCCAGATGCGTTGTGTTTGTGTACTCTGCACAAATCAGCCAGCTTCATGTGTTTTAAAGAAATTCACAAAAATATACATTTCTTTTAATGAAATAAATCTGATTATTTTATTTTTTGTTCCTCGAATGCCTTCAGGGCACTTTTGGCCAGCGGGAGAGTTGTGAGGTTCGAACTCCAGCAACCTGAGGCTGACAACTTTGTGGAAGCAGCCACTTAAAGGACTGAGCTAGGGCCAGGCCCCCAAATATGATTATTTTAATTTTATTTGGTATGAGTATTTATATTTGGGCAACAATTATTCAAATTCAAGCAACTAACTTGATTCAATCTGTATACACACCATTAATTTTATTGGTAAAAAGACTGATAAAAAGTGATTTGTATCACCAGTGGTTTAAGCCTGGGAAAATGTGTTAGTGGGGTTTTCTTTTTTCAATTTAACACAGGTTATACAGGGTCTCACTACACAGATCAGACTCAGTGATCCTCCTGTTTTTGGCCTCCCAAGCACTGGAATTACAAGTGTACACCACCATCCCCAGTCTAGGGGGTTTTTCTTGTATACAATGTTTTTTTTTTTTTTTTCCTCTTACTAGTCTCAAGATTTCCCCATACTTTATCATTTTTGGTATATCCGAGTGTGGATCTTGTTACCTAGAACTAGCTGATCTTGGATTAATAGTTTTGAGATTTTCAGACATTACTGCTCATTTTTTTTTCTTCAGGGTCATCAAATGGACTCTGGATCTTTTGTGTGCTGGGCAAGCCCCCAGCACTGAGCTACACTGCAGCCCTAATACTTTTCCTGTCTTCTCCCAACACTCTGTTACATGCAGTTGGTAATCTGTATCTATCTTTGGATGTTTTCTACTCTTCTCTACCCTGTTCTTTGGATAGCTTCATTTGCACAGGTATCTCCATTTGCTGATTTTTTCTAATGGACGCTCTTAGCAACTGTTAGCCCCGGTAATCAATTTTTCACAACTCGTGTACTTCTGAACTCCAGAATTTCCATTTGGTTAAGGAACTTCCTCTCTTACTGATACTGTCTGGTGATTATTTCCACCATAGCTTTTTATCTCCAATATAATGTTTTTTAAGCAAATCTTTTATATAACCCACCCCCTCATCATCCCCTTGCTTGCTTTAGCTACTTGGCTGGACAGTTAAGTGCAGGAAGCAGGCGGCCTGTGCTCCTCACTCTTCCTTCCATCCCCAGGGACAAGGACTGTCTTCCCCAGTCTACCCACAAAAGCTCAGGTTTGCCTCTGCTGTGATGCCCCTTACTGTAAGCACCCACTTATTGCTAGCCAGTCTCTACGGTTTATGACAGTACCCATGGGCATGCTATTGTTTCTAAATGTGATCCCGGGGCCAGAACTCAGGGCCTCACTAGTGCTAAGCAAGGGCTCCACCACGAACTACACCCCCAGCCTCCAGCAGCAGTTGGATCCAGTTAAATTCAGACATATTTGATATTGCTGTCTCCTGCATGATTTCGCCCATCATTGCCCGAAGGACTGAGAAGCTAAAGGGATACCCAGGTGCACAAAGCCCAGCTTCTCCACCACTGTGAAGGGACCGTGCCCATGGGGCAGGGTCTTAGGCACCCGTGAGGCTCCGACCTGCACACTCCTGCAAAGCATCTTCCCAGCTCTGAAACCCCTACGCTTCTGCTATACAGCTGCCTGTCTCTGCTGAACTACACTGATCTTTTGCTTGTTGCTACCAGAGGGAGCAATGTTCCTGTCCTCCCCAGGCCAGCGTCTGTTGTATTTGGAAGAACTACAGAGGTGACCATTTCCTCCTTCACTTTGAACAAGTGAGTTAGTCCCTTTAGATTTAATGTGAAGCTGTTTTGATGGCCTGACACCTGTCACTTGCCCTGGACAGAACGTCAGAGTCCTTGCTCTCCTAGGACTGATGCCTCGGCCTCCACATGGGGCTGTGGTCTCTCAACTTTTCCACTTTGCACGCAGTCTTCACACTAACAGACGAGCTGGGGCAGGACCGCTGGAGGCCTACACTCTCAGCACGCCATTCCCAAATGGTTTTGTGCCATGCCAGGCCTGGCGAGAGGGAGGACTCCAGGCTTCTTGCTCTCATTGTGGAGAGCTCTTGGGACCAAGAACTGGGAGAATGCACAGGGGTGGAAAAATTTTTGATTTTTTCTTTAGTACTGATGATTGTCTTGCACGTGATAGGCAAGTGTTCTACCACTGAGCTACATCTCAGCCCTGGGATTTTTTTCCTTTTTTTTTTTTGAGACAGGGTCTTGCTGTATAGTTCAGGCTTCCTCTGAACTACTATATAATGGAGGCAGGCCTTGAACTGTGACAATCTTCCTGCCTCAGCCTCCCAAGTGCTGGGATTACGGATGTGAACCACCATGCCTAGCTCTGAGATTTTTTTTTGTTGTTCTTTTTTTTTTTTGGTCTTTTTGAGACAGCATCTTGCTCTGCAGTTCAGGCTGGCCTTGACTTCACTTTGTAGCCCAGGCTGGCTCCAAACTCCTAACAATCTTCCTGTCTCAGCCTCCCAAGTGCTGGGATTACAAGAATGCACAGACACACCTGGCCTGAGATTTTCTTAAATAAATGTTTGCTGTATGCCCTTGTGAGATTTCCCAAAGACTTAAACTTTAAAAATAAGACAATTTTTACCAATTATGGTTGTTTTATTGAGTCAGTGGATTTCCTCATGTCGCCATTCCAAGTGTTTCCTGATTACCCTTAAATGCCTGTCTTAAATACAAGCCATGAGGACCCGTTAAGTAAGGCAATATGTTCACAACCTGAAATAGCTTTCTGCTGCACCAGTTGACGCAACAGCAACCTGCAGCATCCAGAATAAGTGGTTCTCTAATAGCTATTTAAATAAATTCCACAAGTGAAGTGCTTATAGTTCCTGTTCACTTACAAGTGCAGTGTGCCACACCAGTAAATGTTCCCAGACCTGTGATGGAAACAGCACTGGGTAAGCCTCAGTCCTGGAATAGTTGGCTGGATTTTCTATTTCTAGCTCAGTAGATTAAAAACGCAACTGTGAATGGTATAAAGATGTAAGAATCACACTGTGATAAAAACCAATCTCAATGACAGAGAAGCTAGACCCTCCCCAGGTGATTTCAGAATTCAGAAGTGTTCAACTTGAACCTGACGGCCACACAGAAAACGGTAAGGATGCCTTTCAGGGTGGCGGGGCTATATAAAAATCCAGGATATGAACATCAGATGATCAATGGTATGTTAAAATCATAGAATTTTAGAAACACATGAAGTCTGAAGTAAACAGAAACATAATTTACGAAGTATTGAAAGTGAGCCCTAGTCCTCATCAGAGTCTGAGTCATACTTCTTTCCTCGGATGGTTTTCTTTTCCAGCTTTGTGAAGTTTGTCCCAAATTTCTTCTGGCTCTGAAATGGTGGCTCCATTAAATTTCCACTAAAAAGAAAAATATGAGAAGCATTTACTATTTTTGGTATCCTAAGTTGTAAAGAAAAATTATCTTCCTTCCTATAACAAAGAACACATAATATATAGAAATTTTTCTTTAAAATGCCTGATAGGGGCTGGGGAGACAGCTCAGTGGAATAAGTGCTTGCCTGGAAAGTGCAAGGTCCTGAGTTTGATCCCTGGTAAAAAAAAAAAAAAAAAAAAAAGCCTCTAATCAAGATAGAAATACAGGGGCTGGTGTGATGGCTCAGTAGTCTAAAGTACCTACTTAGAACAAGCTTAGCAAAGCACAGGGACCGTGGTTCAATCCCCCAGCACCACATGCCAGCCAGCCCCGCCCCCTGGTGGGCAGAGCTGGCCACACACACACACACATTAAAAAAAAAAAAAAAAAAAAAAAAGATAAAAATATATACCACACCCAGTCTCAATTGCTGTTCCAGCGCACCCTGGGGGCGGGGCTGGCACAACAGGCCTGGGGATCGAACTGGAAGTATATTAATAAACATGTTAATCAGCTTATTTTGAACGTTTCATGTTTTACATCAGTGTTTTTTCTTTTACCACTTATAAGCTATGACAACACAATCTCTCACCAAGGAGCACAGAAAGAAGTTACGTGTTTTGTAGTTGGTTCTGATCATGCTGAACCTGTCAGGTGTGCTTCTGTTGGTACCAAGGATTAAACTCAGGACCTTGCACTTGCCAGGCAGGAACTTACGCTGCTGAGCCCCATTGTGCTTATTTTTTGAAACTCACTATACACTTCAGGCTGGTCTTGAATCCACTTTGTAACCCAGGCTGGCCTTGAACTTGCAGCAGTCCTCCTGCCTGAGCCTCCCAAGTGCACCCAGCTTGGTTATGCAGATCAGCAGGTTTCATTTTGGCCCATTCATACATGCACACAACAAACTTTGATCCTTTTCACCCAATCCCTTCCTATTTAATATTTTTAACACTTAGGATTTCTACTGACACTAGTAAAACCTGGAATTCATTATCATTAACCTGGAGTTGGCATGAAAACATTTTTTATTATTTTCAAAAAAATTCATTTCAATGACACTGGAGAAATAAGCCAAATGAGATTCTTGGCACTGAGATCTTGATTTTGAACTACCATTTGCTGCTGAAGGGCAGTGTGGTTCCTTGGTGAAACAGCTAGTTCTAGGAGACTACAAGGTTAGCTTCTGTAAAACAGTTTGTTTGGACCAGAAAAGAAGGGCTCAAAGGGTTATAGGAATGCTTTACCAGGAGAGCCACTAAGAAAGGGCTCTCACTACCAGGTGTGCAGCAGTCTGACTTCAGAATGCCAACATCTGTAACACGCTGAATAAAATGAACAGCCCATAATGGCACCACTAAACAGAAGTGTCACTAAACCTAGAAGAGGGAAAACATCAGTCTTAAAAGCAAGACTGAAACAAAGCAGCAGGTGTGGGGCCTGGAGGGAGGGACGATACTACGGATCCAAAGGACTTTAATGAGAGGATAGTAACGTCTGAAGATGCGTACATGACATAGTGATTTCTACTCTAAGCATTTCCCGTGGCTCCCTGTCAAGAAGAGACGCGAAGCGGATAGAAAGCGGGACCAAAAGATGACTTTTCTACTATCAGGGAGGCAATGTGGCTAGAAAGCTAACTGAACCACTTGACCTGTTACTTTTCAGCCAGAGGCAGACACAGGAGGATTGCTAACTCCAGCTCAGCCTAGGCAGTGGAGCAAGACACAATGAAAATGTAGCTCAGGGCAGAGACCTTGGGTTTGATCCCTAGTCCTAGAAAAACAAAACAGGAAAAGAACAGGCATGGAACACAAGGTAGTACAGGTGAACATTTTTGATTTTTTTTGCTTTTGGAGACAGAGTCTTGCTACATACTTCAGGCTGACTCTGAACTCACTACATACCTGGCCTTAAACTTGTGATAATCATCCTGCCTCAATCTCCCAAGTGCTGGGATTATAAAACAGACATGACTGAGAAATGGAAGTTGAATTTCAGATCGTTTTCCAACCGAGACTACCCTCCACAGTACGGAAAACCTTTTGTGTTTATCAGATTCTACATGTGAGACCTAATATTTTAAAATAAATAACTTTAGGGATTGGGGTATAGCTCAGTGCTTGCCGGGTATGTCAAGTTCCTGGCTTAGATTTCTAGCACCACAAAACAAAGAAAATGTAACCTGTAGTGCACTTTTGATTTCATGCAAGAGAATCACTGAAGTCAGCATTAAACTGCAGAAGTGGGCTGGGGGTAGCTCGGGGCAGAGCTCATACTGTACAGTGTGTGCAGTCCTGGGTTAGAGCCCCAACATGGTGGCAGGGAGTTGGGAAGAACCTGCTCTAAGTGTCATTTGGGGTTACCAGTTGATACAGAATTAATTTCAGTAACACCTTCTAAGTTGAAGATATTTTATAGTCAGGTATACTCCAAGACTCAGCTTCCTCTGTAAATTTAGTCTTGCAAGGGGCTAGGGAGATGGCTCAGTGAAATAAGCACTTCTCTAGCAAGTGCAAGGGCCTGAGTTAACCCCGGGTTCCGCCAAAAAACAAAACAAAATAAAACAAAGCAAGTATTAGGGCCAGGGAGATAGTTCAGTAGAATAGGCACTTGCCTGGCAAGCGCAAGGTCCTGAGTTCAATCCCCGGTACTGCAAAAACAAATAAGCAAACAAAAAATCTAATCTTGCTACAGGAGCACACTAATTTATTCCTCAAGGCATAATGTTCTTCCTTAGAAGCTATCTCAGGGCTGGTGAGATGGCTCAGTGGTCTAAAGCACCTATATGGAACAAGCTTGGCAAAGCACAAGGACCACAGTTCGATCCCCCAGCACCACATGCCAGCCAGCCTCGCCCCCTGGTGGGCTGAGCTGGACACACACACACACACACACACACACAATAAATAAATAAATAAATGTTTAAAAAAAAAAAAAAAAAGAATAGACATCAACTTTAAAAAAAAAAAAAAGAAGCTATCTCAGCCACAACCCTTAACTTCATGAATCTTAAGATAAAAAATCAAGTAGAGGAGACTATAAATGAACGTGTTCTCCGGCTGCAGGTCACCTGTAGTTGAGGATGTCAGCACAGCCCAGTCTCCACTCCAGAGCTTCTGTGGTGAAGTCGTCTGTGTTGCCCAGGTCAGTGAACCCGACAACGTAATCTTGTGTTTTGCCGTCCTTCACGAGCGCCAGCGTGGGGATGACCTTGATGCGCAGTCTCTCGCACAGGAAGGGAGCTTTTTCCACATTCAGCTTCAAAAACTTGGTCTCAAGATGTTTCTTGGATAGTATCACCAGATGTCTGTCTAAGATTTTACATCTGTAGGTGACAGCACAGACAAGTCAAAAAAACAAAGCAACAGGTTTCTTTAAAAAGAATCTTTTTTTTTTTTTGCGACAGGATTTCACAATGTCGTTTAGGCTGGTCTCAAACTCATGGCGATCATCCTGCCTCAGCATCCTACGTGCTGCAATTACAAGTGTGCACCACCACATCTGACTTAAAAATAAGTATCACTGGGCATCTGATTTTTTTTTAAAACTTTTAAAAAAATTATCTATTTATTTATTGTGTGCGTGTGTGTGTGTGTGTGTGCATGTGTGTGTGTGGCCAGCTCAGCCCACCAGGGGGCGGGGCTGGCTGGCATGTGGTGCTGGGGGATTGAACCACAGTCCCTGTGCTTCAAAGCTTGTTCTAAGTAGGTGCTTTAGACCACAGAGCCATCTCACCAGCCCTGGGCATCTGATTTTATAGTTTTTTGCTTAATCTCAAAACTGGCAGACAACTTGTGCTTGTATCAGCTGGCTTCATTTCTAGATCATAAATAACGTGAGAGGCTTAAAGACTCCAGCACTCTGGAAAGTCACATTTGGCCTAATAATAGTTATTAAAGCAAAATACCAAAATATTAAATACAGGTTTGATGTCACAAAGCAATTGCCAAGCTGTCAGTCTCATGGTTAAGAGTGAAAGGTGAAGGCTCTGAGTCTCTTTTTTGAGACAGGGTCTTGCTATGCAGTTCAGGCTGCCTTGAGCTCTTGGGCCAGAGAGAGCTCAGCAGTGTAAGTGCTTGCCTGGCAAGCACAAGGTCCCAAGTTCGATCCCCAGTAACACAAATAAATAAGAAAATTTAAGAGTCTTAAGTACATATTTCTAAGATGTTCTCAGAGTTACCAAGAAATTAATTCAGGCAACTTATATGGGAACATGATTGACTTTCTATAATAGTCACTTATTTGGGGCCAGGGAGGCAGCTCAGCAGCGTAAGTGCCTGCCTGGCAAGCGCAAATCATTTAATTGTTTGCATGTTGCTGGCCTTAAGCTACAGTTGTTTGATATGCTGACCAGAACATTCAAAAGCCCAACAGGGAGCCATGACACAGCCTAGGAAGCTGTTCCTCTTGGTTTTCTTCACTGCAGAAGAGTTTATCCAGCGTGTCACCAGGCAGCATGCTTGTCCATGTCTTCACTGTCCTCAGCACTGCTTGGGCAGGTGTCACTTCAACCAGGTGACTCTTATTGGTACGAGACACTTGGTGTGTTGGTTTGTTTTGTATCAACTATTCTTCAAATACATTTTATTTAGAACTCCGTATTTGCCTTTGATATTTATTTCTAATGAAATCTAACATAAGTTTTGGTTGTTTCGTTTACTAATTCATGTCTGTTTCTCTTATGAAAAGCATTCTCCAATTCTGTGCTACGATCTATAAAAGCTCTGATCATAGGTACATTAGACACAACCTTTATACTTCTCCAGAACTCAGCGGTACCCCCTCACAACACAAAATGGACCTGGGATACCGACACTGGTCAAGAAGCAAATAACAAACTCTGCAAAGGGAGAGATGTCAGCATATCTGCAAAGGGGAGGAGAGTCTGCTACGAAATGGCACGATGAAAAGAGCTCAGTCCTTACTGTCAACTATTTATAATACAGAAATGACAGAACCTGAAAGAAGAAATGAGCCTAAAAAACTTGTAGTAGTGCTCAAGGATTATAAAAATTCTATGGGTGGTGTTGATAGAGTTGACCAACATCTAACAAGCTGTCCTGTAATCAAAAGGCGGGGGAAAATATTATTATAAAATATTTATGTACCTTCTGGACCAAGTAATATGGAACTTGTTATTTATTCAAAATGAGAGTGCTGCAGAAAGTCCTTTATTATCTATCTAGCTATTGATTTATTTAGTCTTTTTGAGACTGAGTCTCACTGTGCAGTTCAGGCTGGCCTTGAACTCACTTTGTAGCCCAGGCTCGTTTCGTACTCACAATGCACAGCCTCTGGAGTGTGTGCACCACCAAGCCCAGCTCAGGCACAATTTACATTAGACCTAATGTCTCAGTGAAATAAGTGAAAAATATGGGATAACCTCATCAGTTAAGATATCCTCTAAGTTTAGTGGATAGACAGTCTATTGAATTTATACCTGACCGCGGAAGAAAAGGAAAGGCCAACACAATAGTGGAAAGTGTGGCGTTCAAAGAAAGACAAGGGGCTTGCCATTAGGTCAGTGGTTTAAGTGCCTGCTGAAACAAAGCAGTGAGGCTCAGGATGCTGTGGTTTATCCCCAGATCCTCAAGCCAAACCAGACCTGCCCTGAGGCGACCAAAAAAAAAAAAAAAAAATCCCTCAAAGAAAGACAATATACAAAAGCAATTTGGAAATATAAAATTCTCATTTTTATATTTCCTGTTATATTATAAAAATTAACCAAAAATATGCAATTGTTGGTCATCCTGTATTTAAATAACTAGACGGGTAGTGGTTAAATGCCTCTAAGAAAACCAGTGTACCTCTATGTAAACATTTCATCGTGTTTTAAGAGAACAGCGGGAACCTAAGTTACCTGAACGTGGTGTCTCTGTAGAAATGGCAAACCACCTTCTTACTCTCCTTTACTTCTTGAAAAAAGTCTCTCTCACTAGGGATTTCTCTGTATTCCCCATGTCCTTTTGAAAGCCATTCCTAATTTGGACAGAAGTACAAGATTATAGGTGTGATGTAATTCACTCAGCCCTACTTGATAAGTGTCACAATTATATTATTTTGTAATCAAGTCAATTTTGTCTGGCAGAGAACCTCTATTTCTTTTATCAGCTTACTTTCCTGTTTCTTTTTTCTTCTCTTTTTTTGGCTGAGACAGGGTCTCACTATGTAGTTTAGGCTGGCCTTGAACTCACTATGTAGCTCAGGGTAGCCTCAAACTCATGGTGATCTTCGTGCCTCAGCCTCCTGAGTGCTGGCATTACAGGTGTGCGCCATGACACCCGGCTTTTGGGTGTGTTTGTGTGCTCTCAAACTAAAATCAGAAGCATTAGATTTAAGTTATTACGAAGCTTTTTCTTCTTTTTGTGGCGCTGGGGACTGAGCCTTAGGCCTAAGGTCACAAGGCGGGTGAAGCCCTCACCAATGAGCTGTGCCTCAGCCCCACAAAGCTTTTAAAAATAATGTTCCCTCCTCAGCAAAAACCAAACTATGAGAAACCAGTCAGTCTCTGGGACAGAAAGACATGACTGCAGCTGAGAGGTTGGGGGCTCTGTGCGCTTCTGAGAACTGAGCCACGCCACGCCACCCGGGGCTGTGTTCTGAGAAGAGAAAGCAGCCTGCTCACACAGGGTCTGGGATCAGAGAAGAGCTCCAACTGTCCAACTCTCCTACCCAGTACGGGAACCCCATAGCAGCCAGGCCTGCCGCACCTGCTAGACTTTCTCTATCGTCCCTGCAGCAGGAAGCTTAACACTTCAGTGGGATGCTTAGTCTGCTTTTATTTTTTGCTGGCTTAGCCCACCCTGAGGGTGGAGCTGGAGGGGCATGTGGTGCCAGGGATCGAACCGTGGCCCCCTGTACCTGCCTAAGCGTGCCTGAACAGGTGCTTTAGACCACTAAGCTATCTCACCAGCCCCTCAGTCTGATTTTGAGGCAGCCGGTTTTAACAAAAAGGAGCCTGGAACTCCCAGGCAGAAGGCACAGTACCTAGTCCATAATGACACGACAAAATACCTAGCTATCTCACTTTGTTGTTGTGAAAATGAACACGCAATCTACACAGGGATGCCTGGAAATGCCTGGCCAGGGCTTAAAAAGCATCTGTACCCATACTGGGTCACTTTTAGAGAGGTCATCTGACACAGTGCTGCACTATATTCCCGCTTCCTGTGGAGACCACAGCTTGGACTAAGATCCAAGCTTTAATCTCTTTCACATGTCAGCCCTTCACATACCACATCTTCTTCCCTAATGTCTCTCTCTCCTCCCTCCCCCGGACAAATTTCAATAGCGCTGGGGACTGATCTTGGGCTGTGCACGTGCCAAGCCCACACTCTACCTCTGAGCTATATTCTAGGCTTCCTTGACAAATTTTTAACAATGATGGAAATTCTGAATTCAGAAAACTCTAGAACTGAGGACCCAAATGAGACTAGCACCGCACACGTCTGTATAAGTTGGTAGGAGCACACTGGTACAGCAATTTCGGAAAGCAAGACAGAGAGAAGTTACTTGTTTCTGCTGTTGCGCTTTCTTCAGGGCCTCAAGTCGCTTCTCTTTGAGCCGTTCCAATTCATCTTCATCCATCTGATCCAGCTTCTGAATTTCAGAATCCAGATGTTCTTCCACTAGTTTGGTAGTCTGCAGCAGCTGGTTCTCCAAGACTTTTGAAAACATGTCGACAGATGCATCAGCCTCCATTCTTCTAAGTGGTGCAGTTCAACTTTCGTGCTGGGGAGAAGGTGTACAAAATTTAAACCAACAAGAAGCAAATTTTTTTCTCTAGTTATGTGTATGCCACAGAACACTCTGCCAATAGCCAAGCCTTGATTCGTGCTGATGAATTTTGGGAAATTCTTTTTTGTTTTTCCTACTTGGAATCGAGCTCATGACCTTGCGCTTGCCAGGCAGCTACTGTGCTGCTGAGCTATATCCCCAGCAAGCATCTTTATTTAAATGTTTTAATTTTCAGTAGGTTAGAATCACAGCAAACGTCCAGAAAATTTACACCTCATGTTTTAGTCATAACTAATGGGAGGGGAACCCGAGTTGGCAATAACATATTCACAGTAACGTAACGTGCTCATGATGGGGCCCTAATTTGTAACTTACTACTGAGCGGCTCTGAACCACCATGCTCTCTGCACGGCTGTCCCATCAGGTGGCACGGACAGCCCTGTCAGGTGGTCTAAGCTGCCCAATGGGGCACACGCATGTAGTACCACCGATGATTCAAGCGGGTGGGAATGTTAAGACTAATAGAAACACTTTAAAAAAATGAAAATCTAATTGATGACTAAAATGTAATTAGCGACAGCAAACATTAGGTACATGTGATTCAGTTCATACTAAAGCTGAAGCAAATCTTTAAGGCCACCACCAGATCACAGAAATGAGCTATAGCTGTACCTAGTGCCATGCGCTGGTAAGCAGTGCTTTCACCAAAAGAAAAAAGAAGCAGAACGGAAATGACTTTACAGCAGGAGGGTGTTTGTAACTACTGGGCTCTCCACATAAATACATGTCACAATTTGACTGACCACTGTGTTGAGCGAGATACCTTTCTTGTGGTCCCTGCCATGGAGTTTGTCTACTCCTACTGTATAGCCTAATAAAATCCACAAGGTTCCAAAAATAAATACTGGTTTCAGTGTACTAGTAATAGCCAGCATTCTTAACTTTGATGTAAAACTTCAAATGCCTTTTGAAAAACAATTTCTTTGGAGACAGGTAATTTTTTTTTGAGACAGGGTCTCACTATGTAGCCCAGGCTGGCCTTGAACTCCCAGCAATCCTGCCTCAGCCTCCCAAGTGCTGGGGTTACAGGTGTGCACCACCATGCCCGGCTGGAGACAGGGTTTGGTGGGCTTTGAACTCACTGTGATCCTCTTACCTCAGCCTCCTGAGTGCTGAGATGACAGGTGAGTGCCACCACACCTGGCTTATTTTTTGAAATACTATATATCATTCTTTTGTGCAATCTAAGTTTTAAAACAGACCTCAGATTACACAAAGATCTCTCAATTATACATTCTTAATAATATTCAGTATTTGCTACTGGCCACAGAAGCAATTTTATGTGTATCCCTGGGTTATTGCCACAGAAATGATTTATAATTTGCCAACTAAAGCATGTAGCTGCTGCATCTCAATACACTATCGATAGTTTTACAAATACTACCTACCAAAGCACCTTAAAAGCCTGAATGAACTAGCAGTGCTCAGAACACATGTGCTCTAAATTCAATATTTAATTTGAATGAACATAGAAGGAGTAATCAAAGGATATGATGAGTATTTAAAATTTGAAAAGCAAATTTATTACAGCAAAAGACACACTGCCAAGAATGAGGGGATAACTACTTAAAACAAGGAGGAAGCCCTGGTGGTGGTGCATGCCTGTCATCCCAGCACTGGGGAGGCCAAGGTAGGAGGGTTGCCGTGAGTTCAAGACCAGCCTGGGCTACATAGCAACACCCTCTCACCGGGGAAAAAAAAAGTTAAGTCTTTTACCATACTATTTTAAAATTTATATATTCACCATATTTTATGATGACCCTGCATTGATCAAGCGTTTATGGTCATTTCTGTCAAATAAAAATATAACTGTGTCTCCACCTACCTTTATTCGTTGGAGATCTGGCACTATCTTACTTCTGATTTTTTCTTCCCTAAGTCAAAATGGCCAGGCCAGGCCAGGCCAGGCCGAAAGGGATCCGAGCACTCCCCAGACCCTCAGGAAGGAGGACTTCCAGAGCTGCTTCAGAAAACGGCAAGAACAATGGGGGAGGTATGTTTGAAGTGAAGGGGCGGATTCTGAGGGGGATTCACCGCGATGTGTCTTTCACTATAACACATTTAAAAAAATTCAAACATTTATGTATTTTTAACTCACTAATGTATTTAAACATTTGTGTACTTTTAAATTTCGTTTCTGTTCAAATCATTAAGTGCAAAAGTATGGATTTAAAAAAGCAAACTAGCCGGGTGTGGTGGCACAGCCCCATAATTCCAGCCCCATAATTCCCATAATCCCACTCGGGAGGCTGAGGCAGGAAATGTGAATTCGAGACCAGCCTGGGCGAAAAGGTGAGCGCCAGGCCATTCTCAACTGAGTAACCCAAACTCTGTCTCAAAAAAAAAAAAAAAAAAAAACCAAAAAAAAAAAAATTTTTTTTTTGAAAAACAAAGCTATACGCTCATCATTAATACTATGCAATTGAAAAGCAGCTCTATTTTAAAAATAGCAGATTTCCATATTCCTCACCTCCCAAGGAAAACGTCAGGACTGTGGCCGCTGGGTGGGAATAGCGAAGAAGGTCGGAATCTGCTCTCCCAGCGCTGCGGATGCTTATCCTTCAAGGTCTGCAGGATGAGCCCGGAATTTAATTGCGCGAACTGGGAACAGAAGCATGAACTGTTCACTCAGAAAGGGCTAAGGAGATGGTGTCGTGGTCCCCATAACTCTTCGCTCTTCAAGCCACAGTCAGATTATTTTTTACAGCTCAAATGCAAGGATGGAAAGAGACACCACCGTCCGTCCTCAAATTTCCTGACCATTTTCTGGATTCACCCACAAATACTCGTACCGACAACCAGGGCCTCGCCCTTAACTGCCCCCGGGGGATCTTCCAACACCACCCTCGCCTCCCCGGAGCCCCCGGGACAGATGAGGGCAGTTCCGGGGGCCCCCGGGCTTCAGGGCGCTCTGCAGCGCATGCGCGGCAGCCCCAGCCGCAGCGCGGACAGCGGCGTCCGGGCCGCACCCTTCCCCCGACCGGGCCCGACGTCGCGCGGCTACAGGCCCGTCAGTACGGGGGCCTCGGCGGCCTCAGCTGCTGCCGTCCCTGCCTCACCTGAACTCTCCGCAATGCCTGAGCGACGAAGGAGCGGCAGCGCCAGAAAACTGTCTTCAGGATCGCAGCGGCTGCCGGCGACTGCTAACCGGCCCTCACTCCCGCCTCCTTATTGGCTACAGTTTCCTTGCGACACGACGTGCGACGCGAGAGGAAACTGTGGGCGTGCGCCGAGCGTGGCTGCGCGTGCGCGGCTCGCCGGGCTTCGGGAACCAGAAGTTTCAGATCTTTTGTTTCCCTCCGGGTAAATCCGTCCAGCGGGAAAAGGAACAAGTTATCCTGGGAGTTGTAGTTTGTTTCTGTCTGGGCTGGACGACTTCTACCAAAGTCATCAAGTTGAGTTTTGCTAGGCGCCGGCCATTAGTCATAATGTTACATCAGAAACGCGTCAGCAAGGATAGTGCTCAGGGGTAACACCTGAACTTCGTTAACGTGAATGGAACATTTCCCCTTTTCTAAATTTGAGGTATAATTTATGCAGCACAATGAAGTTTTAAGTCATTGACTCCCAATACACAGACTTCCTTCGTTTGACGACCTGTTTAACAACTGTTCGGATTGAAGACCCGTGGGTTTTTATTTTTTGTACGGTTCTGTACATCTTGTTGATAGAGCCTCAATGTCTTTTTTGTACAGCACAACTTGATGTACAGTAGTTTGTTTGTTTGGTATCTTTTTGAGACGGGGTCTCACTATGCAGGTCAGCCTGGCCTCGAGCTCATTTTGTAGCCCAGGCTGATCTCGAGCTCAAAATGTTTCTCCTGCCTCAGCCTCCCGAGTGCTGGCATTACAGGTGGGCGCCTCCACACCCAGCTAGTAGTGTAATTCTTGCTGATTGTAATGTACAGTACTGTAGTTTTTAATGTGCTATTATACATTATAGTATTGTGTGTAAGAGACATGCAAATAAAAGTAAAGTCATCGAGTTGTTTTGTTTGACAATTTTTTTGTTCTAAATACTGTATTGTGGGCTGGTGAGATGGCTCAGTGGCCTAAAGCACCTACTTAGAACAAGCTTAGCAAACCACAGGGACCGCGGTTCAATCCCCCAGCACCACATGCCAGCCAGCCCCGCCCCCTGGTGGGCTGAGCTGGCCACACACACACACACACACACACACACACACAAATAAATAAATAAATAAAATTTAAAAAAAATACTGTATTGTAACATCCGTACTATATCCAGTTACTCTTGTAGGGACCGGCTCATTTGGTCACAGGAATGAGTCTTGCACATTGAACGAGGAATGCTCACCTATCTATAAGGCTCCAACCGAACCTCACTCACACAGCTCCCAGCCTGCTTGCCACCAGCAGCACTGCTGTCTGCAGGGAATTCAGCTCAGCACTGGAGGCTGTTATTCGCAAGCACAAGATGTTGTGAAGGAGACTGGACAAGACGTTTTGCAGGTCCTGGAGACATCTGGAGACTTGAGAACGTACCTCAGACACTTGACTCTGGCCACTAAGGTACAAGACTGCCAGAGAACTTTTGACCACAGATATTTATTTGGATCTTCCCTCCTAATGTCCCCTGACATCCCCGTCCCCATACCAGGGACACACATCTCTTTGCTTACAGCACACGGTCTTATTGTGCACTTGGCCTGCCTGCTCCTGGCCATGCTACATTTACACAAAACTGGTGGTCTCTGCTGGTTCCCTTGTCCTCATATGTTATATATGTTATGGCATCTAGATCATTTTCTCCATCCCTGTAGCTTCTTCCTGGCTTCCCCAACATGAGAATTTTAAGAACTCGCTCTTGCTTTGAGTGTGAAGATCAAACCCTATACTAGGGAATGAATGGAGATGGCCTTGTTGTGTGTTTCCTTCATGACTGTACATAGTTTATAATCTACGGACATCTCTGAGAGCTTCAATTTTGTGCTGGCTTCATCTTCTCGAACCTCAGATCATCCACCACGGACGGGTTCATAGTGTTACTGAACTTGATGCGGCTGAGACTAAAAATGCCTGCGGGAAGTAAGTCTTCTGCCTGTTTGCAGCCGAATACCAATCCCTGAAGCCTGCGATCCTCGCGGAAAAGTTGTTTCATTGTCTACCTCTGCGTTCTAGAACCTGGAAATAGAAACGACACGGGTGTCGGTGTGCTGCGGACGCTTGCGGCCAGGGGGCGCGCGCGCTCCTGCCGGGCCAGAGTGTGTACTGGAGACGCTCTTCTCTAAGAGCAGCTCTCTATGCGCCGCGTCCTGCGTCCCCACGCCGAGGCGGCCGGGCGATGCGCGTGCGCACTGAGGGTTCACACCATATGTGCCCTGTCCCAGTGCGCGGGTCTGTGGAGAGCCGGGTGCGAGAGGTGGCAGCGCGGAGGGACCGAGCTGAGCGGAGTCCGAAGTCGGCTGGGAGACGGTGGCTCTGGGAGAGACCGAGTAGGGAGGCTAGAGGTCGCGAGCGCCGCTGACAAGCCATGGGGAAGAAACAGAAAAACAAGAGCGAAGACAGGTAGGCAGTGACTGCGTCCGTACGGTGGCGGCCGCCGCGACTCTGGACCTCGGGTCCCGCAGGCGCGGGGAAGGACCCGGGCCGAGGCTCGCGGCGACCCTCGCGGGCGCCGGGCCTGGGCCCAGAGTGGGTTGCCGTCCAGGACCCCAGGGCCTCGCGGGGGGTGCCGCGGGCCTGGCGGCGGGCGAGTGGAGCCAGCGGGCTCGGTCCCCGGCATCCCCGCCTTGGGTCCGCGAGAGGGTCCCGGCCTCGGACCCGCGCGAGGACTGGCGAGGGCGGCCTTCCGGGCGGGGGCGCGTCGCCCCGCGGGGCCCGGGTGGGTGGGAGTGGGAGTTGGGGCACTCCTGGTGGCCGCGGGTCCGCGGAGTTCTTTTGTACCTGCGAGGACTCGGGGAGAACAGGGAGTTGTGTTCTGCGGATCGCTTAGGATCGTTGGGGTTCCAGGGAGGTGTGTAGCAGCGCGCTCCCTCTCACTTAGTCCACTTTGAACACACTCTTCACGTTGCCGAAGCGCTGATTGTCCGGACTCCATGCGTTTTGCGTTTCGCTCTCCTCCTTCCGGCCTGTCTTTTGGTCATTTCTTGGCTCGCTAGCACCTCCCCTGAGAAGGGAGGAGGTGAAACGACCAGCCGGGCTCGCTGCCTGTGAACCACTTGAAAGGCTAGTGGGGCGACTGTCACGGAGTACGTGGGTTACCGGAGATTTGGGGAATACTTGTGTGTCATGTTCCTTTGAGTTCTTTTACCTTCTTCTGGGAAAGTTTATTTCTTGGGGGTGAACAAACATCAGTTCCATTTCCACCTTTGTGCACTGTCTGCCAAACTTAGTTTAATCGAGGAGTGAGGTAAGTTTAAAATAAAACGAATCCTGTGCTTTTTCACCTTCTTAACTCAAAACGTAAATGGTCTTCAAATTCAATAATACGATTAAGTTGGAATTCTAGATTGTTTCCTCACTTAGCACTTAACTGATGAGTGGAATTAAAAGGCCACAAAAGTTCTTGTATTTCCGTTTTTAGTCTGTCGGAGGAAATTAGTTTGGAGAATGGAAATTACAAATCATGCCAGATGCATAAGGAGAATAAAATTTTCAGTGGTTTAGTGAAACAAAAACTTGTGTACCTTTGACAGACAGGAGTTTCGATGTTTATATTTTCCTTCCCTGAGAACAACTGTCAACCATATGGAAAAAATAAGAGAAAGGAGCACAGTATAATAAAGCCTCATTTATCATTTACCCTTCTTCAACTGTTAGTAGCACGTGACAACTCTGTTTCACCCACCTGTTGAATTTTCTAAAGCAAATCTCTGGCCTTTCATCTATAAATTAATCCACCAGGTGAAACTGAAGGCTAAGCAGTTGGCAGCACACAGCACCACCAAAGCTTAAAAGACAAATACAAAGTTATCCATGAGCCTAGTTAATAGTAATTTCTTACTATTCAGTGTCCAGTTTTTTAATTTTCCTGATTGTCTTATTTTAAAAAATGGTAAAAAAAAAAAATGGTTTTTCAGTTCATTTGCTTGGTTGCAGATTATGCAAGTTTAGATGAAAAACACATTATTATTGTTTCCAGTTTTTACTTTCCAGGCCTTGTGGTGGAAAAGAAATATTGGGGGTGGTGAGATTTATTCTTGTGTGGGTATTTTTAGTGAAAAACGATTGACTTATTGATTCATAAAAGATTTTCATGCGTCATGTAAAGTTTAAATTGCAGACATTAGAGCCTGTTGTGAAGTGATTGATTTGTAGTGTGGGAAAAAAATGAGAGTAAACTTCCCTTCCCTTCAGCTAATCTAGCTCATTTTGAAGGAAAGTAGGGGCAATGTAATTGTAAAATGCGTTTATTTTCTTCCATTCCAGTGGGAAGTTATATGTGTTTTGTTGTTTCACGGGCTCCTTTACTTGAGAGCCTTCCACAGAACTGAGCAGTTTTGAGGCTTTGCAGAGGACCCCTTGGAGCAGAACTGCTTGGCTTTTTCACTGTGGTGACATTACACAGTGGAGAAAGGGTGGCTTCACAGCTTTGTGAATATAAATGAATTAGGATATGAATGTTTTTAAAAAGGACAGAAATGCAGGCTGGGAAGAAGGTCTGGGAGGAGAAAGTCCCAATTTAGGATTAGTATTTTTTGTGTAAAATAAGTTATATATAGTTGTACCTTCTTGTGTGAAGAAAATTAGTTCAACTCTTTGTAGTCATTGCAGATCTGAGAGATGCCAACTCCTCTCTATTGTTTAAGGGGCTCCACCTGGTTGTCACCCTGCCTCCCTGTCTAACCAGTCTGTTTCTGGCCAGGTGAAGCTGGGTGAGAAATGAGCAGCTATTTATTGTTGATTAAGATAAGGAAGCATGGAGCCAATTTCCAGTTTTTGGAAAGAACATAAAATATTTGACCTTTTGCTTTGGAGACTGGATCTTAACTCTGTTGCCCAAGCTGGCTTAGAACTCCTGGGTTCCAGCATCCTCCAGCTCAGCCCCGGAGGAGCTGGGATGACAGGTGCTCTGCCTGACTCAACTTTTTTTTTTTTTTTTTTTTTTTTTTTTTTTTTTTTTTTTTTTTTTTAACTGTATTTAGTACAGGGTCTTTGGGTCTCACTACACAGATCAAACTCATAGTGATTCTCCTCTTTTCAGCCTCCCAAATGCTGGGATTTAGCCACCACAACCAGTCTCAATCATTGTCTCGGTGCACCCCAGAGTCAGGGCTGGCACTGCTTGTGGTGCAGGGCTCGAACCCCAGCCACTGTGCTCTGCCTAAGCAGATGCTTTAGTCCCCTGAGCTATCTGGCCAGCTTCAACTTGACGTTCTTAATTCTGTGCTTAATACTTATTTGAAGTTTTTAGTCATTCAATGTTTTCATTAAGTTTATTTATATAATTTTATGTGTCTAGTAAACATTTTGTTGTATCAGATATTTACAGACAGTTTTTGATGTGTAGAGCTTTGTTTACAGGCCAAAGTCTAGAATTCCAGCTTGAGTAACACTGAGAATGAGATTTTCAGTAGGGTTTTCACCAACTTTTCTTTTCTTTTCTTTTTGAGACCGAATCTGTCTACCCAAGGCAGGCCTTGAACTGAAGTGATCCTCTTGCCTCAGCCTCCTGAGTGCTGGGATTATAGGCATTAGCCACCATGTCTGTCTCTCTTACCTTTTTTGAAGACCGGGGAAACTTAAAAAAAAAAAAAAAAAAAAAGAAAAAGAAAAAAGACTGGGGAAACTTGATGAAACAAAGGATAAAAATCGTTTTACGTGGATGAAACAAAATACAAAGCATAGTTCCATTTGTCCCTATAACCTTCTCAGTATTCAGTTTGTATAATGTGACTTTATGGAATCTTCCTCTAGTGATGTCTGTTTCCACAGTGCAGTGGATGATCTCTCCCTGATGTGTGCAGAGCAAAAAAGATATGCATTCTGTGGCTTTGCTGTCAGTCACCAGCTCTTCATCTGAGTCTTTTTAAAGACATATGTAAAGGTGATACTATTATTATATGTGGTAGGTAGTTTCAGGGTGTAAGGAGTCTGGAATATAACCTTGTATAGTGAGATGACTGTGACCACCCCCTGCCAAATTTCCTCCTCAAGCCTACTGCCAAATACAGGTGGAGGGAAGATAATTGTTGCATTTGTTCTCAGTTGTCTGGAGGTGAAGGTGTCATTTGTAGCTGGGTGGCCTCTGGGGTTCAGTATCTGGGGTCCTCAGCAGGAGGTTGATGTTGCTGTGGTGCTTGTGGTGTCCCAGTGATTCCATTATTTCCTTTCAGTTGCACACCGTGGTTCTATCATTGCCAACAAATTCCTGTTGTAGAGTTTGAGCTGTCTCTGAGACTGCTGCTGAACCTTTAAGTTAGTGGTGGTGAATTTATGTTGTGTGTGTGTTTTTTTTTTTAAGATACTAATGTATGAGTTGTTTTTCTAAAACCCAAACCTCTATGTGCAGGTTTAATTGCAGGGTTGGCACTTTGCAATAAATGGCTTTTGGGTTGCTGTTTGGCACTAGGTCTCTAAAAGGTTTGCCATCACTGCTTCAGGTGATTACTTTAGTGTTAGACCTTCATTCTAGTTAGTAGCAGAATCCCTGTGATGGAAAAATCTTGGGATCACTTAAGGAACCTGTTCCACAAAGATTTGTGACTATAGCAGGCACTACAAAGCTGCTTAGGGTGGAAACAATCCAAGTTGAACATATAGGCTTACCATCCCTAGTTTGAGAAATATAAAATCTGAAATACTCCAAAATCTGAAACGTTTTGAACACTAAAATGTCACAAATAAAGCTCACCTGGGTCACAGTCAAAACACAGGTGCCAGCCAGACCCGGTGAGACATGCCTATAATTCCAGTTTGTGTGGCAGGCTGAAGCCTGATGATCACAGATTTAAGGTCACTGGACAATTTAGTGAGACCCAACCTTAAAAAAGGGCTGGGGACAGAGTGGGGGCTCCAGGGAGATAGCTCAGCCGTCTAAGTGCCTGCCTGGCAAGTGCAAAGACCTGGGTTCAATCCATGGTACCTACCACATGCTGTGTGGGCCCCATAACTTTGCTTGTGCCATGCAGACCCAAAAAACCAGGCTTGGTGGCACACGCCTGTAATCTCAGCACTGGGGAGGCTGAGACAGGAGGATCACTAGGAGTCTGACTTGTGTAGTGAGACCCTGTATCCAGTAAATAAATAAAAGGAAAAAAAGCTTCATGCTTTATGTATAATGAAACAATTTTGTATTTAAACTTGGGGTACATTACCAAGATTTCTTATCATGTATGTACAAATATTTTGGAATTAGAAAAATCTGAAATCTAAAACACTTCTGGTCCCAAGTGTTTTGGGTAAGGGATACTCAGGCTGTAGTTCAAATTGTCTAGGGTCATCAAAGGAATCATTTTTCATTTCCAGATATCTCAGTTCATATTTAAAAACTCCTATGTCCTACGTTAGATTACAAAGTATAAGTTGATGATAGTTGTTTTTATTTACTTTGTTCTAGCGTGGGCACTTAAGAACTTGATAGCCATGCATGGGTGGCACAGGCTTGTAAGCCTAGCAGGAGGCTGAAGCAGGATGATCATTGTGAGTTCACTGGATTAAAAGAAGTTCTCAAAATAGTTTTTAAAAATAAAATAATAGAGCTGAGTTTGGTGGTACATGACTATAATTCCAGCTCTTGGAAGACTGAGGCAGGAGGATCACTGCGAGTTCAAGACCATAATGAGCCCACTCTAAACTACATAGTGAGACCCTAGCTCAGAAAACCAAACAGACAAAAACCACACATACAAAAATACATTACATGATAATATACGTAATAGTAGATCTTATTTTCAAGTTTCATGAGAAGAGTAACATTGTTAAACATTTTTACAAACTTCTTTATCTTATTTAGTAGAAGATAGTCTCACTTTAGCTTTTGCATTTTATCTGTTGCATTTTCACACATCATGTAGTGTTAAACTTCACTGTATGGTAGTGAGAAAATGAGAGTGAAAGATTCATAACCTTGTGGTATTGTTTGAAAATAAACATTTTACCAAGCTATTTGAACATCATTAATACTTGCTTTAAAAGGACACTTGACAGTTACTTAAGGACAGTTTAAGACAGCTGTAGACATATTAATGCTTTTAGTGTTTTAGCCACTTGCAATTTTCCTTAATGTAGTTGAATTTACCAAGTTCTACTGAAAACATCTTGGGATTGATTTTACTTGGAAGTCCATTAGGTTCATTATTTGGAACATTTGACATCTTCAGGGTGTGAATCCTTGCATGAAATGCATTGGATGTAAGCATGTTGTACCAGCCATTGTTCTGGGTGCTGTAAGTATAGTGATAAACAATAAAATAGTATAAGCTTCTCTTATTTAGTTAAAATTATAGATTAGAATAGTTTTATTTTCTTCTTTTGAATCTTTAGCTATTTCTTCATTGGCTTTTCCTGAGATAGCAAGGTTTTGGTTGCTAATAATATAATAATTTTCCTTTGTGATAGTGTAGCTTTTCAAAATAGTTACCTATGACTGACCAACTTAACAAACCCATTATTATTGAAAGTATTTGCCTAAAGGAGGCGGGATGAATTTTGAGTGGATTACTAGTTTGTGGTAATGTGTCAAAAATAAATAGAACAATGTGTCTGCAGAGTTGAGAATGTTTTATTTGGTGACACACAGTGGCTTCTTTTCCTTCCCTTCCTAATTTATGTCTTGTAGCAAACATGTACCATTAACAAGTTACAGTACAAGATACACAGAGAAGTAGTTCATGAAGCAGTATTTATTGAAATTACAGTGCACTGCCTGCTCCAGCAGTGACCACAACTTGTACATAATTTCATTAGTGATAATATTAAATGAAGAATGAGTGCTAAACTTGTTTGATAATCTGGGAGGGATATTTAGTGTGCTTACTGATGTAAGAAGTTCTTTTACCTCAAAATATAGACTTTCCAAAGATAAATTAATATCTAACTTCTTCACTGATGAAGTAACTATTAAAAATTATTAAGGGCTTGGAAAAAGTTGGAAAATAGCCATTGTGTATTGATCAGTAAGGGCCAAAATTTCTTTACAAGTTCCTTTTTCCCTTAACCTTAATTAAATAACCACTTATCTTGTCTGTCTAAAATGCAGGCAATAATCACTTGGTGTTTCATCCTTTCTGTTCTCATACGTGGACATGAAACATCAGCTGTATTTTTTCTTGAGTAATCCCTCTTAACCAGGTGACAATCATTTTTTAGAATCATGGATTTCAAACCTTTCTTGGTTATAAAAATCTCCCATGGGCTGGTAATGTAGTTCAGTGGTGCCCTTGCCCAGTGTGTGTAAATCATGTGTTTGATCCTCAGTACCAATAAAAACAATAATGAAAAACACTCCACAAACTCCTATACTGCAATATAAAATACTCATTTAATTTATTTTTTTTATTTCTGAAGCTTCATATAAGCCAGGAACTTTGGATAACAGTTCCTGCATGATTATTCTTTTTAACTTAACTAAATGTAAGTCATTAAGTTTCCAGTATTGAACTGATGAAGCTATATGTGACTGACAGTGCTAAAGAGAAATTTTTCTAAGTCTGGGATTACATGTCTTCAGTAAGATTCCATTATGTGAGTAAAACACATTTTATCATAAGCTCATGGACATTGAACTATTAACACTTTTTGACTGCTATGAATAATACTGCTGTAAACATTCTTTTTTTTTTCTCCCCATAATTTTATTGAGAAACAAATAACAATGAGACAGTTTCAAATCAAATTGGTAGGACAGTTTCAATAATTAACACATTGCATACTCTCTTCCTAATGGTTATTTACTGTACAAGATGCAGACATGATATCCTATTTACAAACACTATTACAACAAATCCCTCTATTCATTAAGAGAATATAACTGTATATCTATCCTAACTATTTTGAATACACAGATACAAAATGGACATTCATCTCTCTATCCCCTTTTTTAATTCCGTCATTTGAATATTATAGGTGTGTTAACTCAGCAAAATATTCCAAAATTGTCCAGTAGTCCATAATAGTGTTGGGTCTTCCGCTTGACTGGCAGTGTCAGAAATTGTTGACCTGAGTACCCTACAGCTCAACATAACAGCATGGCTTTACTTCTTATACTTCATTTTTATGCTTTTCTGTTGAATGGTTAAGACCAAGATAAAGCAAGACCTATGTAACAAGAATTGTAGCTTTTGGATCTGATAAGGTCAGTCAAATCCCCTCAGGATTTATCCTGAGACCCTGTACCTCAGATTGTAGATCCTTTGTCAGTGTCAGCCATGTGGATGAGTCATGGCCATTGCTTGACCAGTTTGCTCTCTGTGAAATCCTGAGAGAATGTTTTCTCTCCATGTGACTCTCCTTAGGCACACTCTACATCATCACTCACTTTCCTCTTTGGCCCCATAACCTCCTTGATCAGAAAATTTGCGACATTACTGAGTTACATGTCATTACAGTACAAGTTCTCATATGTCCTGAGTCTTAATTGACCTTGGAAGGCTAGGGCCAAAATGTTGGCTTTTCTTGCGGCCCTCCTTTTTCTCTAATTTTTGATCTGCAAATTTAAGTTGTTAACCCTCCAGAAGAGAAGCGTATTGTTATTACCATACAGCCTAGGCTGTTAAGCTTAACCTCACTATCTGTCTACATATCAAACATCTTAGGCATAACATGGAACGGGTATTTTTCATCAAGCATTGATATGTTAAACTTTAAGTCCCTACAGAATATGAT
>NW_004524628.1:5848082-5853523 GCF_000260255.1 Octodon degus
GCCTGGGCTGGGACTGGTCCTGCCGGCGCAGGGTAGCAGGAAGCTCTCCACACACTCACCGGACCTGGGCTAGGACTGGGTCTGGGGGTTCCCGGAAGTCCCCAGAAATTCCTACTTGGCGTGGTCTTATTTTTAGACATGACATTTTCTAAATGCTTTCTGACACTCACTGTGTCCTTATCCCACCTAATAAACACAAATTCTCCAAAATCTGATATCCAGTTCGTATTTTGCATTTGCACTTTTAGTTCCAAAATAGTTGAAAGGGAAAAACTATACCAGGAAAATTGGTCCTGTTAAAAAACTTTAGGGGCTGGGGAGATGGCTCAGTGGAATAAGTGCTTCCCCGGCAAACGCAAGGGCTTGAGTTCAATCCCTGGTTCCGCAAAAAAAAAAAAAAAGAGCCAAAAAAACTTTATACTTTTGAAACTACCTCCCTCTGTAACTGCTTCACGCCTTTATAATTACTTTCTTGACCCCTGTAACTATGAGAGTGTAAACAAACATGCAAGGTGCCCGATTGTACCAAGCTACATGATCATTAATCTAGCCCTGTAACCAGTGATCTCACCCTGCTAGTTAATCAGAACTGCCAGGCAGTCCTGTCCTGCTCTTGTAGGTCCTGCTTATGCCTCATAAAAATGCTGGCTCACAGGCACTTGTGGCCTGGCTTTTGTTGGAAGTTATTCCAGCCAGGATCACTGGTATAAAATAAAGCTATTCACTGCCTCCTGACTCCTGCAGTGTTGTTCCTTTCCTAGCCTCAGTTTTGCTGCAACATAGCCTTTTCATTTCATATATCCAAGTCACTTTGCCAAGTTTGTGCTGCCTTGAATTTGGTGTGATTTATAATTTTTAAAAGTCACACCTTCATTATAGGCATCTGGAAAATTATTGCTGTTTTGCCTGTGTAAATCTCCCCTTCACAGTCGCTGAACTTATTTTGAGTTCTCAAAGCGTATTCTAACCTATTAGTAATTAAAATGGAAGGAAATTACGGGGCTCATAAATGCCAGCTGCATTCTGTATTATTGTTTGAGAACAGATAATCCTTGACTAATCTCTTCTGAATGATAAAAGTGCTATCTATAAATTTTTCCTGTTATGATTGCTGTAAAGTATGTTGTTTTGGGGCTGGAGAGATGGCTCAGTGGTCTAAAGCGCCTACTTGGAACAAGCTTGGCAAAACATCAGGGACCGCGGTTCGATCCCCCAGCACCACATGCCGGCCAGCCGCGCCCCCTGGTGGGCTGAGCCCCCCCCCACTAAATAAATGTTAAAAAATAAATAAATGCATACTGCTTTAAAAAAAAATAAAGTATGTTGTTTTGTGAATTTAAGAGGAAATTCACTTAACAAAATTGATCGCTTAAAATGTTAAATTTTGTGGTATTTAGTACATGCAGAACTTTGTATAATTATCTTTTTGGTTCTAAATACATTTCTCCCCCAGAGGGAAGTCCCGTGCCCTTTAAATAGTCATTTTCCATTTTCCCCTCCTCTCAGTTGGACAGTTGTTAAATTACTTTCTGTTTATCTGTTTAGAATATTTCATATAAATGGAATCATGCTACCAATGACTTTCTGTATATTATTTTACATAGTATATTTTCAAGGTTCATCCACATTATCAAATGTATCAGTATTTTATTCTACTTCTGGCTGAATAATTCATCCACTGAGTGACATTTTGCGTGTTGTGAACTCTTGTTTTTTTGAGACAGGGTCTCAATATGTAGTTCAGGCTGGCCTTGAACTCGCTGTGTAGCCCAGGCTGGCCTCAAACTTGGAGATACTGTGTTTTTTTGCCTTAGCTGCCACAGTGGTGGGACTACAGGGAACTACAGGTGTGCACCACCATGCTGACTTGAATAGTGCTGCTGTAATCTTGGGGTACAATTTAGGAATGGAAGTGGTGGGTCATGCAATTCTATGTGCAGCTGCCAAACTCTTTTCTACAATAGTTGTACCTTCTTGTATTGCCACCAGCAATATGTAAGATAGGAGAAGGGGTCCAGTTTAATCACTTTCTTTTCAACATTTTTGTTTTCCCTTTTTTCTTCTCTGACAGTCACCTCATGGTTGTGAAGGTGGTATGTTATTTTGGTTTTGATGGGTGCATTCTAATAACCACTGGCATTGAATGTCTGTGCTCCTACTAGTCTTTGGACAGATGTCTTCAGATCATTCTTCGTGTTCTCTCTCTCTCTCTCTCTCTCTCTCTCTCTCTCTCTCTCTTTCCCTGTATTTTTGTATTTTTTTTTCCTTCTTGTTCTCTCATTGGATCTTTTTGTGGTTCAGTTGTGAAAGTTCTTCATATATTTGGGATTCTAAAATTTGTATTTTTTCTGATAGTTTTCTTATCCCAAATGTTTTTAATTTTAATGAAATCTGATTTTTTGAGCTTATCTTTGTACTTTTAGAATTTTATCTGTTGCTAAATCCAGGGTCAAGATTCACTTCCATTTTCCTCAGAAATTTATTGCTTTAGCTATTATATCTAGTTCTACTTTTTTGTTGTTGTTTTGTATTTTGTGCAGGGTCTCATTACGCAGTTCAGACTTGTAGTGATCCTCCTGTTTTCACCCTCCCCAGCACTGGGATTACAGGTGTGCACTACACACCCAATCTCTGTCAATAGTTTAGCAAGCCTGGGGGCAGGGCCAGCATGGCATGTGGTGCCCGGGATTGAACCCTGGTCCCTGCACTTGCCTAAGCATGTGCTTGGTCCTCTGAGCTATCTCGCTGACCCTAGATCTACTCCCCCCTGCCCCTTTTTGAGATAGGCTCTTGTTGGCCTTGAGCTCACTTTGTAGCCCAGGCCGGTCTCAAGCACTCAAAATCCTTCTGCCTTGGCCTCCTGAGTACTGGGATTACAAGCGTACACCACTATGCCTGACTTCTGTATCTACTTTAAGGGGTTTTTTTTTTTTTTCTTCCTCGAATGCCTTCAGGGCACTTTTGGCCAGCGGGAGAGTTGTGAGGTTCGAACTCCAGGAACCTGAGGCTGACAGCTTTGTGGAAGCAGCCACTTAAAGGACTGAGCTAGGGCCAGGCCCCCTGTATCTACTTTAAATTAAGTTTTGTATATGGTTTGTTGCCAGACTACATTCTTTTCTGTGTAGAGACCCACTCGTTCTACTACAATTTGTTGAAGAGACCCTTTTCTTATTGAATGTGTTTGGCAACTCTGTCTAATCAATAGGTGATAGATGCATGAATTTATTTGTGAACTTTCAATATTTTTTCTTCTTATTTTTTTTAGATGGTCTTGCTCTGTAATTTAGGCTGGCCTTGAACTCACTGTGTAGTTCAGGTTAGTCTTTTTTTAAATTTTCTTTTTATGTACTCAGAACAGGGTCTCACTATGCAGCTGGAACTCTTAGTGATCCTCCTGTTTTCAGCACTGGGATTACAGGCGTGTGCCACCATGCCTGGTTTTGGTGTCTGGCACAGAGTGCCCAGATTCCAGGGCCTGCACAATGTGCGGTACTGGGAATCGAACCTAGGTCCTTGTGCTTGCCAGGCAGGCACTTAGACCGCTGAGCTATCTTCCTGGCCCTCTTTGGTATTTATAAAATAATGTTGGAACTTACTATTTCAGAGAATTCACTTTGAAAGATTTTCTATGTACAGAAGTACAGTATAATTATCTTAAGAGACATGGTTTTTACTAAAATGCTGTATTGTCACTAGTGAGCCTAGTGTGTTAAAGGTTGGATTGCTGTGCTACAGTGGGGCTTTTTGTTATTTACTGAAACCTCTCAGGAATGTGGAACATGTTTTGCTGGTTGCTAGAGAAGGTAAGGAAGTGAATTGGGCAAATGGTGGAACTTTTTTGTTCTTAAAGACCCATGCCCCCCCCCCCAAAAAAAAATTGGGCTCTATGATGCTTCACTCTAAGTAGCAAAATATGTTATAATAGAGAATCCAGGAGTTTAGATAGTAATGGAATCAGGGTTCACCCTCATGTCAGCTGCAGGGAATAGCTTTCTTCTTGTGGATTTTTTTTTTTTTTTTTTTTTTTAAGTTATGTTTGTTGGTTTGGGCTTCTTGTGAATGTTTTTTTTTTGAGACAGGTTCTCACTATATATAGCTCAAGCTGGCCTCAAATTTGTGGTGAACTCCTTCCTCAGCCTCCTGAGTGCTGAGACTGCAGGGGTGTGCCACACTTCCAGCTGTGGAATTTCTTAATGTCATTTGTGGCAGAGGTGCCCTTCCCTTTGCTTTTTAGCTCCACAAGTTTTTTTTTTTTTTTTTTTTTTTTCCTTTCTCTCTCTTTTTTGCTTCGACATGAAAGCCTTGTCTTCCTTGTCCATCTTGTGGGCTAGCTGTTGGCTGTATCAGGGGCTCCTTGCCACCTTTGTGGTTGGACCTGTGCTGTGGCTGGACATGTGCCTGCTGCCCCTTCCAAAGACTCTGCTCCTAAGGCAGAAGTAGGAAGACATTTTATTTTAATGCAGCAAATAAGCATGGGCATAGATATGGGCCAGAGTATGTCCTTCAGATCTGTTTCTAGTTGTCAGGAGTGCATGCTAGACCAGAAGGAACATGAACATGCTGTGTTTTTTTAGTTCTCTTGAATACTAAGGAGTGACAATATCTAAGATCTTCAGTTACCTCTATATTACGAATAATTCTGTGTGTAAGAGAGGATAGAGCTTTCTAATGATGGTTCAGCAAGTTGGTTATGCAGAAATGTGTTCCCTGGAGAGTAGTTGGTTGCATCAAAATCTTTGTTAGCATTTATTTTAAATAACTGCTAGTAGTTCTCTTCCCACTACCCACACTGTAGTTTGTAAAAGCTGAGCTAGATCGTCTTTAGACACATTGGAATCTGTAGTGTGTAGGTACTTAGAATGATATGTCTTACATCGTATATGTCATGTGTCATACATATAGGTTGAATTTTGTGGAAATAATAAGATGGAATAATATTAATAATACATTCCCTTAACATCACATGGTAAAATGTAATAGTAGAATGACTTCATACCCTTTAATGGAGTTAAGACTTCATGAGGAAGTGGTAAATTGGAAGAGATTGTTTTAGAGATAAGGTGTGATTGAAAAATGACTTAAATTTTTATTATTTGATTGATTTTTCAAGACAGGGTCTCACAGTTCAGGCTGGTTTTATTTTTTTATTTTTTATTTTTTTTCATTTACTTATTTATTTATTTCTGGTGGTACCAGGGATCAAACTCAGGACCTTGTACTTGCCATGCAAGCACTTATTCCACTGAGCTATTTCCCCAGCAACTTTTGTTTTATGAAATTCTTTGGTTATTTAAAAGGTCTTTAGTGATACTGTTCTATGAAGTATTTTTATTTATTTTTCATTTTTATTTATCTTTATTTTTATTTTTGGGAGTACCAGGGATCAAACTCAGGACCATGTGCTCCTCAGGCAGGCGCGTTTGCCTCTGAGCTATCTCCTC
>NW_004524628.1:5853623-5858629 GCF_000260255.1 Octodon degus
AGGCATAACATGGAACGGGTATTTTTCATCAAGCATTGATATGTTAAACTTTAAGTCCCTACAGAATATGATGAAAAAACATTTAAAAAATTAAAATATATTTAAGAAATAGGCATAAAGAATCATATAATTCTTATGTTTACACATAAGTCCAGAAATCTAATCATATGCAGCCTTGTAGCAGGACAGTCCCACAACATTCTTTTTGCTATCTCCTGCCTTCATTCACCACCCTCTTCTTTTTGAACAATCATCTACCTGAGAGACATCATAGCAGCAACTGGCATGTCATGACATGCAGCCCGTATTCAGAAGACCAGAATGACAGGCACGCCAAGCATGAATCTACTATTACAAATTGCCATCTTACATTTTTTTTGTGTGTGTGTGTGTGAACATATTTTTCAGTTCCCTTGGGTGTCCTTAGACATAGAAGTGAAATTGCAAGGTCAAGATTAACTCTGTGTTTAACTTTTTCAGGAACTGCCAAGGAGTCTAACTTTCTTATCAGGAGTTGTCATAAATATTTTAATCAGCGTCTCATTTTCTTCACAAACTATGGTGGGGGTGGGATGTAGGTTAGAGGGTCCATCAGAGATTTGGATGTGGGTTATGTTGCATTTGTAGATCAGTTTGGGGAGGAATAATGCCGGTATTATGCTTTCTGACATATGAACCTGGGTATTTGTCCATCTGGCCATCCTACTGCCCTTCTGTCCATCCTTACAGTTTTCAGAATATATGATATATGGTTCTGTGTTTAAATTGTGCCTGTTTCCTTTTAATGCTATTATAAATAGACTTTTTCTTAATTTCATTGCTAATGCATAGAAATACAGTTTTTATGTATTGATCTGTTCTGCAGGCTTGCTACATTCTTTTTCTTTTCTTTTTTAGCACTGATGGCTTTTTGTATTGTGAATTCCTTAGACTTCCCTATGTCATTGCCCATGCTAACATCAGGATTCTTTTCTCATCTGGATGGCTTTTATGAGTCTTGCCTAATCCTCTGGCTGAAGCTTCCAGTAAAATGTTGAATAGGAGTACTAATTAGAAGTAAGAGTAGATGTTCTTATTTTGTTAATTGTTATGGTTTGTGTGTATTTGTCCCCCCCAAAGCCTCATGTCATCGAGGTACAGTTCTATAGTTTGTGGTTAATTCATGATCCAAGGCTGGGATTATGGGTCTGAGTACTGCTGGGATTATGAGTGTGAGTGCTACACCCAGCATGGAGTGGATAGCCTGAGTCTAACATAAGAGAGACAGAGACAGACTTGATCTTTGTAGCCATTGTTGCTGCTGCTACTCCATTTTGATCTTGCTCTTTGCTGCCACCATGAATGGATGCCCTCTGCCCTGTGTTACTCTGCCTTGGAGCCAGCCAAGTATGAACTGAAACTTCCAGTAACTGAGCTAAATAAACCTTTCCTTTTCTACTTTTCGGTGTTGGTATTTGTCTCAGCGATGAGAGAAGAGTAACCAAGACAGTAATCTTTTTATTTATTTATTTTTCTTTGTTGGTAATCTTGAGGGAAAAAACTTGCAGCTTTTCAACAGTAAATATGCTGTTGTATTTTTTATAGATGTCCTTTATCAGTTTGAGGACTTAGCCTTTGTTGTGTGTTTTTGTCTTGACGTTGGATTTAGTCAAATATTTCTTCCACTTATAAAGATAATCATTATGGCTTTTTTTTTTATCCTGCACATGCTGGTAGATTACCTTCCTTGATTGATTTTTCTCATCTTGCAGTACTGGGTTAGATCCTACTTTGGTCATGATTGGTAGGATTTGTTTGAATGGTGTCGAGAAATCCCATGTATTTTTCCCCATTAATCTTTATGTAATGAATTAATTTAGGTGTGTTTTGCTGAACAGCTTGAAGTTGAATTAAAAAACCACTTTGACAGTTTAACCGGACAGTTTAAAGTCACTAGCATTACTTGGGAGGGATTATAGGCAGTTATTGTGCCGCATGACTACATTTTGGTCAACGGTGTACTGCATATACCATGGGATCATTAAGATTATAATGGAGCTGCCAAACTCACCTGGTGGCTGATATAGCCTTTGTAATAACACCATAATACAGTGTGTTACTCATGTTTGTGGTGAGGCTGGCATAAACGGTCTGCTGCTGGTTGTATAAAAGATGTACAATCATGTGCAGTACATAATAATGAGTAATGGTAATAGCTTTTTTATTGATTTATTTTTTAAAAATCCTTGGTTACTGGTACACGTGTTCACAATATTTTTTAACATTATTTTAAAGCAACGATGGTGAACCTTTTAGTGCATTCAGTGATGCAAACAGCCTGCTGAAGAACGTGTGCCATACGTTTGCCACTACTATTATAGTGTGTCTTTTGCTTATAAAAAACTTACTGTAAGACAGCATGAAGTGAGCTGGGGATACAGCTCAGCACTCTTAAGTGCCTGCCTGTGAAGTGCGAGGACTTGGGTTTGATCCTGGGGACTGTGTGCTGTGCCAGCCCGAAACTGGGTGTTGGTGCATGCCCATAATCTCAGCATTGGGGAGGCTGAGATAGGTGGACTACTACTAGTCCAAGCTGCTTAGTAAGACCCTGTACCAAATAAATGAATGAATGAATGACAGCATGAAGTGTTAAACTTGCAGCAGTCTCGTATACCTCATATGTATATCATCTCAATTGCATCATTTTTTTCTTATACTTTAGGTATTTTCCTCCCCCTCTCCGTCTTCTCCCTTCTCTTCTCTTTACTCCTCTCCCTCCCCTTCCCCCTTCCTTTTCCTTCCCTCCCTTCCTTGCTTCCTTCTTTCCCTCCGTGTTGAGATTGAACGCAGATCTTTGGCACTAGGTTATACTCCCAGCTCTTCTTGTGCTTGATTTAGTATCAGGTTGTTTTGTTCACAGTGGCCCTAGGATCAGGAATCTATATCATATATAAAAATATACTACATATTTTTATATGTGTGTAGTAGGCTACTGTGTGCCATTTGTGTGGATATATTCTGTGATGATGAAATTGACAAAATTACGTAATTATTCATTTTTATGAGTATATCTCCATCATTGAGCAACACATGATTGTATTTGAACTTATTTCTACCACTCTTTGTATTTGTGCCACCTCTGTCATGCTTTTTTAAAAATCTTTTTTCCTTTTTCCATTTACAGTGCATTAGAACTTACACAGGATCATTTTCTTTCCTTCCCCATACCTACCTCATCTGAAACCAATATTTAGTGCCCTTATAAAACAATACACAAGCTATGGGACTATGATTCATATTTAAAATTTTATAATCTCTCCAGGCCAGTGACTTTTTTTTTTTAGTACTGGGGAATGAACTCAGGACCTTGCACTTGCCAGGCAGGTGCTTACACAATGCTGAGCTATCATCCTAGCCCAGTGACCTTTTATGTTAAGGTTGGATATTACCTACTTCAAAATTACTTGTCAGGACTGAATCTGAAAGAGTAGGTTATCTACTTGGTAGACTTTTCTATTGTTCTCTTGTGAATTTAATTTGCTCTCCTGTCATAATTATGTAAAATGATTTACTCTTTTAGACTTGTTAAAAGCCAACAAAAATCTTAAAGAAATGAGATACTGGAAAATAATTTTCAGGGTTTAGAAATTAGGAGTAGTAGGTAACTGATTCAGACCAAAGTTTTGTCTCCAGGGGCCGGCCAAATAGCTCAGTGGATTAAAGCACTGCAAACAGGCACAGGGACGGGGGTTCAATCCCTGGGCCTGCCATGCTAGCCCCCCCCCCCCCCCGGGGTGTGCTGAGATGGCATTTGAGACTAGGCATGGTAACACGCACATGTAATCCCAGCTCTTGGGAGGCTATAAGCAGGTGGATCACTACAAGTCTGATGTAGTAGTGAGACACTGAACACCCTGTAGACCCTTCCCTAAATACAAAAAAAAAAAAGTTTCATCTCCAGAAAAAATGGCAAGCATCAAGATATCAATCTATAACAAATGCTGGAGGGCTGTGGGGATAAAGGAACCCTTTTCCACTGTTGGGAGTGTAATTGGTACCACCACTATGGAAATTGGAGATTCCTCAAAAACCTGGGATTAGAGGTCCCATTTGATCCAGCTGTTCCACTTCTGGAATTAAAAACATACCACAGCAATATGTGTACATCCATGTTTGTAGCAGCAGCACAATTAATAATAGCTGAATCTTGGAAACAACCCAAATGTCCATCAACTGAGAAATGGATAAAAAAGATGTAGTCTTTCTGTATAATGATGTATTACTCCACCATAAAGAATAAACTTAAGGGCCGGGGAGATGGCTCAGTGGAATAAGCGCTTCCCTGGCAAGTGCAAGGGCCTGAGTTCAATCCCCAGTTCCGCAAAAAAAAAAAAAAAAAAAAAAAGAATAAACTTGAGACATTTCTTTACCATAAAGAATAAACTTGAGACATTTCTTTACCATAAAGAATAAACTTGAGACATTTCTAAGTAAATGGATGGAACTTGTGACCATACATTTAAGTGAAATAAAACAAACTAACGTGTATAAACAGTCTCCCTGGTGTGAGAAACTGAAAGAATAAATGACCAAAATGTACAATAGATATTGCAAAATGGGAAGAAATTGTTCAAAAGGAAAGATAAACTAAGGTGGTAGAAGGGGAAAGGAAGGAAGGGAAAAGGAAAATAACTATAAGGTAGCTAACCTACTAATGTCTCTTAGTTGAAAAGAGAGGCTTGTGCTAATACTGTTTGGAGAATTTTTTATGCTCATATCTTGTGCTCGTGAGTAACTAATTTGAAGATAATGATACACAGTGCATTAACTATTGTTATTTTCATTGTCTTGTTATGAAATTTTATTTTTTCCATAAGTTTTTGTGTAACTCATAATTTTTTTAAATTGAACTTTAATATTTTATTATACACTATTTCAAACACAGTGAACCCTCATTTGTATGTATTACCTGGATTTAAACATTATTGGCCTTTTAACCTCATATGTGGTCTTATTTTTATTTTTTA
>NW_004524628.1:5858729-5871989 GCF_000260255.1 Octodon degus
CTGAGCGGAGCCGGGCCGGGCCGCCGGTGCAGGGGCTGCTGCTCAGGGTCGCCGCCGACAGAGCGCTCCGAGTCCCCGGCCGGCGCCCGCGCCGCACCCAGGCTGGTTTTAAATTCACTATGTAACACAGCATGGTCTCAAACTCCTGGGTTCCTCATACCTCCGTCCTCCTGTCTCAGTCCTGAGTTCTGATATTATAGGTGTGTACCACCATGCCTACATAAATTTTTTAAAAAGTAGTACAGTAAGAGAGATATACTACATTATATTCATTGATCTTCCTTGAAATATTCCCTTGCTTTGAGCACACATCTTATCCATGAGATCTGGGAAGAGAGTCTAATTCGTTTTCCTTTTCTCTGCATTGTAGACTTGTCTCTCCAACTTTTTAGTAGTTTCTAACTTTCTGATGGTTCCTTCCTGCTTCCTAGTGATTTGGTTCTTTTCTGTCTCTGGGTTCCTGATTTGTAGTTAAGAGTGATTCTTGCTGTGCTTTTCTGTAGTTGCAGCCAGGTGGTGGCTGAGGTGGAATCATCTTAAAACCCTAGGGGTATCACGGTAAATTTTTTGTAAGGTGCATTATTGAGGAAGTATAATGCTCACGTTTATTTTTGAATTTTTTTTTTTCCCCCCCAGAACCAGGGATTGAACTCAGGTCCTTGCACTTGCCAGGGAAACGCTAATGCCACGAGCCATCTCCCCAGCCCCAATTATTATTATTTATTTACTTTTTTGTTTTTGCTGGAACCAGGTATTGAACTCAGGCCCTTGTGCTTGCCAGGCAAGTGCATATTCTACTGAGCTATCTCCCTGGCCCTGCTCACGTTTATTTTTTAGGAGTATTTCAATTGATGAATTACTAATTTTACTTTTCTGAGTTTTGTTATATTTTACAATGTGCACTTACCAGGAAAATGAAATACCAATAAAATATCAACTATGTAATGAATGTTTAGAATAAACATCAATATTTTCTACATTAATAGTTTGCCTACTAAAGCTAAAAAATAACAAATTCCTGTGTGAACTATAGTGAGGATACGAATAACAGACATAATCTTTGCTTTAATTATCATACCCAAGGCTGTCTTCACACATGACAACAGCATGTTCCATCGTAGGTCTTGCTCACACTGACAGCACATGTGCTTAGCTTTCCTTTCCTGTTTGGCAGGCCGTACTTGTTACTGCTCTTGTCTTTCTCTTTTGCTAGGAGCTTCATATTATATTATACTGTATGTACTTTACCAGGAAAATAAAATATTAATACATCAGATATGTGATATATGCTTAAAATAAACATCAACATTTTCAACATCAACTGATTGCTGACTAAACCTAAAAAATAACAGAAATACATTCCTATATGAACTACAATGGAAATACAAATAAAAGTCACAAAAATAATCATTACTTCAATTATCACACTTAAAGCAGTTTTCACACATGAAAACAGCGTGTTCTGTACACAGGCATTGCTTGCACCACTAGTACCTGTGTTTCATTTTCTTGTCTCCTTTAGTAGGCTATACTTGACATCTTGCTTGTTTTCCTATTTTTGTAGGAGGTTCTTGTAATACTGCACCTGTCTACCTGTCTGTTCACACACAGGTCTGCTCCAGAATTCTGCGGAGTTCTTTGGGCAGATGCATATTGTTATTCCTGTGTTGTAATCAATCATCACTCAGTTACAGTCCCAGTCCTAGTAAGAAAATATCTTTCTGATGTTTTGTACTTTTTACTTCCTTTCTTAACTATGAAACTTTATGGTTAGAATGGAGTAAAACAACCATTGGCAAATGTTTCGTGCTTTGAGTGATGTAGTTGCTGCATAACTTGTCAATAACATCTACACTTTTTTTTAGGTTTTTTTTTTTTTTTTGTGAAATGTGATCATTTCTGGCTTCATTTGTGTTGAGGCTTTACTATCTTTTTTACAAATATTTATTTGTTTGGTACAGTGTGTTTTTACTCACTGCAGGCTCCTAGTGATCCTCCTTTCTCAACCTATCCAGTTCTGGGATTATAGGCATGGATTCCAGGCATGTGCCCCCACAATCTGGTTTCAGGGCCAGCACAGTGTGGGTTTCCAGCTCCGCATGTGGTACCAGGGATCAAACTTGGGTCTTTGTGCTTGCCAGACAGGTGCTTACACCATGGAGCTATCTCCCCAACCCCTTGTTTTTGTTTTTTTAAGATAGGATCTTGGTATGTAGCACAGGCTACTTTGAACTGACAGGATCCTCCTGCCTTAGCCTCCCAAGTATGGGGATCACAGGCTGGGATTACAGACTACCAACATGCCTGGCCTCACTATCAATCTTACAATCATAGTGTAATGTTGACAGTATCAGTACTACTTTGTTCTTTACCATATAGAAGGCCAGCATTATGTCTTTCTAAAATTCAAAGATTGTACTATGCATTGCTCTATTATGAACTATAAGGTAAGTTTTATTTTGTTCTTGTTTGTAGTTCCTGTGCTGGTTAATTGCTATTGTTTTAGCAACTGTATCATCAGTGGATAACTAGTGAACCAGTTGTCAAATGTGATATTTCAGTTACTTATTGAAATAGGTGTAACAAGTCTGATCACAGTTTGTTGCTCTGTGAATGAAGATCTGGCAGCCAGTGGAGCTCCAGAGTAAATTTCTAAATTCAAGGTGTAAAATAAAATGTCTTTGCATCTACCAGGGCATATATTTTTATACCATATTTGGAAGGTTACTTGGCATATATTGCTGAAAGCTTCAACAACCACGAAATGATGCAAATTGCTCATCAGTTGTCATGTAGTTTAGACAGTGTCTTTATTGCTTGGAAGATTGAAACAAAGCTTTCAAAAACTGAGCAATAGCAGCCAAATTGTTGGATATTTATCTTTCTGGACCAGGCTGATGACAGACAGGTGAAGCATCACAAAAACCTCCAAAGAAATTTTAGCTATGTTTCCTGGTAAGTATAGAGTTGAAATCTTAGGGGTGTTGAGTTACACTAAAATTTGGAATCTTTTGTGTTTTTTCTTTTTTTTTTTAAATTAATTTTATTGAGAAATAGCAATGAGACAATTTCAAAACTGATTAGTAGGACAGCTTCAGTAATTAATACATTGCATATTGTTGTCTTCATAGTGGTTATTCATAGGACAAGATGCAGACATGATATCTTGTCCAAATGCTATTAGTACCAGTCTTTCTTCTCATTGAATTAAGAGAAAATAGCTGTATATCTATGCTATTTTGTATATACAGATATAAATGTTCCTCCATTTCTGTCCCCTTTTTTTGTTCAGTTTTGTTAGAGATGGGTATTCCATTGCCATTTAAATATTGTAGGTGCGTAAATTCAGCAAAATAATCCAATATAGTCTAGTAGTCCATAATAGTAGTGGGTTATCCATAAGACTGACAATGTCAGAAGTTGTTGACTTGAGCCTTTTACAACTGAGCATATTAATATGGCTTTACTTTTCATACTTTTTTGTACTTTTCTGCTGGATGGTTAAGACCAAAATAAAGCAAGATCTATATAACAAGAAATGTAACTTTTGTATCTGACAAGGTCAGTCAGATCCCTTCAGGATTTACCCTAAAACCCTGTACAGCAGCTTGTAGATCCTTTGTCAGTGTCAGCCATGCAGATGAGTCACGGCCATTACTTGACCAATTTGCTGTCTGTAAAAACCTGAGAGAATGTTTTCTCTCCATGTTACTCTCCTTAGGCATACTCTCAATCATCAGTCTCTTTCCTCTGTGGCCCCATAATCTCCTTGATCAGAAAATATGGAACACCACTGAGTTACAGTATGTTAGAATAGAGGTTGTGCTATCCTAAATCTTCACTGACCTTGAAAGGCTAGGGCCAAAATGGCTGTCCTTGCAGCCCTTTTTTTTCTTTAATTTTTGGTCTGCAAACCTAAGTTGTTAATCCTCCAGAAGAGAAGCTTAAAGATATTATTACCCTATAGCATAGGCAGTTGAACTTAACCTCACTATCTGTCTGAATATCAGACATCTTAGACATAACATGGAACAAGTATTTTCCATCAAGTATTGATATGATATATGATATATGATATTATTAAACTTTGAATCCTTACAGAATGTGAAAAAAGAAAATAAAATAATAAAATAATATTTAAAAAGTATGAATAAACAATTACATATTTTAACACAGAAATTTAGAAATCTGACCTTTACAGCATTATAGCAGAACAGTCCTATGAAATATTTTTTCTTGTCTCTGGTTTTCATTTATTACCTTTTGTTAAACAAACATTTATTTGAGAGACAGTATAGCAGTAATTGGTATGGCATGACAAGCAGTACATATTTAGAAGACCAGAATGACAGGCATTCCAAGCATGTCCCTAGTATTACACATTGCTGTCTTCAGTGCAGTTGTTTAGTTCACAGGTATCAGCATATATAGTTAATATATATGTAGAATCCTACCAATTTACTACTAGTTTCAAAAACCTGCTGAAAATTCTCAGGATCAGTGCCTTAACCATCTTGTGCATATAAATGTATGGTTTTGCCCATCGTTTTCTAGCTTTTCTCCTTGCCCTCTCTTCGTTGTTTAATCATTAAGTTCTCACTTTTTAAAAAATTGTGTTATACTTTTCTATTTTTATTTCTTTTGAGTTCTTTTTTTTAAAAAATTTTATTTATGTGTGTGTGTGTGTGTGTGTGTGGCCAGCTCAGCCCACCAGGGGGCGGGGCTGGCAGGCATGTGGTGCTGGGGGATTGAACCGCAGTCCCTGTGCTTTGCCAAGCTTGTTCCAAGTAGGTGCTTTAGACCACTGAGCCATCTCACCAGCCCCTTCTTTTGAGTTCTTACACTAGGGAGACTATACGATATTTACACATAGAACTAGTTTATTTCACTTATGAGTATATCTTCAAGTGACATCCACTTAAATATGAAGGCTTTGAGTTTATCATTCTTTTTAGCTGAGTAATACTCCATTGTATAAAAATACCACATCTTTTTCATCCATTCCTCATGTGATGGGCATTTTGGTTGTTTCCAAGATTTGGCTATCACAAATTGTGTTGCTATAAACATACGTGCACGTATATCACTTTGGTAAGATTTTTCAGTTCTTTTGGGAAAATTCCCATTAGGGGGATAGCTGGTTTGAATGGGATTTCCAGTCCTAGTTTTTTAAGAAACCTCCACACTGATTTCCATAATGGTCGCACCAGTCTACATTCCCACCAGCAGTGGAGAAGGGTTCCTTTTTCCCCACAGCCTGTCCAACATTTATTGTCGGTTGATTTCTTTATGATAGTCATTCTTTGAGGGTGAGATGGTATCTCAGTGTTGTTTTAATTTGCATTTCACGGATGGTTAGTGATGTGGAGCTTTTTTTTCATATATTTATTCGCTTCTATAATGTCCTCTGAGAAGTGTGTGTTCATCTCATATGCCCATTTTTGGATTGGGTCTTTAAATTTAGGGGCCCTAATGTTTTTTAGTTCTTTATAAATTCTAGAGTGCAGACCTTTGTCTGAGTGCTTATTAGTTAAGGTTTTTTCCAAATTTGTGGGTTGTCTTTTCACTTTGTTGATAATTTCTTTTGATGTGCAAAAACTTCTCAGTAAGAGGAGATCCCGGTTGTTAATTCTTCCAATTATTACCAGTGCGATTTGATTTTTGTTCATGAACTGTTTGTCTACCCCTATGTCTTCAAGAGTTCCTTCTACTTTCTTTTCCAGGAGATTTAGTGTTTCTGTTTTAATGTTTAGATCTTTAATCCATTTTGACTTTAGCTCAGTGCATGGTGATAGACCTGGGTCACATTTTAGTTTTCGGCATGTAGAGAGCCATTTTTTCCAGCACCATTTGTTTAAGAGGCTATCTTTCTTATAGTAAGCGTGTTTGGCCCCTTTGTTGAAGATAAGGTGGCTGAGTGTGTTTGTAGTTGCTTCTGCATCTTCTAATCTATTCCATTGATTCTCAGGTCTATTTTGTTGCTAGTGCCATGCTAATTTCATCACAGTAGCTTTGTATTATTATTTCAAGTCAGGAATTGTTAATGCCTCCTGCCTTGTCTTTGTTGCCCAGGATTGCCTTTGCTATTCCAGGTCTTTTCTGGTTCCAAATAAATTTTAGGAATGATTTCTGTATATCTGTGAGGTATGTTGGTGATATTTTGATGGGAATTACATTAAATCTCTACAATTTTGGGAGTATGGCCATCTTCACAATGTTGGATCTTCCTATCCAGGAGCATGGAATATCTTTCCATTTTCTGAAATCTTCTACGATCTCTTTTTTCAGAGTACTGTAATTTTCCTTGAAAAGATCTTTGACTTCTTTAGTTAGATGGATTCCAAGGTATTTCATTTTCCTCGGTGGTATTGTAAAAGGTATTATTTCTCTAATTTCCCTCTCAGTGTGTTTGTTATCTGTGTAGAGGGATGCTATTGACTTTGGGGTATTGACTTTGTATCCTGCTATGCTACTGAATTTGTGTGTCAATTCTAGTAACTTCTTGGTGGAGTTTTTTGGATCTTCCAAGTAAAGTATCTTGTCATCTGCAAATAACGATAGTTTAACTTCTTCTTTACTTATTCTTATTCCTTTTATTTCTCTCTTTTCTAATGTCTTTAGCTAATGATTCCAGAACTATATTCAATAGGAGTGGTGATAGAGGCCATCCTTGCCTTGTACCCGATCTGAGAGTAAAAGATTTCAGTTTTTCCCCATTTAGAATTATGTTAGCCACTGAGTTGTCATAGATGGCTTTTATCAGATTGAAGTAGAGGCTATCTATTCCAATTTTCTGTAGGACTTTGAACATGAATGAGTGTTGGACTTTGTCAAAAGCCTTTTCTGCATTGATTGAGTTGATCATGTGGTTTTTGTATTTGGCTCTATTGATATAGTGTATTACAGTTATAGATTTGTGTATATTGAACCATCCTTGCATCCCTGGGATGAATGCTAACTGGTCATGGTGTATGATCTTCTTGATGATTTGTTGTATAATATTTGCTAGGATTTTATTGAAGATTTTTGCATCTGTGTTCTTGAGGGAGACTGGCCTGTAGCTCTCTTTTTTAGTTGCGACTTTCCCTGGTTTTGATATCAGTATAATACTTGTCTCCAAGAAAGATTTTGGGAGGATTGCTTCCTTTTCAATTTTATTGAAGCGTTTGAGGAGTATAGGGACTACATCTTCTGTAAATTTCTTGTAGAATTCAGCTGTGGATCCATCAGGACCTGTACTTTTGTTTGTTGGTAGGTTTATTACCTTTTTTTTTTTTTTTTTGGTGCAACCGGGGATTGAACTCAGGCATTTGCACTTGCCTGGGAAGTGCGTGTTCTACTGAGCCATCTCCCTGGCCCTGTTTTTTATTTTTTTTTATTTTTGTATTTCATTGGCTGTTACTAGGTTATTGACAGTTGTTATGTCTTGATTCAGTTTTGGTAATTTGTACCTTTCTAGGAATTAGTGCATTTCTTCTGTGTCTTCTATTCTGTGAGAGTAAAGATTTTCAAAGTAGCTATTAATAATATTCTGATTTTCCACTGGATCTGTGGTAATTACAACCTTTTCATTCCTTATTGGTTGTATTTGAATTTTTTCTTTCCTCTTTTTGATGATGTTAGCTAGGGCTTATCGATTTTATTTAATCTGTCCAAGAACCAGCTTTCTTTTTTTTTGAAGAACAAAACATTATAAAAATTTTAATTTACAGAGAATAATAAACAGTAAAATGATACAGAATTTCAAAACAAGATGACAAGAAATTCACAATGGTTATTATATGGCTTTTTTTTTTTTTAATTTTAGCAAGGGTCTACAGGGACTCACTACATAGATTGAACTTGTAGTGATCCACCTGTGTCCAGCCTCCCAAGATCTGGGATTATAGGCACATGCCACCACACTGTCTCAATCGCTGTCCCAGTGTGCCCTAGGGGCGGGGCCAGCACTGCCTGCCGAGTATTGAACCTGGTGGCCGCATAGGTGCTTAGGCAGGCGCTTTATTTATTTATTTTTCCATAATTTTATTGAGAAACAAATAGCAATGAGAAAGTTTCAAATCAAATTGGTAGGACAGTTCAAGTAATTAAACATATTGCATACTCTCTTCCTAGTGGTTATTTGCTGTACAAGATGCAGACATGATATCCTATTTACAAACACTATTACAACAAATCCCTCTATTCATTAAGAGAATGTAACTATATATTCTAACCATTTTGAATACACAGATACAAAATGGACATTCATCTGTGTCCCCTTTTTTGTTTAGTTCCGTCATTTGAATATTATAGGTGTGTTAACTTAGCAAAATATGCTTTTGACAAAGTCCAACACTCATTCATGTTCAAAGTCCTACAGATAATTGGAATAAATGGCCTCTACTTCAGTCTGGTAAAAGCCATTTATAAAACCCAACGACTAACATAATTCTAAATGGGGAAAAACTGAAATCTTTTACTCTTAGATCTGGTACAAGACAAGGATGTCCTCTATCACCACTCCTATTCAATATAGTTCTGGAATCATTATGTACAGCCATTAGACAAGAGAAAGAAAAGGAATAAGAATAGCCAAAAAAGAAGTTAAATTATTATTTGCAGATGACATGATACTTTACTCGGAAGATCCAAAAAACTCCACCAAGAAGCTATAAGAATTAATACAGAAATTCAGTAGCATAGCAGGTTATAAAGTCAATACCCAAAAGTCAATAGCATTCCTCTACACAGATAACAAACACACTGAGAGGGAAATTAGAGAAACAATACCTTTTACAATACCACCAAGGAAAATGAAATACCTTGGAATCAACCTAACTAAAGAAGTCAAAGATCTTTTCAAGGAAAATTACAGTACTCTGAAAAAAGAGATTGTAGAGGATTTCAGAAAATGGAAAGATATTCCATGCTCCTGGATAGGAAGATCCAACATTGTGAAGATGGCCATACTCCCAAAATTGCTGTACAGATTTAATGCAATTCCCATCGAACTACCACCAACATACCTCACAGAGCTAGAGAAATCATTCCTAAAATTTATTTGGAACCGGAAAACACGTAGAATAGCAAAGGCAATCCTGGGTAATAAAGACAAGGCAGGAGGCATTACAATTCCTGACTTGAAATTATACTATAAGGCTACTGTGATAAAATCAGCATGGTACTGGCAACGAAATAGACCTGAGGATCGGTGGAATAGATTAGAAGATGCTAAAGCCCCAACGAACACACTCAACCACCTTATCTTTGACAGAGGGGCCAAACACGCTTACTATAAGAAAGATAGCCTCTTTAACAAATGGTGCTATAAAAACTGGCTCTCTACATGCCGAAAACTAAAATGTGACCCAGGTCTATCACCATACACTGAGCTAAAGTCAAAATGGATTAAAGATCTAAACATTAAAACAGAAACACTAAATCTCCTGGAAGAGAAAGTAGAAGGAACTCCTGAAGACATAGGGGTAGGCAAACAGTTCATGAACAAAAATCAAATCGCACGGGTCATAGTTGAAAGAATTAACAACTGTGGCCTGCTCTTATTGAGAAGTTTTTTCACGTCGAAAGAACCAGCTTTCTGATTTGTTAATTCTTTGAACTGTTTGTCTCAATTGAGTTAATTTCTGCTCTGATCTTTATTTCTTCCTGTCTTTGGGCTTTGCGTTTGGTTTGCTCTTCAGTTTTTAGATGTTGGAGGTTCAGCATTAGGGTGTTTATTTGTTCTCATTGTGTTTTCCTAATGTGTGAGTTAACAGCTATAAATTTCTCTCTGAGAACTTCTTTTCATCGTATCCCATAAATTCGGATAAGTCGTGCTTGAATTTTCATTGAATTGTAGGTTTTGTTGTTTCTTGTTTAATTTCATCTGTGACCCATTGGTTACTGAGTAGGGTGTTGTTTAATTTCCATGTTTTTAGGGCGTTTTTCTGGTTTCTTTTTTTGTTGATTTCCAGTTTCATTGCACTGTGGTTGGATAATATACATAGGATAATTTCTGTTTTCTTGCATATACTTAAGCTTATCTTTCTTTCCTTTTTTTTTTTGTATTTTTGTCTAACTTTGCATTCATTGGACTAATATTCAGCACATAATACCCATCATTAAGTGTAACTTACCAAGTTTGGGTTTGAGAAAAAGATTTATACACAAGGTTAATTTAGATATGAAGTTATTGATAGGTTCTAGTTGCTGCTAAATTGTAGTGGTTATCTAATATGGCTGAAGCCCTTAGAGCAGCAGCTTATCTTCCCAATGACCGCTTCCTCCTCCTTCCCCACTCCAGCTCTGGATGTAATTTCCTCTCACTCTCACACAGGCAGGAGAGACCCCACTCAGCTCCTTATGTGTAACTGAAACTGACCCTCTGACTCCACCCCCAGCAGACTTGCATAAAAGCCTCAGCATTCTGTGTCTCAAGTTAGAGGACTGTTCCTATCTGCGTTTGATCCTCTTCATGTCTTTAGAGTTATTAAAGCCTTCCTTTATCTTTCCTATCTCTTTATCGAATTGCTGAAAATCCTGTTATTATTTATTATCTTTTTTTTTAATAGAGCTTTCCATTTATATATTTATTTATTTATTTATTTATTTTTGGCGGAACTGGGGATTGAACTCAGGTTCTTGCACTCGCCAGGGATGCCCTTATTCCACTGAGCCATCTCCCTGGCCCCGATTTTATTATCATTTTGAGACTGTCTCACTGTGTTGTTCAGGCTAGTTTTAAACTTGCTTATGTACTCAAGATTATCCTTGAATATGGAGTAGCTCGTGAGGTTTTCTTTCTTTACTTATTTTTCCCTGAATACTTTTATACTACTTATCTTTAAATGACTTTGTTACATTGATCTCAGTGAGGAATGTTTCTCAATTTTTTTTCTTTTTGATACAGGGTCTTGCTATGCAGTGCAGGCTGGCTTTAAGCTTATTATGTAGCCTAAGCTAATCTCGAACTCACAGTGATCCTCCTACCTCAGCTTCCCCAAATGCTGGGATTGTAGGCATGTGCCACCACGCTTTTTTTTTTTTCCCCACCCAACCGGGGATTGAACTCAGGTCCTTGTCCTTGCTAGACAAGCGTTTATTCTACTGAGCCATCTCCCTGGCCTTTTTTTAAAAAATGTATTTGGTACAGGATCTACAGGGTCTCACTACATAGATCCAACTCGTATTCTCCTGTTTCCAGTCTTCCACGTGCTGGGATTATAGGAATGTGCCACCATGCCCAGTCTTAATCACCATCTCATGGTGTTCCAGGAGTGAGGCCAGCACAGCAGGCCAGGAATCCAACCGGCAACTTTGCTCTGCCTAAGCAGATGCTTTAGTCTGCTGACCTACCTGGACAGTATTTTGATTTTTGATGTTGAGAATTTAACCCAGAAACTCACATGTGAAGCAAGTGTTCTACCACCAAGATACATCCCTATCCCTTTATTTTTTTGTTTTTGAACGATTTTTATGTAATTATTCCAAAAGCCAATGTCAAAGTTGATTAAATGCTTGTATACACAATTAATAAATACCATGTTTTAAGAAAAAAATTAAGGTGGTCTAGTTGCCCTACATCCTCATTTTATTAATAAATAATTTTTTTAAGTCTTTTATTTAGAGAAAACTCAGAATGACATGCAGTTGTAAGAAACACGAAAGATGTGTGTATTCTATCTAGTTTCCAGTTGCAAAATTGTTCTATGGTATCATGACTCAGATACTAATATTGATGAAATCTACTGACAATATTGGAATTTGCTTGCTTTCATGTATACTTCTATTATGTAGTTATATACAGTATCAGCACATGTATTTGTATACCATAATCAAGATGCAGTTCTGTTTTGTTGTCCATTTTCCCCATGCTCATCTTCCTACATACCCACAAATCTGTTTTTTTTTTTTTAAATTTTGTCCTTTCAAAAAATGTTGTATAAATGCAATTGTATACAATATATGTAACCTTTTAAAATTGGTTTCTTCCTGCTCTGCCTAATTCTCTTGAGTTTTAGCTAAGTTGTTGCATATATCAATAGTTTGTTTCACTTTTTTTTCTGAATTAAATATTTTGTGCAACAGAAATGAATCACAACCATTTACCTGTTACAGGGCACATGGGTTGTATTTTAATTTTGGCTGTTATACATAAACCAAGCACAAAACCTTGTTTCTTTACAAACAAATTTTAATTAGGAATAAATGTTCAAGAGTACAATTGTTGGGTTGTATAATAAGTACATTTTTAGTTTTAGAAAAACTTTGACTATTTCCATACCTTTTTTCATTTCTAGGAGCAATGTCTGAGTGATCTAGTTCCTTTTAGTCTTATCAGCATTATTATTATTTTACCACTTTTTGAGGCAGCATTCTTTGATATATAATGATGCCTGTTGAAACTTAAATTTGCATTTCCTAAATTACTAATAGTGTGGAAAGTGTTTTTATTTGTCATATTAGTGTTGTATGCCTATTGTCCATTTTCTCACTAGATTGTACTTTTAGTTGAGTGTTAAAAATATATTTTGGGTGTTAGTTCTTTTTCAGGTGTGTGATTTAAGTGTTTTCTCCCACTTTGTATCTTTTTTTCTATTCCCTTCAAAAATCTTTCCCACAGCCAAAATTTTTAATTTTGATGAGTTTAAGTTGTTTGAATTGTGTTTTTAACTTTAAAAATTAACCTTTTTACTTATGCTGCATCCCAAATATTTTATTTTCCCCTAAAGTTTTTCATTTACGTTCAGTATGTATCTTGAGTTCATTTTCATTATAAGGAGTGAGGTTGATCAAAATGTTTGTTGAAAACTCTACTCTTTTTTTATATCAATTTGATTTTTTCCATAATTTTATTGATAAATAGCAATGAAACAGTTTCAAATCAGATTGGTAGGACAGTTTCAATAATCAACACATTGCATGCATTCTTCCCAGTGGTTAATTGCTGTACAAGATGCAGACATGATATACTATCTGCAGACACCATTGGAACAAATCATTCTATTCATTAAGAGAACGTAACTATATATCTAACCTAACCACTTTGAATACACAGACACAAAATGGACGTTCATCTGTATACCCTTTTTTTGTTAAGTTCCGTTATTTGAATATTATAGGTGTGTAAACTCAGCAAAATATTCCAAAAGAGTCCAGTAGCCCATAATAGTATTGGATCTTCTGCTTGACTGACAGTGTCAGAAATTGTTGACCTGAGTACTCTACAGCTCAGCATAACAGCATGGCTTTACTTCTTATATTTCGTTTTTATGCTTT
>NW_004524628.1:5878069-5891623 GCF_000260255.1 Octodon degus
TGCTTCTTTACTTCAGATGCTATGAGTTCTGAGAATTCTTTTTTTAATTCCAGAAAAGAATTGCGCTCTGAGTTCCTCTATATCTTTTTACTGTTGCGTATTTACTATCGATGCTATTAATTCATGCATTTGAACTGAGCTTGTGTCCTCAGCACTTGTTCTGGCTGGGCATTGGGTTTCTTTCTTATGTTTCTGCATTTGATTGTTTAGTGCAGATGTTATTAATTCAGGGATTTCTTTATTTCCAATCTGAGTTCCTCTATACCTTTCTGCAGCTGTTTCTTTATTTCAGAAGCTGTTGATTGATTGCTTTCAGCTGTGTGATTCCCAATTTGTTCTGTGTTAGTGTCCTCTGCACTTGTTATTGTTGGGCTTGGGTTCTGAGGTTGCATTTTGTTCCTTCTCATCATTTTGTGTAGCACTGTCTTCTGACCTTTTTTGTAGATCTTCATTGTAGTTACAACCTTAGCAGGTACTAAAGTTCAAGTGCAGATCTACAAAGTTTGGAGTTATCCAGCTGTGCCTGCCTTAGGTTTGGATGCTGTGCTCAGCTCCTTCCTGTTGCTGCCCTTGAGGGTGAACCTGTTGTGCCCCTCTGGCAAGATGTTCTGCTCCTGGACTAGCTGGGTGGTTCTATCCTCTACACTCTCTGCAGGGATTGCAGCTGCGGGGTTACACCCTAGGCCTGTATGCCAGGCTTGAGCTGAGCCTTGAGGGGACAAGGTGGAGTAGCAGGGAGAGGAAGCTCTTCCAACCACTCACCGGACCTGGACTAGGACTGGGTCTGAGGGTTCCAGGAATGCGGCAGAAATTCCTACTTGGCGGGCGGTGTAGGGTAGGTGCTGCGGAGTGTTGGGGTCATCCCAAGGGGATGGAAGAGGGTCTCACCCACACTGCGCCTGGGCTGGGACCAGTTATAGGTCCAGCTGGTGCAGGGTAGCCGGAAGCTCTCCCCTCAATTTGATTTTGTATCTTTGTAAAATAAGTTGTCCAGCTTCTCTGGGGCTATTTTTGGTTTCTCCATTTTGTGTCTGTTTCTATTCTAGTGCAGTATTTTTGTTTATTATAGTTACATATTAGGCCTTGAGCTCTCATAAAATGACTTTACATTTTAATCTTTTTTCATTATAAAACTGTTTTGGCCATGTTTAGTGCTTTTGCCCCCTTTTCTGTACTTAGCTATGTCTTAAAACTCTGGAGGGATTTTTATTAAAATTGCATTCCATATGTTATGTTTTGCATTGTCATCTTTTTTGTGTTAGGTCTTTTAGTCAATAAACATGGAATATCCATGTTTATTTAGATCTCTTTGGATTTCTTTCATCAACATTCTGTGATAGAGACCTTTTAAGTCCTGTAGATGTTTTTGTTTGATTTAAATATTTTATTATCTTAGGATTGAATGTAAATTATATTTTCTTAGTTTTTTTAAAGTTTAATTTTTAGAATTACAGAATATATTATTATATGGAGCATCCATATATTCCACATCCACTTCCCTCTATTAATATGGTTAATGTAGTTTCTTACACTTGTTATAACTAAAGAACTGCTGTATCATTAACTGAAATGCATGCATTTTACAGATTTGTTTTCTAAAAAAATCATTTATTTATTTTGTACAGGGTCTTATAACACAGCTCGGACTCATAGCGATCCTCCTGTCTCAGCCTCCCCAGTCTTGGGATTACAGGAGTGCACCACTACACCCAGGGTTCCAGGATTGAGTCCAGGTCCTGGCACTTGCCAGGCAGGCACTTAGACTGTGGAGCTATATCCTCAGCCCACATTTTACAGATTTAATTTTCCTACTGTCCTGATTTCTGTTTTTGTTTCAGGGTCCCAAATAGAGTTTCACATTATATTTAGTAGTCATCTCTGTGGATTCCTGTTCGTTTTGGTAGCTTGTCAGATTTCATCATTTCACTGATTTTTTTTATTTTATTGAGAAATAAATATGAATGAGACAGTTTTAAAGCTGATTAATAGGACAGTTTTGATAGTCAATACATTGTACATTGTTATCTTCTTAGTGGTTATCCATAGAACAAGAAGGAGACAGGATATCCTGTCCAAACACTATTAGTACACCTCTTTCTTCCCATTGAATTAAACGAAAGTAGCTGTATATCCTATTTTGTGTATATATATATAAATACAAAATGTTCTTTCCTTTGTATCCCTTTTTTTTGTTTAGTCCTGTCAGAGGTGAATATTCTATTGGCACCTAAATACTGTAGGTGTGTGAATTCAGCTAAACAATCCAACTCTGTCTATCAGTCTATAATATTAATGGGTTATCTTTAGAAGTTATTGACTTGAGCCTTTTACAGCTCATATTAATATGGTTTTACTTTATATACCTAGTTTTTATACTTTTCTGCTGGATGGTTAAGACCAAGATAAAGCAAGACCTATATAGCAAGAAATGTAACTTTTATATCTGATAAGGTCAGTCAAGTACCCTCAGGATTTATCCTGTAGCCCTGTACCGTACTTTGTAGATCCTGTGTTAGTGTCAGCCATGAGGATGAGTCAGGGCCATTGCTTGACCAATTTGCTCTTTGTGAAAGCCTGAGAGAATGTTTTTTCTCTCCATGAAATAAGTTGCTGTTATTTATTTTATTTTGTTTTTTGGCAGAACCGGGGATTGAACTCAGGCCCTTCTGCTTGCCAGGGAAGCGCTTATTTCACTGAGTCATCTCTCCAGTCTCATCATTTCACTGATGTTAATGTTCATCTTTTAGCTGAAATGGTGCTGGTCAGGATTCTACATTTTAATGTTAACCTTTTTCCTTTATCTTTCTATATTGTACTCTTTTGGAGGAGGACTCTGCACAATGTATTTAGCCTTTGCACAGATTTGTTTCTTCATCGTATATTCATTTAGCAGTATAAACTTTTGGGTATTTTATAGTTTGATTTATGATTTAATATTGCTACTTAACAGTTTATTGGTCTCCAATGGCCATTGTAAACTGATTGAAATGTCCCTTTGTAGTATACCCCAAAATTGTATGTGTTTTGAACTTTCCTTGGTTTTGTTACTTTTTTCCTGATATTTTACAATTTTCAGGCATACTTACCTTGCCTATGTCCTGCCCTAGCCTAGGAGCATTTGTTTGCATTCTCACCAGCTGTTGCTACTGTGAGCCATCCCCAGTGAGTGTCCCAGTTACTCTTCTTTCATTTTTTAGATAAATAGCTGACACTCAAGATGAAAGAAGGAAAAGTTTATGTAGCTCACAGTTACTGGAGGTAACCAAGGCAGAGCAGCACATGGCAGAGAGCAACCTTGGTACATGGCAGAAAGCACCCTTTCATGGTGGCAGCAAAGAGGAAGGGTGCATAAAGAGTGGCAGCAAGCTAGCCTCTCTCCCCTCCTTACATTGTAATACAAATTACCTGCTCCAGGGCAAGTGCAGCATCCACACCCACAACACTCAATCACAAACCCAAGAAGCCATCTCATGACTGCATGAGGCTTTGGGGAGACAACTAAACACAAACAGTAAAGGTGTGTAATGAATACTATCTTTTTTAATTTGTACTTTCTTAATTCTTTTGTTCACCTTTTTCTTTTCTTTTTTTTTTAATGTGTGTGTGTGTGTGTGTGTCCAGCTCAGCCCCAGGGGGCGGGGCTGGCTGGCATGTGGTGCTGAGGGATTGAACCGCAGTCCCAGTGCTTTGCTAAGCTTGTTTTAAATAGGTGCTTTAGACCACTGAGCCATCTCACCAGCCCCGTGTTCACCTTTTTCTTTTGCTGTTTGTTTTCTTTTTGTCAAAGTAACTTTAGATCTTTTGTCTGCATTTTAATCTTTTTCTTTCTTGTGTTTGAAGAGTCCTTTATATATTTTGGATACAAATCTTGTAGCATAGTATTTTTTCCAGTGCAGTTTGTGTTTGTTTTCTTATCAGTGTTGTCAGAGTAGAATTTTTAAAATTTTAATGGTCTGTTTTGCTTTCCACCTTCATGGGTTACACTTTTTTTTTTTTTTTCTGAAACCTCATTGCCAAACTCAAAGTCAGCCCCAGCCCATTGCATTGGACCAGTACGGTATAGTGGAAGGAATGTCCTTCATGATTTGCACTTCTTCCTTTGTTACAGGTCAACTATGTGGATCTGTTTCTCAGTTGTCTGTTGTCTTTTTTCTTTTTGTGGGGGGGGTCTTTTTGAGACAGGGTCTTACTGTGAAGTTCTGGCTGGTAATTGAGCTTACTTTGTAGCCCAGGCTGGTCTGGAACTTGCAGCGCTTCTCTTGCCTCAGCCTTCTGAGTGCTGAGATGATAGGGGTGTGCCATCACACCCGCCTGGCTGTTGTCTTTTCCACTGATGGGCCTGTGTTTTCTCATGCTAGTACTCCAACCTTGTTATTTATTGCTGTAGACTTGGCTTTTTTGTTTTTCAATGAAAACTGGGAAGTTCAGTACCCATTGAAAGAGCACTTGGGAAACCATTTGAGTTCAAAGACTGTCATTATAATTGGTAGGTTTTGTAGTTTTTGAGAGGTTTTTTAGCAGTGGAATAGAGGTAGGAAAGATAAAAGAAGCCTTTATTAACTCTAAAGACATGCAGGATCCAAGGCAAATGGGAAAACCCTCTGACCTGAGACCAAGCTGAGGCTTTTATGCACATCTGCTGGGGGTGGAGTCAGAGGGTCCATTTCAGTTACACGGAAGGAGCTGAGTGGGGTCTCGCCTGCGTGCGTGCGTGTGTGTGTGTGTGCGTGTGTGCACGCGCATGTGTGTGAGTGAGAGAGAGTGAGAGGAAACTGTATCCAGGCCTGAAGTATTGAAGGAGGAGGAAATGGTTCTTGGGAAGATGAGCTGTTATTTTAAGGGCTTTAGCCATATTAGATGACCACCAGGACTTTATACTGGGGCCAGAACCTATTAGTTTTTGTCTGTAGTTTTTAAACAAATAATTTGGTAACAAGCTAACTTGACGTTTTCTGGGAAGACAGCACAGTCAAATGTGGCTTGGCTTCCTTGCATGCTGCTTTCTAATTTTGTGGTCCTCATTCATTCATCCATCCATCCATCCATCCATTCATTCATTTGTGGTACTGGGCATTGAACCTGTTGCATTCAAATTGAGCTGCATCCCTAGCTCTTTTTTATTCTTAGATAATTTCTTACTGAATCTCTTTAAGATGTTCAGGCTGGGTATGAACTTGCTGTCTTCCTGCCTCAGCCTTTGTCTTAGTTACTTTTATCTCTTGTTGTTGGGACAAAATATCTGATGTCCAAAATTAAGGAAGGAAAGGTTTGTTTAGCTCACAGTTTGTGGAAGTTTCAGTCCATACTCAGGTGGCCCATGGCAAAGGGCAACAGTTTATGACTTGGGAAAACAGCAAAAGCAACAAGAGCAAAAGGGAGTAGTAGGAAAGATCAAGCCTCTTTCCCTTCATTATATTGCATGCAGGCTACCTGCCCCAGGGTGGGTGTAGCATGCACACCTATATCCCAGCATTGGACTGTGAGTCAATCAAAAACTCTAGAAGCCCATCCCATGGCTGCATGAGCGTTTCGGGGGACATCCAGATACCCCAATAGCCGTTCAGAGTGATGGGATTACAGATATGTACCACATGCCCAGTTTATCACTTAGAAGCTTAATGTCATAGAATTGGTATGAGTATTAATTTTTTTGGTATGAGTATTAATTGATGATGTACCCTGTGCCTAGCAGTTTGTTAGTACAGTGCCTGATATGATAAACACTAAAAATCTGTTTTATCTTTTTATTTGCTAGAAGAAACTTTTCAGAGTTAATAGTATACAAAATTAATCCTCTATTCTGTTACTCTAGAGGTACTCCTGAATGAGTGCTGTGGAAATACACAAGATTTTATGACTGTTTGGTGAGGCAAATAGAAAACCCTTCCTTTCACACAGTTATCAGAACAGTAGGAATGACAGAGATTCCTTCCATGATGCTCCTGGGAGATGCTGAGCTGGCTTTAGTTTCCTGTTACTGGATGTGACCTGAGAGTCCTCCTTGATTCTTCTGTCTGCATATAGTGCCTCTGGTCTTTAATGGTTGCTGATCCGACATGGTATTTGTTCAGCTCAGGTCTTAATCTTGCTTGTTGCTGGTCCAATTTAGTGCTCATTGTTTCTCATCACAGCCATTATAGAACAGTGGTGGTGAACCCAGGGCCTGCATGCCACACACAGTAGACTGTTTGTATTATTGAAAGCTCTGAAAGATTCACTGTCACTGCAATTAGCTCCCTACCTGGTCTCCCTGTTCCCTGACTTGTCAAGATTCAACCCTGCCACTTAACACCATTGATTGTGGGTGGATTAAGACTTTGGACAAATCCCATATCTGTTAGTGTAATCCTGGGCAAATACATATGTGTGCTTTGCTTACTTTGCATTAAAAACAACAGCAACAAAAGAATATCTATTCAAAAATGGCCCATATGGGCTGGGTAGATAGTTCAGTGGTCTAAGCACCTATCTGACATGTGCAAGGGACCCGGGTTTGAGCCCTGGTACCACATGCCATGCTGGCCTGAGAATCTTGGGTGCACTGTGCTGGCCACTGAAACCAGGCATGGTGACACACACCTGTAATCCCAGCATTGGGAAGACTGAGACAGGAGGATCACTATGAGTCCAAGCTGCATAGCCAGGCCTGGAACAAATAAATAAGTAAATAAATGATTAAAAAAATTAAAAATGGCCTGCAGTCACTTGTAAATACTGCTAAAAACACTGCCAAACTCCTGGTTTTTATTGCTAGCTTCTCTATTTCTTGAGTGGAGCTAGGAAAGTCATTATGCATGGAACCTTCTCCAGCAGCTCTGATCTCCTTTTTGCCCCCCTATGGGGTGGAGCTCTGGGCAGTCCTCAAAGTACCCTGTTGCCTTTCCATGCTTAATGTACCCGATTTTCATGTCCTGCTTTCCAGGCTGTCTTCTTTTTCCCTTGGTACTTGACTTCCAGTGCTTCTCAGCCTGCTGGGAAGCTCTGCTGTTCCCATCCTGGATTTGGTACAGTTTTATGTGGCTAGCAGTGCAGCAGTTCAGCATCACATCCACTGTCAAAGTTTAGGATGATAGGAAGCATATCTCAGTTCTAACCAACTATTTGCAAAAACATGAAACTTCACAGTACTTAATATGTTCAATTCCTATTTTTCTGGTTTCTGTCTTCCCTTACTAAGTTATTTGAAGATAAATCTTATATCCTCTTATATAACCTTTGTATTATATAGTTAGAAAGCAAATATTTTTCTTAGAAATTCTTTATCAAAATAACATAACTTTTTATGAGGTACCCATCTGTTGTGAGTTCTTTGTTTTTTGGTTTTTTTTTTTTAATTGTGTCATTCAGTTGAATTTAACTACTTTTTCTATTTGTTCATTTTAGACTGGCCATCTTGATTTTTCTAAGATTTTAGCTGAAACTTAGTTTAGTTGTACTGAACAATATGAGTAGATGAGATCCTTATGTGGTGGAACCCCTAAAGAAAATGAGGAAAGTTGTGAGCAGGTTTCTTTCTGGCTACTTAATAGTTTTATGTGTTTTGTTTAGTGAGCCACCATGCATTTCATATAGGTGTAGATGTGTAGCTGTATATTTCTGAAGGTGGTCTTTGTGTATTTTAGTTTTCCCACTGATAGAAGGAGGTAATAGAATGGTGGTCTTTAAAGTTCTGTCCAACCTCATGTGTTCTGCTATTCCAAGTCAAAATGCACAGAGTTCCAGTTATATTATTGATAGTTAAGGAAGAAGACTTGTTTTATCATTTATTTATGCACATGTCACCACGCCCAGTCTTAATCACCATCTCAGTGCACATGGCAGGCCAGGGATTGAACCCCAGCCACTGCACTAAACCCTGAGTAGGTGCTTTAGTCTGCTGAGCTATCTGGTCAGCTGAATGTCAACTTTTTTTTTTTTTTTTTTTTTTTACGTCCCTACTTGCTGATTTGTTTTTTGTTTTTTTTTTGTATGTGTGTTTTTTGTACCGGGATTGAATTTAGGATCTTGTGTTTGTCAGGCAGGTGCTTAAGCCATTGAGCTGTCTCCCTGGTCCCATATTTTATTTTTGTAAGTTTTCACTGCTTTACAAATAATTCCATGTAGTATATAAAATGACTGTGGTTTTATCTTCTCAAGTAACTAGATTTTTTCTGGGCTTCTTCATTATAGTTGTGTGATTTGAGTATGACCCAGAAACTGTGGAAGCAGCTGCAAGGAGGCTGATAAGTAGAGAGTCACATTGCTGTGGAGGACCCTGCCAATGGCAGTGTGCTGGCAGTAGGTGCAAAAGATTACAAAGATCAGAGTTTCTGGGGCCCAGGAGATAGCTCAGTAGAATAAGCACTTGCCTGAGTTCAGTCCCCGGTTCTGACAGGGAAAAAAAAAAAAAAAGATTTCTGTGCAAGTGAATGTGCTAAATTATGCACTCCTGAGTAATATTTACGTCTTCTTTTTTCATTTAAGTGCCAAGGATGATCTTGATCTTGATGCCTTGGCTGCAGAAATAGAAGGAGCTGGTGCTGCCAAAGAACAGGAACCTCAAAAGACAAAAGGGAAAAAGAAAAAGGAGAAAAAGAAGCAGGACTTTGAGTGAGTATATTTTAAATATATTTGATTTTTATTGATTTAGGTACTGGATTCCTTTAATAAACTATTCCAATGCTTCGAAATTTGTTTTTTTTTTTTTCTTTTTTAGTGAAGATGATATTCTGAAAGAACTGGAAGAATTGTCTTTAGAAGCTCAAGGCATCAAAGCAGACAGAGAAACCATTGCGGTAAAGGTGAAAGATTGTTATTCCTTCAGGGTTCCTGCCTATTCATGCTTCCTAGTGCTGGTTTTGGGAGCTACGTTTGGAAACAGTTGTGGATACGTTAGTTAAAAGTTTCTGTAAAATCTGATGCATAAAGGAGGAAACAATTTTAAGGAAAGAAATAGTGCAGTTTTAACACCTTTCACAGATATAAACATGTTTTATGTGGGATTCTAAAGGTATTTAATAGTATGTTGCCTGTTCATAAAACCTGGTACAGTTGGTGATATGGTAGCACCTCATATGTCCACCTTCAACTTTTCTGTGTTTCTTCATCCTTTGAGTTTAGATCAGCCTCAGAGTAATGTAAGTGATAGCTATTTTTCTTCTTTCAGTTCCCCTCTTTCATTTTGTATGCCATTTGAAGTCAGTGTTTCAGAGCATCTGGAATTTGAAATGTGTAGTGAGATGTGAGAGTCCTGACATAGCTTCCAGACCGTGGTTGAATTTTGTGTTCTTGTGAAAAGACCTTATTTTTAATTTTATTTAGTATCTATTTATTTTAAATGTGTACTTAGCAAATCTCATGACTCGGGGGGGGTCTTAGTTACTTTTATGAATTGAAAATAATTCTGTTCATATTTCTAACAGTGGACATTTTTTAGCCAACAGAAAATAATGAAGAAGATTCCACTTCAAAACAAGATAAAAAAAAGAAAGGACAGAAGGGTAAAAAACAAAGTTTTGATGATAATGATAGTGAAGAATCTGATGATAAAGATTCAAAGTCAAAAAAGACTACAAAATCCAAAGTGGAAATACATTCTGGGAGTGATGATGATGATGATTTTAATAAACTGTCTAAAAAAGCTAAAGGGAAAGCTCAGAAGTCTAATAAAAAGTGGGACGGCTCAGAGGAGGACGACGAGCACAGTAAAAGAACCAAAGAGCTTTCCAGAGCGAACTCTTCAGGGGAAAGTGGTGATGAGGCTGATGGTGAATTTTTGCAGTCTAGAAAAGGACAGAAAAAAAATCAAAAAAATAAACCAGGTCCTAATGTTGATGGCGGTAATGAAGATGATGACTCTTCCTTTAAAATTAAGACAGTGGCCCAAAAGAAGGCAGAAAAGAAAGAGCGTGAGAGGAAGAAGCGAGATGAAGAGAAAGCAAAACTACGGAAATTGAAAGAAAAAGAAGAATTAGAAACAAGTAAAAAGGATCAGGGTAAACAAAAAGAACCTCAAAAGAAACTTGAAGAGGAAGCGGTCAGATCGAAAGTGAGTGCCGATGCAGGAGCTGCCCCAGCCTCTGCAGAGAAAGAGACATTCGTAGCTGCAGAAGGTGGGTGACATGGGCATAGGGAAAAGCTCAAAGGCTCTTTTTTTTTTTAATGTATTTGGTAAGGGGTCTGCAGGGTCTACAGTCTCACTATGTAGATCGGATTCATAGTGATTCTCCTGTTTTCAGCCTCCCAAGAGCTGGGATTACAGGCGTGCTCCACCACGCTTAGTCTCAAGCAGTCTCTGTGTGCCCCAAGGGTAGGGCTGGGGATCAAACCCTGGACACTGTGCTCATAGTTCTTGATTCTTTTTTTTTTTTTTTTTTTTAATTTTATTAATTTATTTGTGTGTGTGTGTGTGTGTGTGTGTGGCCAGCTCAGCCCACCAGGGGGCGGGGCTGGCTGGCATGTGGTGCTGGAGGATTGAACCGCGGTCCATGTGTGTTGCTAAACTTGTTCTAAGTAGGTGCTTTAGACCACTGAGCCATCTCATCAGCCCTAAAGTTTTTGATTCTTTCCTTTTTTTTCTTTTTTTTTCTTTTTTTTTAAATCAGAGTCTACCCTTTTTAATTTAATTTTTTTACTTGAAGTTTGTCAGCCAGACAGGGTTTCTGAGGATAGGGTTAATATGCCTCTGTTCATTGTCTGTTGCAGCGACCGCCGTTTCCCTGACAGCAGATGTTTGTCCACTCCAGGAACCTCTGCTGTGCCAAGCAGCCTCTGATTCTTACGGTCTTCAGTTGTGATCCTCAAGCCCTAGAGTCATTTTGTTATTTGTCCTTGCTTAGAAAATAGTTTAATTGTAGGAGCCTTTATTATTATTATTTTTAATAGGAGCCTTTTAAAAACTACATCTAGGGGCCAGGGAGATAGCTCAGTAGGATAAGTGCTTGCCTGGCAAGTGCAAGGGCCTGAGTTCAATCCTCAATTCCACCAAAAAAACCCCAAAAAACTACATCTAAAGAGCCGATGAAGTGCTAGTGTATGTATGAGGGAGGCTGAAACAAGATTGCTCTGAGCCTAGGAATTCAAGGCCAGCCTGGACAACACAGTCAGACCTCATTTCTTTCTTTCTTTTTTTTTTTAAAAAAAAGATTGTGAGATAGCTCAGGAGACTAAGCACCTCCTTAGGCAACCACAGGGAACAGGGTTTGATCCTGAGTACCATATGCCATGTCGGCCCTGTCCCCAGGCACAGTGGCACACACCTGTAAACACACCTGTAATCCCAGTACTGGGGAGGCTGAAAACAGGAGGATCACTACCAGTCTGAGCTGCATAATAAGATCCTGTACCAAATACATTAAAAAAAAAAAAATCAGACAGGCTTAGTAGTGTATGCATACCTGTAATCTTACCACACTGTGTGGCCACGACAGGAGGATGGCAAGTTCAAGCCCAGCCTGGGCAATTTAACAAGCCCCATCTCAAGAAGGCTAGGTGAAGTTCCTGGGATTTGATCCCTAGTGCCATCCTCTCCTCACCAGAAAAAGTGATTTCCACTCTGGATGTTTACATGCACAGTATACAGTTATCCTTCAAATGGTTTCTGTGTACACTACGTGTTTTACAGAGTTTCATTGCCAGAATTATTTTTTGCTGTTAATAGACTTTTTAAGCTGGATGCTGGGGTGCAGGCCTTTGATCCCAGCTGCTTGGGAGGCAGGAGTGTCATGAGCTTGAGGCCAGCCTGGATGACATGGTGAGACCCTGCCTCAAAAAAAAGGGAAACAATGTTAAGTTGCCAAAGAAAAATTTTATTTTTCCTTCAGATAATATTTTTAAATTCTTGTCCTTTAAAACTCAAGTCAAGGGCGGGGGAGATAGCTCAGTGGACTTGCGCTTCCCTGGCAAGCGCAAGGGCCTGAGTTTAATCCCCAGTTCTGCAAAATAAATAAATAAATAAATAAATAAATGTATGTATGTTTTGAGAGTTAAAACTCAATTCAATCTGTGAAATAGAAAAGTAAGAATATACCAAAATCAGTTAACATCTTTCAAGTAATAATGAACCATGTTCTTTTACTAGAATCAGCTAAGAAAAAAATACATATTCTAATTAATCTCCTCCTCTTAGAATTGAAATGTACAGAGATGCAACAATTTGCATGGAAAGCCTATGCTCTTAAAACTTAGAATAATTTTTCTGGACTGGAAAACTTGTACTGGAAGTGATGATATAGTTGTTTAACCACTAAAAATTTTATTTGGGCATCTGCAGAGAAACACCATGAAAGAAGTTTGAGAAGTTAATTCTTTAGAGTTCTTTAAGGCTCATTCATTTTCTTCTCTTTTTTTTTAATTGTCTTTTTGTATGTCTGTCTCTCATTTCTATCTCTATCTCTATCTCTGCTTTTGTTTGTGGTAGTGGATACTAAATGCAGAACTTCATACATGCTAAGCAAACACTATGCCATGGAGCCACATCCCTAGTCCCCCTCCCCCTTTAAATGTAGTTGGTACTGGGTCACACTATGTAGTGATCCTCCTGTTTTCAGCCTCCCCAGCGCCCCAGCCCTTTTAAATATTATTTTGAGGCAAGGTCTCACTAAGTTTCCCAAGCTGGTTTCAAGCCTGCTGTTCTGTTGCCTCAGCCTCTGTGGTAACGGGGATTGCAGTGAGGGACCACCGTATGTACTACTCTTATGTATTTTATTCTTCTGATAGCCCCTCACAGTAGACATTACATTATTCTCAAGTGAAACTGGTTACAGAACTTAAATGAAAATTAGTTCATTCTGTTCTTTAGCCTTTCAAATGAACGTTTGCAAGCCACACTGTGCTGGTACTGAGGATTAAGAGATACTGAGGTAAAGTCTTGCCATCTTGCTTCTGACTACTTGTATTCACCAGTCCACCTCAGCTGCACACCAGCAATGTAGCTGCTCAGTAGGCAACTGTGTGCTATACTGTGGTCTTCTAGGTGCTCAGGACGCTTCAGTAAGATTCATATAAAGTAAGGTTAATACACCAATTAATCATACTTCAGTGCACACAGGTCTGGCCCACTGTCGCCACCAACTTTGGTCCTTTAGTTTTGCCATAAGAAAAAAACGTTCATTATTTTGCCTTTATTTGCTAGATGACAATGAAGGAGATAAAAAGAAGAAAGATAAGAAGAAAAAGAAAACAGAAAAGGAAGAGAAAGAGAAAGAAAAGAAAAAAGGACCTAGCAAAGCGACTGTTAAAGCTATGCAAGAAGCTCTGGCTAAGCTTAAAGAAGAAGAGGAAAGACAGAAGAGAGAAGAGGAAGAACGTATAAAACGACTTGAAGAGTTAGAAGCCAAGCGGAAAGAAGAGGTATGTTTTTCATGAGATTGATAATGTTGATATTTTGCTTAGTTTAGAATTCTTTTCTTTGGGGCTGGTGAGATGGCTCAGTGGTCTAAAGCACCTACTTAGAACAAGCTAAGCTAGGCTAAGCAAAAGCACAGCAACCACGGTTCAATCCCCAGCACCACATGCCAGCCAGCCCCGCCCCCTGGTGGGCTGAACTGGCCACACACACACACACACAATAAATAA
>NW_004524628.1:5891723-5894638 GCF_000260255.1 Octodon degus
AAAAAAAAAAAGAATTCTTTTCTTTTTAGTGTCCATAAATAAGGTTTTATTTATTTATTTTTTGTTTCAGAATTCATTCTGCTAAATATTTGTAATCTTCTAATACTAAAAAATTCATGGTCAGATGGCAATTTAGTTACATTATTGTTTTGATATAGATAATTAAATGAAGATATACCGAAAGTTCTAGTTGTTCTCATGTAGAGACAGAAGATTGTGTATCATTGCTAATTGACATTAATAATCATGAACAATACTAAAAATCTTTTATTTGGAATCTCCTATTACAATGCTTTGAGTATCTCAGAAGCTTTGAAGTTTGAGTTATTTACATATAAATTTTATATTTCATTAAGCTAATCCATATACTTTCGTAGGAACGATTGGAACAAGAGAAAAGAGAAAGGAAAAAACAAAAAGAAAAAGAAAGAAAAGAACGCTTGAAAAAAGAAGGGAAACTTTTAACTAAATCCCAGAGAGAAGCTAGAGCCAGAGCTGAAGCTACCCTTAAACTTCTACAAGCTCAGGGTAAGTGAGAGTCATCAGGACAGGTGATTTTTAGAGAGAGAATGGAATTGAGTCCTAATGCAGGAGGATTCCAGTGAAAGTACTTTGGAAACGTCTAGTGAAAATGTAAGGAATGAGTGATATAATTCTAATTTGATTATTTAGGATGTTAAATTCCATTCTAGAACAAAAATGTTATTTATAGCTGAGTGCATTTGGTATATTCTTGTAGTCCCACACACTTGAAAACATGGCCTCCTGCCCCAAGTATGTGTAAATGTAGTAATATACTTCTATAAATAACTCCCAAACAAAAGTAGAGATAATAAAATCAGTATTGACCATGTTTTGTTTTGTACTCTTTTATTTTTTATTATGTATTTGGTATAGTGTCTCACTACGCAGCTTGGACTTGTAGTAATCCTCCTGATTTTAGCTTCCCCAGCATTGGGATTACAGTGCTGGAAAACAAAGGCCAAATATTAAAGTCCAGATATTGGTTAATGCATATCTGGATCCAGGGGAGATCCACAAGTTGTATTGCTTTGATATGTTTGTTTCTCACCCACCCTATATTCGGCATGCCATTTATTTGAAGACAGTACTGGATAATGTAGAATTCTTATTTAGATTTGTTTTATGATATTCTTCTGCCTGCCATGCTGGCCCTGCCCCCAGGGCACGCTGAGACTTGGTTCAAGACTGAGCATGGTGGTGCGCGCCTGTAATCCCAGCTCTTGGGAGGCTGAAAAACAGGAAGGATCACTACAAGTCCGATCTGCGTAGTGCGACTCTGTATTAAAGACATAATAAATATTACATTCTCCTGATGTTGGCGAATATATTTTCTATCGCCTGTATACATCTTCTTAGATCCAGCAATTATTGCGTCGTAGTAGTTCTCATGCCAGAGACACATTTTGGTTCTCTGAGTTCTAGTGATGTTAAGATTGATCAGTGGATTAGCAGTCTTGTCTTTCATAAAAGTTTCCTGTTGACTTCCCTGTCTTTTCTTTCTTCTTTTTCTTTTTTCTTTTTTTTTTTTTTTTTTTTTTTTTTTGGTGCTAAGGATTAAGCCAAGAGCTATGTCTTCATCCCTTTTTTATTTGTTATTTTGAGACACTCCTGTAAGGTCTCTTGCATTGGCCAGGCTGGGCTTGTGTTCTCCTGCCTCAGCCTCACGTGCTCGGATGGCACGTGTGCACTCCACTGACTTTCCATCTAGCAGTTTGTTTCCTTGGTGATGATCTTACATGCGGTGTTCCCTAGGAATTTCAGAATGGTAATCTGATTTTTTCAGTTCTTCCACATTTAATTAGGCTCTCTAAAGAGAACATTTCCTGAAGTACAATTCACATTGGAATGCCAGGGCATGTGCTTCAGTTCTTAAAAGTTTTTTAAAAGTAAGTTGGTACCCCTATAACTTCCAGGGCTTAATTATGAATTTAATTTTTTTGTTATGAAGGTATTAATTTAATGAAGTTTTATATAATGTATTCTCATCTCTTGAATACATTACACTTTTTATTTGCTATATTTTTTGTTATTAGCATATGTCCGCAGTATATAAAGCTTACTTGCAATTTGATCAATAGGTGCATTTACATAATAAAGCTCATTTTTAAATTCCCTGCCCCTTCCTACTCACTTCTCTTCCTCTGCCTTTAAACCCCCTGTCCCCATTTTCATTCTTCTTGTTAATTATTTTTAGCTCATGTTTGTGACATGTTTGCATTCATTGAAATTTTTAGTTACTGTATGTGGTATTTCTTAGTTCTTCTTACTTATCTTTCCCTTCCTCTCTCCTCTTGCCCTCAGTCTCCTGAACCCCTTCCCATCTGCAAGGGATCTATCCCCTAGTTTTTAAAATATTTATCTATTCATTTATTTATTTGATACAGGGTCTCCCTACACAGTTCAGACCTGTAGTGATTCTCCTGTCTCAGCTTCTCCAGTGCTGGGTTTACAGGTGTGCACCACTACGCCTGGTTTCTGGTACCAGCACGGCATCTAGTACCAGGGATTGAACTCTGGGTCTTGGACTTGCCAGGCAGGCGCATAGACTGCAGAGCTATCTCCCCAGCCTTCCCTGTTTTTTTTTTTTTTTTTTTTTTTTTTATTAGACAAAGCACTTTTTACTTTTTGATAGGTAAGCAAAAAAGTCATAATTAGAGTAAATGGTGGAATTACTTAGGTTTACATCAGTAAGACATGGAATTAAACATATTTAATGCTACTGAAGAATGAGTCATTTTAATCATAATCATCTCAATCCAATCTTTTTTTTTTTGCCATACACTGATTATTTATTTATTTATTTTTTCAAAGTTTTATTGATAAACAGATAGCAGTGAGACAGTTTCAAATCAAATCGGAAGTACAGTTTCAACAAATAATACACTGCATAT
>NW_004524628.1:5894753-5903649 GCF_000260255.1 Octodon degus
GTTCCGTTATTGAATATTATAGGTGTGTAAACTCAGCAAAATATTCTAAAAGAGTCCAGTAGCCCATAATTCCCTGTTTTTTTGATATTGCAGTTGTGCCATCTTTGGCCAGTGGGAGGACACTGGATTGGTTCCTGTGACTTATATACATAGGCACAGTGCCCATGACCTTTGCTTTCTGATTCAGCACACTGTCCCAGCTTCATCTTTTACCTTATCCCATCTTCATTTTCTACCTTAGATCTAGCATCAGCTGTTTTCACAGGGAGCCATCATTCCCTTTAGTGACTAATGGTGTTTAGTGGCCACAATCTGGACATATTATTAATTATATTTTTGATAGGTGGGACAATTTAAAATAGTATCTTTCCTCCCTTGAGAAGGACATAGTGATTCGGCTCTTAATTTACTGCCCCTCTTATATACTAGGTTTTATTGCAGTCATTTTTGGGTTTATAATTACAATAATAGTTGCTTTTTATTGTGCACTTGGTTTATAACTGATACTATGATAAACCTTTGACATTGTATTCTTCTCCTCCTTTGAAAAAAAAGAACAAAAAAACCTCAAAAGAGATTTCATTCCTGAAGTGTAGACGAGGAAATAGTGATTTAGAGCTTAAACAGTCTTCCAGAGTTGACCTTTAAAATTGGTCTAAGTTCTTTATTATACATTACATGTTTAATTAGGATCAGGAGGTGTAGAGAGAAACATGGCCCTTGGATTTTAGAAATTTATATTCATCAGATTACTAGCTTTAAAAAAAATGAAATTAGAGAATAAATTTTAGCATAATTAGATCTAACCATCAAACAGGACTGGTGACTGTGTGAAAGGCTAAGAGTACTTATGAAGCAATTGGGCTGGTACCAGCAGGGAATTGTTTGCCTGTCTGAAATGCTCTTGAGGAGTGGACTGGTAGTTATGGTAATTAAATAAATTACAGTTTAAAATGACCTTAGCATTAGTCTTTAGAATAGTTGAAAGAGATCATTTGGCTAGTGGCATCTCTGACTCTAATGTCTTACTGCTTTTATATGTAGTGCTGCCAAATGTTTAACATCTTATCAGTTTCCCATATTTCATTAATAAAAGTCCAGGGGGCACGGTAGTACACTCCTATAATCCCACCATTCAGGAGGCTGAGGCAGGAGGCTGTAGTTCAGGGACAGCCTGAACTGTATAGCAAGACTGTCTCAACAACAAAAGATCCATATTCCTTAGCTAGATTTTAAACGCCCTTTGCAGTTCATTTATGACTCATTTCACTAAAAGATTCTGTAGTGCTCTTTTACCCAAATCTTGTTAGGTAGAGATCATTTGCCATGCTCATTACCCGGATTAATGCAAATTTTAAGTTTTGCATATATCACTATAGGCAGTCAGAATATAGTCTTAGCTGTTAGTTGTAGAGGTTTTCATGTGATTGTGCTGAAATTTGCAGCAGATAAGCTTTTCAGGCAATCTTTAATATATGACTATTAAGCATATAGCCTCCTGTTAAGATGATACATTAGAAATAATTTTGAATAAACTGCAGGAATAGAGCTTCTGTAAGAACTTCATTGAGGTTTCTGAGTTTGAAAAGTGCATAGGAGGCCTGAACATGTAAAAAGCCTTGGTACTTGTTACAAATACAGTAGTTTATTTAGGAATCCCTGACTGGAAGGTTGTAAGTTGATTAATTGTGGGTGCTGTAGGGAACAAAGTTTAGGGTGTCCAGCCTGTAGCTTCCTCTCAGACCACTGCTTTTGACTTACAGGGAGAATTCTGGTGAGTTTCATGATCTATGCATTCTTCTCTGGCTTAATCTTTACTTTGTTTTGTTTAACATGTTCATGATGAGGTATAATTTGTGTGTCTTTCTGCCAGCTCACTTTGAACCACCAGTGGTACATGTATTCTGTGCCATTGGGCAGTGTGTGACAGTCCCATGGGATGGTATGAACCACTCAATGAAATAGTTGTGTATGTACCACCAGTGGTTCAGGGTAGTAGGAACATATTAATGTTCTTTTCCTGCTGACTCAAAGCTGTCTTTGTGCAATTCTGGCCAGTCTCAGTATCTACATATGTATTTATGTGTGTACTTTCAAGTTGACCCTTTTCTGTCATTTTTCTTTACTAATATTGTTTAAAACTCCATGATAAGGACTTGGGATGTAGCTCAGTGGTAGAACATTTGCCTCACATGTGCAAGGCCATACAGTCAGCCTTCATTACTGGAGCAGGGTCCATGCTTTGTAATTCCTACTGTTGTTTTCGCTAGAAAGCTTCTGACCCTATAATGATGAAAGACTGTCAGTCTGCATAAGGGGTCAACTGTCTTACAAGTTTGTTATGGGAACAGGAGGAGGGCTGTACTATAGAACCATTTCAGCTGTAGCTCTGTACTTTTGCTGCTATGTACCATTAACTGCTGACTGATGTATTTTCCTCAGAATTAGTAATACTTGGCAAATGACATTTGACTCTGGTTTGCTCTGTCTTATCTTAATTTGACTGCTTATTCTATTTAGCAAAAAATATTAAAGCACATATTTAAAACAGGATAGGAAGAACCAAGAATACATTACTGAACACAGAAACACTACTAACATGATTTTAAAAGTTCATCTGAGTAAGTCACTTTATTCTTACATATGCTTTTAACTGCTTATTAAGCTGGCAAAGGGAATAAAAGTTATTGTTTCATAATAATAATGAGAACTTCTATTTTACTTTGTATTAGTTTTCTAGTGGTGCTGTGATAAATTACCACAAACTTAGTACTGTATTTAAAATTACATTTATAGACTGGGCGTGGTGGCGCATGCCTGTAATCCTAGCGCTTGGGAGGCTGAAAACAGGAGGATCACTGTGAGTCCGATCTACATAGTGAGACCCTGTGCACCCTATACTAAATGCATAAAAATAAATAAATAAATAAATAAATAAATAAATAAATTACATTTGTTACCTTATAGTTGTGTAATGAGAACTGTGACCAGGTCTCAGTGGGCTACATAGGATACTGGCAGGCCTGCTTTTGTCCCCCAGTGGTTCTGGGGGTAAGAACACATTCCTTTGTTTATTTCAGCTTTGAAAGGCTTTGCCCGTTTATAGCTTTTCCCTCCTCCATCTCTGCAAATTCAGCAACATTGAATTCCACTGCCCATTTTAGTCATATTTTTCTCTGACAAACGAATTCTACTCAAGGAAAGGCTCTTTATTCTTAGAGAATTGTGTGATTAGGTTGGACCTGCTGGTGCCTGGGTAACCCAGGGTAATTTCCACACCTTGGAGTCAGTAACCTTCTGTCACACCTGCAGTGCTTTTCTGCTGTATTAGCTCATAGATTCACATGTTGTGGGGACAAGAACCTGGATGTCTTTTTTATTCTGCCTATCACAAACTTAATACTTATTTTTTAAACTTAATTGCAAATTAAACATTTTATTTGTGTGATGTTTGATCATACATTTTAAAGACCAGAATCTTTTGTTAGATAGAGGTCAGGTAGTAAGCATATTGTTCTTATTTGTTCTGAAATGGGCAGGATGTTCCTTGATGCTATATTTGCTTGTAGGCATACATCTTATCACTTTACATATGCGTGCCAGGCAAAATGTAGCTGGTTACTCATAACTGTGATCAGGAGATGAATAAATGCTAGCAGATTTTGCTTTACTAGGAAGGAACTCTGTAAGCATATATGTTAAAAATAAAAAAAAAAAAAACTGTGTCTTTCAGGGATCCTGTAAGAGTTTTAGTGGTACTGAAAGAAAAGATAGGTTAAACATAGAGGTCAGTTTTCTTGTAACTATGTGCTAATTCTACTTTTTTTACTTTTGTGTTCTATATCAGTCACTTACAGGTCAAAATTTATGGTGTATATAATGGTAACAGATTTTTGTGTCTGTTTGCAGTTGAGGAAAATAATTGCAGAATTTCTATCATTTCATTTGTAAAGGTTTAAATCATTGTGTTCCCTTTGAGTTGAGGGCATTAGTATGTAAGCATTGTTTGTAGCACTACTATGAAGCACCCTTCTGGTTGTTTTACTTCAGCTAGAGGAGATAGGAAAGGGATCCCTGATGTCTGAATATTTGAGAGGAGAGTCCCCATTGGTTTTTACCTTGTCACACTGCTGTGGTCAAGGGGCACCCCAGGGTCGAACTTCTCAACAATCTTGGGACATAAAACTCTGAGCCTTATCTTTTTGGCTAGAGAACCAGAAAGGAGTCCAGGGAGCCATGGCAGGAGGAGAAATTGTGGAGATCAAGAGCTAGAGAAAGAGTGTCTTACAGTTTTGTATAGGAATTGACAAACCCTCAGGCTCGCTGGGGAGCCCTGCACACTTGAGAAAGATACAGAGAAGCATAGCCACAGCTTCCAAAACTGGACTGTGATATAAACCAGAACCAAGACAGAGTTTTGAGTGGATGCTCTTCCTGATAAAACATTAATTCTGTGTATCATGTGGAAAGCTATGAATATTCTAATCCCTAGAGAACAGCCATGTCACACTTAGGCAAAAATCAGTAAATAAGTTATATAATAATTTTAAAGAAAGTGGAACAGCACAGAGAGAACAAATAGAAATCAAATAGTAGCTGGGCTTGGTGGCACATAGCTGTAATTTCCCCAAATTCTGGGAGACCAAGGTAGGAGGATCCTGATGTTAGAATCCTGGCAGTTTAGCAGCTGAATGAGACCCTGCTTCAAAGTAAGGAGGGTTGAGGGTATAGTTCTTTGTGAAGGCTTTGGGAATTGCCAGTGGGAGGTGAGGAGAGGAAAAAAAGAAAAGGAGGGTAGATCAGTGAAAGGCCTAAACACAGCCGAATGACTAGTCCAAACATACCAGTTAAATGCAGGTTATTTGGAAACAAGAGCCAACTATGTGCTAGCTTTAGAAATTACTTTAAACAGAATGGTATAATTGAGAGGATGGAGACAAACAGTGCTACCAATCAAAGCTGGAGTTGTTACGTTAATTTGATGTATACTTTAGAAAAAGGTATATGTAATAGTAAAAAAATCAGCCTGTCAAAGTTATGAACCTATGTGTGTATTATACATATACCTAACCCAAAGTTTATATCAAGCAACTTTTGTTTTGTTTTTAAGAGTGAGGACAGAACCCAGGGCCTTTGCAGTGTGAGCTGTGTCTGTAGTCCTTTCAGTTTGTTTGTTTTTTCCAGACAAGGTCATTCTTAATTTCATATCTGAGTAAGTCCACAAGTATTTGGAAACTAATTAGTAAATTTTTAATTAACTTATGAATCAAAGAGAAAGTATGATTGGAAACTAGCATCTTGGATAGAATGGAAACATCTCCAAATTTGTGGGATGTAGATGACACAGCAGATAGAGCAAAATTTATAGTAATACTCACTTATTTTAGGAAAAGAAGAAAGGCTTCAGTAGGCCAAACTTCTGTTTTAAGCTGAAAGAAAAGAGTAAACAGAAGGAAATAATACAATTCAAGAAGTAATGAAATAGAAAGCTATGTAATAATCAGTGAAACTATGATCTAGTTTTTTAAATAATTTGTAAAATTGGTAAAATACTAGCTAGAATGACTAAAGAAAAAGGAACTCAAAACCAGTATCAAGTGGAAGGGGAAGTATTTACAGGTTTTAAAATAACAATGCAGTATTGCTATTTGTATTAAGGTTTTAGTAGAGGAACAGATATAGTACAAGAAACAGATATAACACAAGATGTACAAGTGGTCAAGAAATTATAAGATTGGCTTACAACAGTCAGCTGCAGTTGGATGAGGAAGCATGCAGAGGGCATCTGCACACCTTCAGTCTCAAGGTCTGAAGCTCACTGTAGTGATTCCATGCAAGTCTGTCAGTTGGCCGACGGGGTCTGCAATGGAAGGCTGAAGAATCTGCAACAGGAGGCTAAAGGATCCAAGCTGGAGGCTGAAGGGTGTGTTGGCAGCCAGGAAATGAAGTCTGAGCCAGCTACAGAGACTGAAGTTCCTCCAAGGAAGTGGAATGCTGAAGAATCCTTCAAGCCCTTTATATACCCATTTTGTGCTGAGTCATTGTGGGGCAGGACTCCCACAGCCCACTGTGTGGAACCCCCGAGGTCATCCAGCCAGGTTAACACAATGTATTGACCACTACACTATTCAGGTCTTAGATGGAGTAGTCATTTTTTGGAACATGCAAATTACCTAAATTGTCTTACAAACATAGCCAGAATAACCTTAACTCTATTTTAAAAATATGTATCTATTTAATTTAAACTATATCCATTATATTTTTATTGAAGTTAATATCCAAGAAGGAAAACTCCGAGCCCCCATTTCACCAGAGAAGTCCAACAAATATTTATGGAGAAAGTGGGACTACTTGCAAGCATCTTTCAGAAATATCCACATATATGCAGACAACATTAATGTTATTACTGTATAGGGAAGACATTTCAAAAGAGGAAATGTGCAGACCAGGATTCCTTATGAACTGTAGTGAAGAAACTCGGCTAAATTAAATGTCTGTATACCACCTGTGGTTCAGCTGCCCAGCAGAGAGATATACAAGTCTTACTGTGAATGTGTTAAAACTTTTCTCAAAAGACACCAGTAAGGGGCCGGGGACATGGTTCAGTAGGATAAGTGCTTGCCTGGCAAGCACAAGGGCCTGAGTTCAATCCCCGGTTTAAAAAAAAAATACAAAAGACACCAGTAAGAGAATTTAAGGAATGCTCCAGTCAGATATCCAGAATATATAAAGACCTCTCAAAACTTAATAATGAGAAAACAAACTCCATGTAAAAGCAGGCAAAAGAATGAAATGACTATTTGCACCAAGAAGCCATAAGTTAGGGAGAAGAATGCTCAGCATTATTAGTCATTAAGAGAATTTAAGACCTCAGTAAAGTACTGCTGCACAGCTGTGAGAATGTGTCCCGAAGTACAGACCTGTCCTTATCAGCTGGGAAGACCACTTTGGAAAACAGTTGGCATTTTCATCTAAAATAAAGTACACATTTACTTTTAAGTTTCATTCGCTTTCTGAAATACGTAAGAGAACTGGTCATGAAGAAATTGGTATAAAAACGTTCATATTTTTATTCTTATAGCCCTAAACTGTAAACCACTCAAATCCTTCCACTTGTGAGTATATAAACAGGCTGTCTTTTCTCTGATTTGGTACTTACTCAGCCATAAGACAGATGGTAGGCCTGAGACACCACCCAGTGACCACTCTGGACTGCTCTGATGGCATAATGAAAGATCCTAAGTCGACATTTGGGAAAAGCTAGCATTCAGGGGTGGAGAGTAGATCACTGGTTAGCCAGGGACTAAAGATTTGAGGAATGTTTGACTCCATGGGCTGGCACAGGGATATTCTTGTTCTGTCTTCATCGTAGTGGTTATTTCTAAGCTCCATGCATTTGTTGAAACCCTTGTTTTACACTTCATATATGAATGTTTTAAATTTATGTATCTTGTAACACATTATATAAAATGGATGGGTTTTTGTATGAATGTCTTATTTTGTGGTATGTGTGTCTGAGGTAAATAGAATGTTATCTGTGAAATACTTTCTCAGGTGACATGCAAATAGTTTAAAGTTTTCTTTGTATTATCCCATAGGTGTTGAAGTGCCATCAAAAGACTCTTTGCCAAAGAAAAGGCCAATTTATGAAGACAAAAAGAAGAAAAAAATACCACAGCAGCTAGAAAATAAAGAAGGTGTGTATATAAGATGCCTGTGGGTTAGAAACTATTTTGTTTGGCTTTTCCCTGCAACCTTCAAAGTAGACTACCATCTTTTTAAAAGAAATCAGCAAATCAGAATTCGTGTGTGTGTGTGTGTGTGTGTGTGTGTATTTTGCACCCAGGCCTCACAAATGCTGCAAATGTGCTCTGCCACTTAGCTAACCCTCAAATTGCATTTTAAAATTTCTTCCTTGTACTGTATCATACTTTCTTATTATGGTTGTCATTCTCTTCTGATTCAAATTTGAGAGGTGAATGGAAATAATTTACCTTAAGAATTTTCCTATCCTATGAATAACTGTTGTTATAAAAAAACAAAACTATTATTTTTTTCTTTCCCAGTCTTCTGTGATTTTTGTATTCAATCTTAAACAGGTTTCCTTTACGACATATGGTAAACATTTTCTAAACTTAAAAGAAAATAGATTCTTTTTTTTTTTTTTAATTATTTATTTATTTTTATTTATTACATTTATTTATTGTGTGTGTGTGTGTGGCCAGCTCAGCCCACCAGGGGGCGGGGCTGGCTGGCATGTGGTGCTGGGGGATCGAACCGCAGTCCCTGTGCTTTGCCAAGCTTGTTTCAAGTAGGTGCTTTAGACCACTGAGCCATCTCTCCAGCCCCGAAAATAGATTCTTACTAAACATTTCTGTCCTGTACTAAACAGCATCCTATAACAGAAATTGCGCATGGTGAAACTGTTGGTAACTTGGTTCCTGTGCCTTTTTCAGTTTCTGAAGCAGTAGAATTAAGTCCCACTGCAGAAGTTGTGGAACAAGGTATACCAGAGAAAGAAGACACACCACCTCCTGTTGACCCAGGCCAGTAGTCTTCAGCAGTTCATTAATTCCTATTAAATACTGTTGGTGTATCCTAAGTTACCTTAGTTATGATTATCTTTGAGGCCAAATAAATTTCTGGCTGGATAGCCTTATTGCTTAAGGGTTCTTAACTGGTTCTTTTTATTTCCACTTTGACAAAACATGTAAGTGACACTTGAATCACTTTTGTTTTGTTTTGTCAGTGAATGTTTCATGGAGAAATTAGAAGGCTTTAGGCTTTCTCTTTATGGGTCAGAAATCCAAAGAAAGCATGAAGTTCTTTATTTAGTCCTTGGGAAACATCTTTAATTAGAACATTCTAAAAGCCTTTTAAATGTGCATTTTTAAAA
>NW_004524628.1:5903749-5930026 GCF_000260255.1 Octodon degus
ATATATTATAGTTTTTCCTGAGACAGGATCATGCTTTGTAGTGCAGGCTGGCCTGGAACTGATTATTAGCCCAGGCTAATCTCAAACTTGTTGTCATCCTTCTGTCACACCTGCTGGAATTAACAGGTGTGTGTCACCATGCCCGGCCATAATGTGCATTTTGAAACTTCTATGGAAGCCAGCTTCCATTTGTTAAATTAGTAAGAAGCTTCAAATAACTTATTCAGTGGGGGAGGTGTTGTAGAAAGTCTGGCTTTTTTTCTTTTCAAGTTAAATGTTAAAATTCAGAAGACTAATAAGAGAAGCAGGGCTTGCTAGATGTATATTTTTTAAAAGAGACTCTCCAGTGTTTAAAGACAGGATCAGGCCTGAGAAACAGCCTTAAAGACTGTCAAGATTGATGCATAGGTAGATGATGATAGTTTCTTTCCTTCCTTTGCCTCTCCTAAGTGAGTATGGTCTTTTCACTGGGCTAGACCTCAGCTTGGTCTTTATGGCGAAATTAGCAAAATTCGGGTTTATATTCTTTGTAGTAGTCCATTTGTATAGGTCATAACACCAGAAAGAACTGCTAATTAGGAATAGTGCTTGGGTGTATGTTTTTGAGTCTCATTTTCTTCTTAAAGTTACTTATTCAAAATTATTGGTAAATAATTGTCATAGAGAAGCAAACACCCTCATAACTGTTGTATTAATGGTTTTGCCTGGTTGAATTTCAGTAAAAAGCCATTATTGGTAAAAGCGTATTAAAATCTTTTTTTTTTTTTTTTTTTTTTGTACTAGGAATCAAACTCAGGACCTTGAGCTTGCCAGGCAGGCTCTATGCCACTCAGCTACATTCCTAACCCTAAAATCTTTAATGTTCAAATTATAATAAGTCTTAGCTTTCTGCCTACTTGAGGATTACAAAACATGGCATTTTGTTGTTACTTTAGACTGGGATCACAATAGTAGTTTTATATCCAACTTTGGAATTTAATATTTGACTAGGTGAGAAAGTTTAAGGCAGAAGAAGTAGTAAATTCTGTGTATGAAGTGATTTGAAGATTGGAAAAGAAGATAAATATGAACTTTTATTAATTTGTGTTCAAGAACTGAATGTACTCATACGCTTTTTCCAAGACCTAAAGGAACATTTCAGTGTCTGGATTCTACTCTTTTATCTTCAAGTATGAAATCATGATATATGATATATTGAATGTATAGTAGGAGATGGTAAAACATTTAGTAATAGTAAGCTGTAACATGCTAGATGTATTGAAAAGACATTTAAAAAATAACAAAGTTGCATGCATAATCAAAATACTTTTTATATCAGCATAATTTTTCACCTTTTTCTTAAAGCAACTTTATATTTCTAAATGATTTCTGTGTCTGAAATGAGAACCTTGCTTTACAGAAGAAGAAGAAGAAAGTGAGGATGGCGGATTGGATGATTGGGAAGCCATGGCCAGTGATGAGGACAGAGAAAAAGGTGAGTAACTCATACAAAGACATCGACGTCCATGTGGAGGTGGTTGTCTCTGCACTACCTGGGCTGTGTGCCATGCTGACAATTTTTTTTCAGACACATGGTTATTAGGAACACACATTTTCTTTTTTTTTTTTTCAGACACATACATTTTATTTGCATTATAAATAGGCAAAGATTACAAAGGAAAAGTTAAAATAAAAACAAGTTTTTATGAATATATTGAAAAAATATGTCACCAACATGTATATACATTTTAAGAAAATAAAAATAGTACGATTTTTTTCTACAGATAGTGTAACCCTCACATAGGAGGCTTTAGAGGCTGTCATATATCATAGAAAACTCACTAAACTGTTGACCATTAGAGAAGAAACTGAAAATACATGGGAAGTAATCTGAGGGTGACCCAAGCAGTGCCTCGCCATACTAATAAATATCTGGAAGCTCATGGCCACCACTGTGAGCACCTCTTGTAATTAGGAACACACATGTTCAAGGTAGTCAGTCCCTCAATCCTGAAAGACAGATGAGTTTCCTGGGGATTGGGGCCAATCTTGCTCTCTCAGTTGCCATGGTTCCTAAATCCAAATAAATGGGTTTTCAGGTCACTTGAGCATTTTACGTAGGCCTTTAAAATGTATTTTTCTGGATTGATGTTTGGAATAGGGATGTTATTAAAGCTAACCTACTGAAGCCTGTTAACTTAAAATGTAATAAAAAGATGAATGGTACAGTTCCTCTTTACTACAAATAAGAGATGTTTTATTGTCATACTTTATTATGAAAATCTATTTCTTTAGTTTAATTTCCTATGATTTTTTATCCTCTTGAGAGCAGTATTTGGTTATTTACTTTTTGCCTCCCGTCCCCTACACTGCCCTTATTTTCACAGCTGTTTTCTTTCAGCCTGGCTTTCTTCACATTCTCATAGTCGGTATTGTCTAATTTTCATTTTGACGTACTACTACCTATGGTTTATCCAGTATATTTCTTAATGTACAAAAGTGGGTGATCGGAAAACATACATGATTCTAATCCTTTGAAATATGTTCTCTGGTTTATAATGTAGCAAATGGTTGTGCTTCATATATGATTAAAAGCGCTGATAGTCTTCACTAGCTTAGTTGCTTTGCTTTTCTATATTTAATTTCAAGTTTTTCACACTGCTCTGAACTTTTTTTCTCTCTTGTGTTATTTTCTTCTGTTACTTGGACCATTGTGTTATACAACTCTCCCACTGTGATTGTAGACAGCTTATCCCTGAATTCTGTTAATTTTTGTTTCACGTATTTTGATGCTGTTAGGTGAACACAGTGGTAGACCTTTCTGATAAACATTGCTACTTTTTTCAGAAATGCTTGTTCCTTAAAAGTCTTCTGTATCTGACACTCATACAGCTATCCCAGATGATTATGTGACTTTTCTATCTTTATTTTTTTTGTATCCTTAAATAGCATGACCTCAGTCCATTTATGTTGCTATAACAAAATACTGCATGTTGGGTAATGTCTAGCAACAGCAGTTTCTTACAGCTGTGCAGGCAGGGAGTCCAGGATCTGGGCACTCCCGTTGGTGTCGGTGAGAGCTGTGCTCTGCATCTAGGACCTTTCCTTTCCTTGTGTTCCCAGAGGGATGAGCACTCTGTTCTCATATACTGGAAAGAAGGGAGCACTAGGGGTTGGCCCATTCTGAGACTTCTGTTGGTCACTTCTCAGAAGACCTCACCTATTAATAATGCCACATAGGGGCCGGGGAGATGGCTCAGTGGAATAAGCGCTTCCCTGGCAAGTGCAAAGGCCTGAGTTCAGTCCTCGGTTCCGCCAAAAAAAAAAAAGAAGAAAATAATAATAATGCCACAGTGGGGACCGTGTCTTAACCTCAATTGTGAGGTTGAGAGGATACCACATTCAAACCGTAGCAACTGTAGTTTGTCAGTATTTATCTTTTACTTAGAATATTTGTAACCTATTTCATTTGATATAGTGAAATATGTTGGTGTTTTTCATTTAGTTGTTTTGTTATTTCTCTTTTTTTTTCTTTTCTGTCTTTTCAGTTGTTGGTTTTTAATGCCATTCTGTGAAAGTTAGAAATAGTCATTTTAGAATTTTAGTTTCCTAACTTCAATGTACAGAAATTCTGGTTGTCTTATATACTGATATTTTCATGTAAATTTTCCTGTCATATATGTTGTTACTTTTATGTGTTATACTGTTATTTTACTTGTAAAAGTAGAGAAATAACTTGAAACAAAGTATTATAGATCTTTAGAGCAGATTTATACCCTTAGGTAGAATACTTCTTGTTTGAAATATGTAACATCAGAAATGATTTGGATTTTGGATTTAGATTTGGGAATATTTGTATTACTTGAGGCACTTGGGGATGGGACCCACCTCAAAGATGAAATCCATTAATATTTTAAATATACATTATACGTATACCCTAAAGGTTATTTTATGCAGTGTCTAATACTTTGGTATGTGAAATAAAAAATTTTATGAAATGGAATTAAAAGTTTCAGACTGAGATTTTTGGATTAGGAAAACCTTTACTTATGCCAGGAATCTTCAGTAAAATGGCAATAGGGAGCCATCTGTTCTAACTTTACAGTTTAGAGGCTCTGAAGGGTGGGCTGGAGTAACAGGGAAGTTCTTTCTTTCTTACTCTTCTTCCTCCTCAGTGCAGTGCATCAGCATGGTACCCCACCTCAGGGTGTAGCCCATGTACTTCTTTCCCCTCTGGCCCTTGGTAGGACTGTGCTCCCCGCGCTGCCTTCCAGCTTTTCAGCTGCTGCCTCCACAATGAGCAGCATCTCTACGGGGAAGGCGAGCTAAGCGTTGGACTCAGCTTCCTGTGTTTGTTTTCTCCCTTCGCATCTGTCTTCCTGATGCTTTTCTGTTACCAACTTTAGTATGGATTACTACCTGAAGTTTTTACTGTTATATAACAGTCTTTATTGTAGCATGTAGACAGATACCTTTTATTTATGATGTGTGAAAATATAATGTTCCTAACTTAATACGTGTCAGTAGTATTGTATTTTAAGGTCTGTTACCTTAATTGCAATCTATAATGTTAATTCATTTGATTTAAAATCTGTTTGCCTCCTGAAGAAGGCAACACAGTTCATATAGAAGTAAAAGAAAACCCTGAAGAGGAGGAGGAGGAGGAAGAAGAGGAAGAGGAAGAAGAGGAGAGTGAGGAAGAGGAAGAAGAGGAAGGAGAGAGTGAAGCCAGTGAAGAGGATGAAGATGATGAGAAGATGTCGGATGAGAAAGATTCAGGGAAAACAGATACAAAGCAAAGCAAAGAAATAAGCTCAGACTCTGAGTATGACTCTGATGATGATCGAACGAAAGAAGAGCGGGCTTACGACAAAGCAAAACGGAGAATCGAGGTATTCGTGTTTGCTTTCTCTTTCCTCTTTCTTCCACACTCCTCTGTGATCATTAGGACTACACTTTACAAATAAAGGCTTTGAGCACCATTTTATTTATTTTTTTTTTTAACAACTTTTTTTTAAAATTTTTTATTTATTTGAGAGAGAGAGAGAGAGAGAGTGTGTGGTGTGTGTGTGTGTGTGTGTGTGTGTGTGGCCAGCTCAGCCCACCAGGGGGCGGGGCTGGCCGGCATGTGGTGCTGGGGGATTGAACCGCGGTCCCTGATGCCTTGCCAAGCTTGTTCCAAGTAGGTGCTTTAGACCACTGAGCCATCTCTCCAGCCCCTTGAGCACCATTTTAAAAAACACATTCTCAAGGTGGGACAAGGTAACGTGTGCTGTGTAGTCCCAACCACTCAGGAGACTGAGGCAGCAGGATCACCATGAGGTGAAAACCAGCCTGAGCAACATAGTGAGGACTGTCTCATGAAAACAAAAGAACTTTGGGCTGGGGATATAAGTCAGTGTAGAGCACTTGCATCCATGAGCAAGGTCTCAGGGGCGTCAGACTGGTACTCAGAAAGCTTTGGACTTTACTTGAGGGTTTCAGATTAGGAATGCTCAGTCCATGTATTTATTCAAGAAAATGCCACTTGGTCATAAAAGAAACAACATGGTGACATTTGTTACACAAATGAGCCTCAAAAACAGGTTGAGGTAGAGAAGCCAAAACACAGAAGACCACATACTGTATGCTTGATTTTGTATGGCATTTCTAAGAAGACAAATTGGTAGAAACAAAATAGATTAATAGTTGCCTGTTGGGCTGGAGAGATGGCTCAGTGGTCTAAAGCACCTACTTGGAACAAGCTTGGCAAAGTACAGGGACCGCGGTTCGATCCCCCAGCACCACATGCCAGCCAGCTGCACCCCCTGGTGGGATGAGCTGGCCACACACACACACTAAATAAATGTTAAAAAAAAAAAAAAAAAATAGTTGCCTGGGCTGGGAATGGGGACAAGGAGTCTTTTGAGTTGAGGGAAATATTCTAATGTTGCTAGTAGTAATGGTCACACATCTCTGTAAATGTATAAAATATCATAGTGTTGTATACTTAGAAAAGGCTGGTCTTGGTATATAAATTATTTCTCAACAGAGCTCATGTTTGTAGTAAGAGGCCCATAGTAGTATTATTTCATGAAAGACAAAAGAATAAATTAAAAATTATTGTCAGACATTTTTAAAAACTTGATCATACACAGAACTCTTAACAGATCTATGGAGTGGGATAATGGAGGAAGTTTTACTTTGGGTCTTTGTTTTGTGGTACTGGTGGTTGAACCTAGGTCCTTTACTCTAGTCCCTTCTTACTTTTTACTTTGAGACAAGCCCTCACTGTTTATTACATTCCAGTAAATCAGCTGTATGCAGAAGTGGTGAAAACATTGCAGATGATATTTCACAGCGTTCCTGGTCACAGCACGGCTGCTCTGAAATCTGTTCCAACAGGTGTCTCCTTATCCAGATGTGCTATGAAGAGAATTGGATTGTAAAGAACTTGGATGCAGCCTGTGTCATTCTCATGCAAGGAAAATATGAAAGAGACAGTGATAGGATTTGAAATACTACTTAACTTCTTATATGTTTGCAGTACACAAGCTCTTGCTTTGGGGGCGTGGGACATGTATATGATGTCTTAATCACTTTGACTCTTTCCCCTCACCCACTCACTACTTAGCTCTGTGATTTTTTTCTTTTCAAATCTAGAAACGGCGACTTGAACATAGTAAAACTGTAAATACAGAAAAGCTAAGAGCTCCTATTATTTGTGTATTAGGCCATGTGGACACAGGGAAGACAAAAATTCTAGATAAGGTAAGAAGAAAATATTGTCTGCATTGAAATAACTTCGAAAGAAAATGAATGGCGCATTTATTTATTACTATTTATTTATTTCTGGGTTTGCAGTTTTATTAAGAAAACAGAAATTCAACCTATACAAAAGGGCAGGGGTCGGGGTGCTGCTAGGCATCCTGCTGCTGGATGAAGGGGTTGGGGATGGCCTTCATGCCGTCCTGCGGGCACATGAGCACCACCGACGTGCTGCGGCACACCACTGGCCCCAGCTGCCACGTGTCCTCCGTCAGCTTGTACTGGTCGTCCGGGTCTTGCATGTACTCGATGGTCCCGTCTAGCATGAGGTTGAGCAGTGGGTCAAAGCCTTTCAGGATTCCACTGGTTTGGCAACCCCCTGGAACTTCACCCGGATCATCTTCTCAGTGTACTTGGACAGGTCCAAGACGCTGTCTTTCTTCTTTTTCTCTTTGTCCGCCATCGTACCGCCTGCACTGAATGGTGCTTTTAAAGGTCTTTAAAAACCCATACCATACTGTGGGCAATTCTCTTTGCAATAAATAGCTTTTTTTTTTGAAATGCTTTTGCTTTTATTTTTTTCTATTTCAAAATACCGATCCAGATTTGCCATTTTCTCATAGCTTCGTCATACACATGTCCAAGATGGTGAAGCCGGTGGTATCACGCAGCAAATCGGGGCCACAAATGTTCCTCTTGAAGCTATTAATGAGCAGACTAAGATGATCAAACATGTAAGTTACATTTAATCTGTCACAGATTAAAATGTGAAATATTTCAAACATTGTTAAAAGAAGTGATGATTAGATGAGACCCATATATTTACCATTCAGAATTAACATCTGAATATTTTTGCCCTATTTTGTTTTATATCTTTCAAAAAAAAAAATCTCACTTCTTTCCCACTGTGCCAGAGGCGACCGCTAATCAGTTCCCTCTGTGCGTTAACATTGATACTGTTGATCTTCATGTTTGAAGAGTCTCTTTCCTCTTGTCCTTTTCTCCCGCGCGCCCCCCCCCCCCCCCTCTCTCTCTCTCTCTCTCTCTCTCTCTCTCCACATCTCTCTCTCTCTCTTTCTTTTTTTCCGGCTTCCATGTTTTCTAACTTGTTCAGGGTATCTCATTTTTAAACATTAACTATAACACACTAAAATGTAAAGCTTACTGGATCATTCATTGTATTATACTGTTGAAGTCACTCTATTAGGAAGTAGAGGTTTTTTGTGTGTGTGACTTCTGGGTGCCTTAAGGGCAGGTCTGCTACAGCTTCTGGAGCTGGGAATTGAACCGCGGTCCTATGTGCCTGCCTGCATTTACCCAAGTGGCACTTTAAACAGCTGAGCTATCTGGCAAAGCCCCAGGAAGTAGAGCCTCTATAGTTAACCTCAGAAGTTTCCCAGCTGGCCCTTGTCATGCAGAACCCACTTTTCCTGCCATAGGTAATTTTAGAGTACTGTCTTTTTTTAATGTATTTGGAGTTCAAAGTGTTGATATTCCAGTTCTGTCATCCATCCTTTACTTTGATAGAGAAATTTATACCTAACTTACTGTTTGATTATTCAGTGTTATGTACAAAAAAGGCAGAATTAATACCTCATCCTTTACCTTTTGTGTACCAGCTTTGCAACTCTAGAGAGCCGATTCCTAGAAAGGCTTATGGGATCAAGGAATGATCCCATAAGCTTTACATTTTAGTGTGTTATAGTTAATGTTTAAAAATTAGATACCCCGAACAAGTTACAAAACATGGAACATAGAAAAAAAGAAGGGGGGAAGGAAAAAGAAGAAAAAGACAAGAAAGAGTAAAGAGACTCTTCAAACATGAAGATCAACTCAATATTGCTTGAGTACTTGACCAGTTTGTTTTCTGTTACAGATCCATGGAGTTAACCATACTTACTGTCTCAAGCTGTTTTTGTTACTGTTGCACTGTGATAATCCCAGCTTTGCCCACACTTTGGTTCCTGGGTCACTTTGGTACAGTTCTGGTAGTTCTAGTTTTTATTTGCATCAGAGCTATCTGGTATAGTAGGATGTCCCAGCTCCTTAATTAGAACTGCTTCAGACCTGGAATTAGCTCCTGTAAATGATTCCCCAGTTCCATGATCACAGAGATGGTGAAAACGATAAAAACAGCCTGTGTTACATGTGAGAGTCTCACTTTATTCCTGATTGAGTCTTTCTTGTACATGTGAAAAAATTTGTGACACTTTGTTTGAGATTGGATTTTATGAAGCTCACTTTCTAGCAGATTCCTAAGAAAAGATTATGGGAATAATATTGCTTGAGTATTTGAATATCAAGTACTTTGTGGCCTTGATACTACAATGTCACTTGGCCATGTGTAAAATCGTTTCACATTTTCCTGCTCTTAAATGTTAAGTTTCCTCCAGTATAATGAAGTTTAACTGTAAGCAGATTCGTGGCTTCTAAGGTGTAGTCACTGTACATTTTGGTGTTGGTTAGTCTGTGCCAGTTTTCAGTTTTCTGGTGCTCTGTTGCAATAACCAGTTTTAAATCTTTACGAATTTAAAAAATTACAGGTTTTTACATTTCTAATTGAAATATTTTAAATAGTATTTCTGTGTATCAGTCATTGGGGAGTTCTTAACAGCTTATTAGGCAGTTGCTAAAACTTAATATTTTGTGTTATTTTAAAACATAGTTAAAGGGCTGGAGAGATGGCTCAGTGGTCTAAAGCACCTACTTGGAACAAGCTTGGCAAAGCACAGGGACCGCGGTTCAATCCCCCAGCACCACATGCCAGCCAGCCGTGCCCCCTGTTGGGCTGAGCTGGCCACACACACACACACACACACACACACACACACACACACACAATAAATGTTAAAAAGAAAATAAAACATAGTTAAAGAGAAAGATGATTAGGCCTGTAGTAAGGCAAGTTCTTAGTGTTACCTTTACATGATAATATTCAACCTGCTAGAGTGAAACAGTTATAATGCTCAGTGAGTGCTGGCTTATGCCCATCAGAATGCAGATTTAAAACATAATGTTTGAATCACTTAGATGTATATCTGGAGGTAAAATTTTGAAAAATCATTTGAAGATTAGGAAAAAGTATAGCAAAGCATAGTGCAAAGAGTGTGTGAACTTTATTGCTTGGTATGGATTACTTTTTAGGCTAAAAAGAGTATGTATTGTAATGTTTTCATTCATTTTAAGTGTTTCACACCAGAAAAGGGGCTTATAACATTATTATTTTTTTTTAAATTTTATTTATTTATTTATTTATATGTGTGTGTGTGGGCCAGCTCAGCCCACCAGGGGGCGGGGCTGGCTGGCATGTGGTGCTGGGGGATTGAACCGCGGTCCCTGTGCTTTGCCTAAGCTTGTTCTAAGTAGGTGCTTTAGACCACTGAGCCATCTCACCAGCCCATTATAACATTATTTTAATAAAGAACATATGTATTTATTTTTTAACATTTTTGATCAGTGGGCTAATTTTCTTACTTTAAAATTGGATCTGACACATTTTTCATGTACTGAGGACAGCTTCTTATATCAGCTTTGTATTAAAAATAAATGTTTATCACACTTAATATGCTCAAACGTAGATAATGCCACAGTTTTATGATTTAGTGAGGGTGCTATTTTCTTTTTTTTCTGCAGAATATCTTTTTTTTCAAAAATCTATTTATTTGTAGTAAGACAGGGTCTTACTACATAGCTTGGACTCGGTGGTGATCCTCCTGTCTCAGCCTCCCCAGTAGTGGGATTACAGGCATGCATCATCACGCCTGGTTTTGGTAGCTGGCTCGGCGTGCGGTACTGGGAATTGAACTGGAGTCCTTGCACTTACGAGACAGGCACTCAGACCCTGAGCTGTCTCCCCAGCCTGCAAAATATCTTTTGATATTAATGAAAATATTAACTATTGCACTTTGCTAGTTGACTCCCTGACTTTTAAAACCACTATTTGGAAAGGAATTAGTAATTTTTTTGTCAGCTTTCATGCCAGATGGATTATTTTCTAAAGAAGCTTTCATTGCTTTAATTTCCTTACACCTTGTGTTTTCCCCACTCTTTCTAGTTTGATAGAGAGAATGTACGAATTCCAGGAATGCTGATTATTGATACTCCTGGACACGAGTCTTTCAGGTAAGACGAAGGCCAGTGCTTAAAGCCCATTAAGTCTGTAAGTTCAGTACAATCACTGACCTCTGCATAGTCGTTTGATCTGAGGTCCTGGTAACTGTAGTTTTTCTTCTTTGCATCGCTGATTGGGGAGTGCTTGGCTTGGAGCCCTGTGTTAATGAGGAAATTGGAGCAAAGCCTGATCCATACATAGCCCATCTCTTTCAAGGGGGATGTTATATTGTTATCTTGACCAGAAAACTAGATTAGTAGAATTGGCAGAATTATTAGAGCAATTTTTAGAACTAAGTCATTTTAACAGATGTCAGTTCTGTGTGTCAGATGAGTGTTTGTCAAGTAAGGGTTAATGGTACTTGAACAATCTAATGTATAAATGGTATATAATATAAATACAATTAGTCTTCCTTATCCACTGATTCCATATCTGTGAATTCAAACAACTGTGGATAAAATATAATTGAAAAGTTGCATTTGTGCTGAATATGTACAGAATTTTTTTTTTTTGCTATTCTATAAATAATACAATGTGACAGCTCTACAGCATTTGCATTTATAATATACAGGCATTAAAGAATGATTACCCCTTTTCTAACTGTTTTGGAGCAAAAGTGTTTCTGATCTTGGAGTTGGAGTATTTGCATGGACTTTACGGTTGAATATCCTTCCCTTGATCAAAAATCTGGAGCTCCAAATGTTTCAAAGTTCTGGTTTTGTTAAATCACAGTTGTTTTGAGCATCATGTTGGCAGTGTAGAAGTTTTTGAGTTTAGAGTTTTAGAGTAGGGATACTTAGCCTCTGTAATTAATCTAGAGATGATACAAAGAATTCAGGAGGCTCTGAGTAGGTTCTCTGCAGACATGACAGCATTTTATGAGAGGGACTTAAGCACCATTGATTTTGGCATCCTTGTGGGGTCCTGAGCTCAGTCCATTACAGATACCAGAGGGTGACTTATTTGTTCTTTCACTTACATTTTAGAAATTTAAATTAACAACAATGATTTAAGATTTTCTTTTTATAGAAACACTTGTACTTTTTCTCTTTCCAACAGTAACCTTAGAAACAGAGGAAGCTCTCTCTGTGATATTGCCATTTTAGTAGTTGATATTATGCATGGTTTGGAGCCCCAGACAATTGAATCTATCAACCTTCTCAAATCTAAAAAATGTCCCTTCATTGTTGCACTCAATAAGGTAAGTCTTCCTCAAAAAAATTAATTGCAGAAAAAGCTTAATTATTTTGATAATAAAAATAAGTATGTTTTGTTTCTGGTTTTTCTTTTTTTTTTTTTAGTTTTCCTGCATATTGAGTTAACTGGTCCTGCTCAGCTCCTCCAGACACTCGCTTTGTGTTACAGTGAGATGTTACCTATCCTACAGTTAGCAGTCAGATCCCAAACTAAATTTGTTACATGTTGGTGTTTTGACAGAGTAGAGTGGATTTTAGAAGTATATGTAGAAGCAGTTTGGCAGAACTTGGATATAAATTGAAGGGACACAAGGAAGCTTGAAAGGCAAATGGCTGATTCCACATAGAGATGACTGGGTGGACCATGTGGTGGCACAGAGGGTCACAGAGGCAGGCAGGTTTATGGTGGATTTTGAGTGGAGTTCACTTGTAGGTGATAGAGATGAGTATTCCTAGAAAAGTTCTGGTTTTGTTAAATCACAGTATGCTAGTAAAAGTATGTTGCTTCACTCCAAACTCCTGTGGCATTTCCATAAGAACTTTTTTTTTTTTTCTCTGAATGCCCTCAGGCGTGGTTTGGCTGGCTTGACTGTTGTGGGAATCGAACTGAGGCAATCTGAGGCTGACAGCTTTGTGGAAGCAGCCACTTAAAGAACTGAGCTATGGCCAGGCCCCCTCCATAAGAACTTTACAATAAGAACTTAACTTTGTTCCCCTCTCTCATCTTCTGTTCCCTTTTTATACCTTTTATTTCTCCCACCCACACTTTTCTTGAACACCCTTTCTGTGATAGCTTTTCATTGCAGTGACAAAGTACATGAGGCAACCAGCTTCTAAGGAGGAAACAGTTACTTGGACTCAGTTTTAGTGATTTCTATCCCTGGTCTCTTGGTTGCGTGATCTGAACCGTAGCAAGGAGCAGAGCTGCCTGCCTTATGGTGGTCACGAAGCACCACACACTCACTCACTTTTAGGGTGCACCCCCACCCCCTCTTCTCATTGACAAGAGAAAATGCACTCCGTGAGAAGTGTGGTTTAGCGCGTGCTAATGACTTACACATAACTGCTCAGAGTGTCGCCCAGGAGATGGCTGCGTGCTCCTTAGTAGTCACTTTGCTTCCTCTCCAGACCCTCAAAGTACTCCTCATTGCTTCAAGCACATGCATCCCATCATTCTTGACACTCTCTGAAGCAGTTCTGAATGTCCTCTGTCATGTCTTTATGAAGACATGAAACTCTTCACAAAGTTGGCAAATGCTACTGCTGAGAGACACCAAATGGAAAAGCAGGCTTATCATCTTACAGCGCATGCTTATCTGTCTTGCTTAACCAATCCAGTGCTCTCCCCAAAGTCAAAATGAACTTGAAGGGTAAACACAAATCACACGAGGACATGAAGGTAGTCACAGCTGAACAACTGAAGACATACCAGAGGACTTGGAGAGCTATTTGCTAAAGTGCAAAAGTGAGGGCATAACACACTTGCATTTTAACTGAGGGGGACTCTCTTGAGGGTAATTAATGACAGTGTATCTCTTACCACATTTTTAAAATTAACCATATTTTTTTATCACATGTGTATTTTTATCATGCCCCTTTTTGCTTATATACTTCAATTTTATAAAAGCTAATACAGCTTTCTTACCAATAATGTTGGCATGTTATCCTTTTACTTTTTCTAATCTTTATTTCTTTTTATTTTTATTTATTTTTAATATATTTAGGAGAGGGTCTACAAGGTCTACAGGGTTTCACTACATAGATTGGACTCGTAGTGATTCTCCTGTTTTCAGCCTCCCAAGCGCCGGGATTACAGGCGAGTGCCATCACGCCCAGGCTCAGTCACCCTCTCAGGGGTCCCTGGGGGCGGGGCTGGCACAGCAGGCTGGGGATCCCACCCCGGCTGCTGCGCTCTGCCGAGGCAGGTGCTTTAGTTCACTGAGCTATCTGGCCAGCCCTTCATCTTTATTTCTTTATGTTTAAAATGCATTTCTTGTACACAGTGTATATTTGATCTGTTTTTGGTTTGGGGGTGGTCACTCTTATCTAAACCATTTACATTTATTGTATCTGTTACCAGCATATAGATAGTAGTTAGATTTAATTGTACCACCTTACTATTCTTTTTAATTGTTTCAAATGAACTTTCTTATTTTCCTGCCCTTTGCGGCATTTAATTGCATACTTTTGAGTACTTCATTTATTGCCGTTAGTGGAGTATTAACTATTTCTTTGTATTTTATTGATTGCCCTAGGCTGGTTTACAATGTGAACTTTTACTAGTCTTATCTTTAAATCCTATTATGCTTTGTATTCCTTTGTTTGTAAATAAAATTTGCATATTTACAGATACAATTTTTGAAGCTCATCCAGTGAATATTTCATTGTGTCTCTATAAATTTCAAGTTTTTCCTTTGTTTTAGATTTTTTTTTCTTTAAGGACACCATATGCTAATTTCATCACCTTTGTCATTTTAGGCTTTTTTTTAAAAAAAAATTTTGTTTCTTCTTACTCATTTCTTTTCTTAGTAATAGCATTCAGATTAATCTGCATCTTTACATTCTCACTCCCAGAATGTGCAGTTTCTTGGTTTGAGTTTGCTGGCTGTCAAGTAATTTTCTTTTGCTAAGGTCTTAGGCATGGTACCTACAAATTCCCTGTGCCCTTTCCTACTTTTTAGGAAAAATGTTTTTACTGATATAGTTGTTCATGTTTATCGGCCTTAGTTCATGGGTCTCAGTACGTGTACTGAAAATTTATAGTCAAAATTAAAGTGACTAGTATATTTTTTTTTCTTTTCAAAGTTTGTGACTAGTATATTTTATAGTATAATTTATAGTCAAAGTGACTAGTATATTTTATCACCTCAAATATTTCTCATTGTTGTTCAAAAGTGGGAGGAAATATTCTATGATTAATAAAACAAATTTAAGCCAAATTTGAGGAATAGAACAAAATGAGCAGTTCAAAAATAGGAAATAATTTTTTTCACTTTCAAGTCTTTTGATAAGTAGTTTTCCTAATGTTGGTACATCATGCAATTAATCCTCGTTCCTGTCTACTGCATTACAAGAGTCTTTTGTAATTTAGACAACACATATTAATGGACATGGGATAATTACAGGATCTCCTGTTGTGTAGATAGATGGCAGCCTCTTATGGATCCCCAAAAGCTGACATTTAAGAGTGCAGTTTTACAGTGTATTTAGGTTTTTGATATGATACAATATCTGAGTAATTCATACTCTTCTATGTGGAATATGCATTAGAAATTTTCTGTGGCCATTTACTTTAAATTCTTGGATGTTAAAGAGTTTTTGGAAATGATCCTTACACAAATCCTTTTCCAGATTGATAGGTTGTATGATTGGAAAAAGAGTCCTGATTCTGATGTGGCTGCTACTTTAAAGAAGCAGAAAAAGAATACAAAAGATGAATTTGAGGAGCGAGCAAGGGCCATCATTGTGGAATTTGCACAGCAGGTCAGAAGTCGTTTCCTGCTTTATGATGGGCCTCTCAATGCGTTCTCACGTCTGTAATGCACTCAGCGCCTTTGTTAGTCCTTATTTTGTGCTGTTTTTCGCTCTTCTTGCTTTATTCTTTTTTTTATTTTAATTTTTGTGGGGCTTTTTGTTCTTCGTTTTGAGACACAGAGTTTTGCTATATTGTCCAAGCTGGCCCTGCATTCCTGGACTGAATCCTTCCTCTGCTTCCTAGCTGGGAATATAGGCCCTGCACCACTGCGTCTGGCTTCCTCCTTAATCTGAGAAAGCAAGTACTTCACAGATTTCCCCCGCACAATCTCAATGTCTTAATAATTTCTCTTAGAAAGAAACCTCTGTCTTTTGGTGGGGAGGGAGAAAAATTATTTTGTAGAAGTTCATATGCACATCCTCGGAATGAGAAGAGGAAAAGCAAAGCGCAGAGGCATTCGTAGTCATGGAGCTTGGGTGGGTGTGCCTTTTCATCCTTCAGGTACATGCGCAACGTGTGTGTGTGTCCGAGATTATATGGTGTCTTATCATGCTGGTCCACACATTAAGAATGTTCACTAATTCAAAATCCCAAAGCTGTGAGAGTATTTTTGATAACCAGTAATACACTACAGCAACTCGCCACCCTTTGAAAAGATTATAACCCTCACTGTTTTGGGAACCGGGGTTTCCCTCTACACAAAGGTGGCCCCAGGCCTTTAGATAGAAGCATCGGCGGCGGCAGCATTACAGTTAAAACGCTGCATTGCATGACTGCTCAGTTAAAGAGAATAATGCAGCCCAGTGTGACAAGTAGAGTTATCAGGTGGCTGCTATTAAAATGTCAGTGAGGAAGTATGTTCTCACTGACTTGCTCCCATATTTCCACAGTGCAGCAGAAGACACCAGACTGTAGGTGCGACCACTGCCCGCTTCTTGGGCTTCTTGCCACCTCTTCCCTGCCACCTGAGGGCAGGCCCTGCTGACTGCTGCCCAAAAGGTCAGGTCCAGGGTGCATCTTTTCCATCACTTAGAAGAAAAAGATACTTGCAAGGTGGCGAGTAGTACAATTGACTAATTGTACTTTTTATCATACAGTACAGTGTCACTAAAGCTTAGATGCGGAGCCATTGAGTGTGAACCTTGTACTTTATGCAGAATTCATGTAGAGCCCAGTGGTTACGATCTGAAACCACCTTCCAGACCTGGGAGTCCAAGTAGAGACTACTTGGACTACGCCGCAAGCCCTGCCCCTTTCACTCTAGGGACTGAGTTCAGGACCACATCTGCGTAGCCCTATGAGGTGGCTTTAATAAAGATCACTTTGCAATACATGGTTTTTCCTAAAAACAAAGTAAAGAGTATTTATACAGGGATTGCTTTACTACTTGTAACAAAATTTGGGGATGCAAACTTTCCTGTAGTGCTCACCAGAATGAACTAAGACACACAGAACAGTGGCTACGGCCTGACCTCACCTCATAGGTGAGTCCCTGTCTGCATGCTGCCCTGCCACCCTCATGAGCATTCACCTCTCCAGGACATCCACATAGTAGTTCACTGCCACCATGCAACCGTTCCTGTGAAGTTGGGCATGATGGTGCAGACCTATAATCGCAGCACTGGAAAGACTGAGGTGAGAGGATTGCTGTGAGTTTGAGTTCAGCCTGGGCTCCGTAACGAGGTCCTGTGTCAAAAAAAAAAGACTCCACACACACCAAAGTTACCCAAAAAGCGTGACGTTAGCCCTCCCTCTTCATATGTGTGCACCTTGTCTAGAAAGGCTAGATGTTTCCAACAGCAGCGTAAATTTCTTACGCACATGAAGCAGACTGCCTGCGTAGAAATCACTTCACTAGGGACTTATACGATCACTTCTTCAGCAGCTTTTTTTGTTTGTTCATTTTTTTGTGCTGGGAATCAATCCCAGGGCTTGCTGGGAAAGCGTGCTGCTCCTGTGGACTACATGCTCAGCCCTGTAGTTGTTTTGAGGAATTTGAGAAGAGTTAGCCACTTGCTTATCTTGCTTCCTTAGTCATCTGTTGCTCTTCCTGTTGCCTCCTTTCATATCCTGCCATGTTGAAATGACTTTGCTTCCAGGGTTTGAATGCTGCTTTGTTTTATGAGAACAAAGATCCCCGCACTTTCGTGTCCTTGGTACCTACCTCTGCACATACTGGCGATGGCATGGGAAGCTTGATCTGCCTGCTTGTTGAGTTAACTCAGACCATGTTGAGCAGGAGACTTGCTCACTGTGAAGAGCTGCGAGCGCAAGTGATGGAGGTAACGATTCCGCTCTGATGTGTGCTTTTGGTGGAGGATATGCGGAGATTAATGGTCATAGTTCATTCTGTTCTCTTTGCAATGTCTGTTAGGTTAAAGCTCTCCCGGGAATGGGCACCACTATAGATGTCATATTGATCAATGGTCGTTTGAAGGAAGGAGATACCATCATCGTTCCTGGAGTAGAAGGGCCCATTGTCACTCAGATCCGCGGCCTGCTGTTACCTCCTCCTATGAAGGAACTGCGAGTGAAGGTAAGTGCCGCTGCGGGCCCTTGTGCCCTCACACTCTGCTATGGTGGCTTGTGGGTATCCTCATGCAGGAGGGCTGTGCTTAAGTGGGCTCTGTGACTATACCTGTTGGCCAAGCCAAGCTTTTCCTGCGAGCACTTCCTGTGCTGCGCTCTACGCAGCCGATGAGTTTCTTATTAACACTGCCTTAATGCTGAAAGAACACATTTATACTGCAGTGTATGTAAGACATAGAACAGTTCTTAGAAGTTGAGGAAGCAGCCACATTGAGACTCAGAACCTTGCTGTTTGCATCCAGAAACTGCCTTCTGGAAGCTCCAAGTTAACCCAGACTCTCTTCATAGTTTCTGTAACTGAATGTGAATCTATCAGAAAACATCTATGAACTGAATAGATTTATTCTCAATGTGTGCCTTTATACCAGGCTTTTCACTTGAAAAATAATTTTTAAGGTTTATATTCCATTGTGGGAACACCTCACAGTTTACTTACCTGGTCTGTTGGCAGGGAGTGTTGGCTGCCCCACTATCCCAGCAGGGCCCCGGGTGCACACACTGTCCTCACACACTCTCCTTCCACCTTGGGGAAGAGGGCATCGCTGAGTCCACACTCAGTAGACCCCGCCCACCAGATGAGCACGCTGCATGACTGTAGGCAGAGCCAGTCACATTCCCAAGTGCAGTTTTCATTTATTTGATATCTTCACTAGATCTTATTTCTAAAATCTTAAAATTTGAGTTAGTACATTTGCATCACATAATGATTTTAGAGAGTTGGTATAGGTAAAAATAAATATTAACACCAGAAGTTTGCTACAAGATTTGTTTTTTTTTCCCTTTCTCATATCTCTAACTCATTGTTTGTATTTAATTATAGTGATCATTTGTGTTTTTTAGCTCTTCTCTCTTATCTTTTCTTTTTCGTTTTTTTTTTTGCGCTACAGGGGATCAAACTCAGGATCTTGCACTTGCCCTGCAGGCACTTATACCGCTAAGCTGTCTCTCCAGCCCTCCCTGCTTTTTTTTTTTTTTTTTTTTTATAAACAGATATGTTTATGATACAGTAAGCCCCCAATGTTAGAAGAAAGAATTCATTCCAGGGGAATGTTCTAGGTCAGACTTGTTTGTAAGTCTGACAGAGTAGTAGAGACTTAGGTAGAAGATGCAGCCTGTTCACCCAATTTTTTTTTTTTTTTTCTTCAAGTCTTCATACAGGCTTTTGGCATTTTTACTTTTTTTTTTGTGTGTGTGTGTGTATCTTAGGGAAGGGTCTACAGGGTGTTCAGGGTCTCACTACTAGGACTCAATGATCCGCTTGTTTACAGCCTCCCAAAAGCTGGGATTATAGGCGTGCGCCATCACACCCAGTCTCAATCACCATCTCAGCATGTCCCAGGGTGGCGCCGGATTGAACGCCCAGCCCCTGCGCCTGCTTGCACACGCTTTCATCCGCTGAGCTGTTTGGCTGGCCCTCTTGTTTACTTTTGAGACAAGGTCTTGCCATTCAGTTCAGGTGGGCCTCAAACTTGCTGTGATCCTCCTGCCTCAGGCTCCAGAGTCCTAGGATCACAGGTGTACGCTGTCATGCCCCGCTCTTTTTCTTGAATAACCATTGAGCTGAGTGAGCCTCAGTGCTGATCCAGCATGCTCGCACTGAGAGGTTTCTGTGTCTCCTCTGCCACTGCAGCACGCTTCTTCGAAATTTTGTTGGCTTCTTTGGCACAGCAGACTTTATGTTCCATGATCTTGTTCTTTAGAACTGTGCCAGTGGTCTACTGGCTTAAGAATGTGACATCTACCGTCTTTGCCTCTGCCCAGTCTGTTATTTTCACGTTTCCTGGTCATCGCATCGCACTCCCCTTGCCACTGCTTTCCCTCTTGCGCTGGGCACTCTGGGCTGACTGAGCCCTGATGACTCACAGTGAGCACACAGCAGCACAGCTGGGCCAGCGCCGTCAGGCCCGAGCGCCTTTGCGATTTGTTTCCCTCTGTGAGTGCTCACAATGCAAGGTGTGTTTGTATCTGAAAGTTAGCAACTTGAATGTTCATAAGTTGGGGACTTAGTACTAGTCTGTTGTTAACTTGAAAGTTTCAATACCTTTTCTTACTCTGTAGAGCTTATACTTGCTTTTTCTGTTGTATTTTGTGAGGTGGCAGTGCCTGTGAAGGAATCTTTTTATCCCCAAGGTCATGAAAATGCTATTTCATCACCTCTGTGCTCTCACTTTTCAAATAAACATTGGAAAACGTCTTGTTTCTATAGAACCAGTATGAAAAGCATAAAGAAGTAGAAGCAGCGCAGGGAGTAAAGATTCTCGGAAAAGACCTGGAGAAAACATTAGCTGGTTTACCCCTCTTGGTGGCTTATAAAGAAGATGAAATTCCTGTTCTCAAAGTAAGTTTACTGTTTTCTCCAGAGCTACTGTTTCTGTTTGTCAGGAGGGCCATACAGTAGTGGCGATCTAGTGGACACCCTTGTCTTTGAGAGGAAAGCCTGTCTTCAGCTGGCCTCTTAGGGAACTTGGTCTGAATGCATTCCGTCCTTTTAGTCGTAGAATTGGCATATGTAATGCAGTGGAAAGCTAGAAGAGTTTCTTCGTGTTTTATTATAGAAACTGTAGGATGTAACAGAGCTAAAGAGAATCATACCAAATAATGGTCATTCTTAACATGTGCCTGTTGGCTTGAACAGCCAGCAGTGCAGGCTTTCCTGTCCCATCAGATGACACCAGCAACCCACTGGGACAGCGATACATGTATGGCCCTGGTGTGAATGTTGAAGCCTCCTTACCTGTTTGTGTGGTTAGCTGGCCAGTACCCAGCATGGTCTCACAAGGAGGACTTTGAGCTGTTAGCTAGCTGAAGAAAAATTACCATTTGTTACCAGTGCCTCCTTTATTTTCCCAGCAGCCCGTCCACGACTTGAGTAGGCACTGTAATGATGCTTAAAGAGCCATTAAGATTATCAGTGTATTTTTTACACTGATTTGAAACAGGTGTGTAGTTTTGTCATTCTGTAACATGTGTAGTTTAGTGCACACGGGAGACAGGAAGATCCAGAGTTGAGCCTGACCCAGGCAGTTTAGTCTGACCATCTCAGAGTTTTAAAATTGAGGAGGTAGCTGCTCAGGGAGAAGGCCCCGAACAGGTCCCCTAGAATCACTGAAAGCAAACAAGGTGCAGGGGAGGAGGTGCAGGACATGGCTGCCTGGTCCCTTCTCTCTCGGTGGCACAGGTTACACCTTATTTTCCCTTCTAAGCCAAGAAGTACGTATGAAAAATGTAATTCCAAACTGCTGAGAGTAAGAGATGTGCTGATGTGCCTGTGAATCTTGCTTTAAGGATGAATTGATCCATGAGTTAAAGCAGACTCTAAATGCTATCAAACTGGAAGAAAAGGGCGTCTATGTCCAGGCTTCTACACTGGGCTCTCTGGAAGCTCTACTTGAATTTTTGAAAACTTCAGAAGTGCCCGTAAGTAACCGTATCCAGCCCCATATTCGGGTAGCTGTGGTCTGTGGTGCCGTTCTGTTACCTGATGCACACAAACCTGAAATCACTTTTTACAGTACGCAGGAATCAACATCGGCCCTGTGCATAAGAAAGACGTCATGAAGGCGTCTGTGATGCTGGAACATGATCCTCAGTAAGTGCCCGCCCAGCGGCTGTGCTTTCCAGTCTGCCCCCTCGGGCATCCTTTCTCACCGAGCCATCTCGATGTGTTCTCACCTTTCAGATATGCAGTCATCTTGGCCTTCGATGTGAGAATTGAACGGGATGCACAAGAAATGGCGGATAGTCTAGGAGTTAGAATTTTTAGTGCTGAAATTATTTATCACTTATTTGATGCCTTTACAAAATACAGACAAGACTACAAGAAACAGAAACAAGAAGAATTTAAGTAAGTTGCTTTTGTTTATTCTTTGCAGTGAAGTTGGGACTTACCAAATACTAGAAAAGTGTGTATGTAGGGAAAAGTGTGGCATTTGTTTGTGTACCAGAAGGTGCCTTGTGAAGCTGTTGTCCTGGCCCAAATCCCTGCCCTAGAGCAGTTTTTTTCCAGTGTGGGCAAGTACTCTGCAGCCTTTCAGCTTATTAATACTCAGTTTAGCAGGCTAAGGTTCTAATTAATGCATTAGTAATGAGTAAACGTGGGACCTTCATCTGGTTGGAATTTATCTAGGATTACATGAAATTAAGAAAATCAGTGTGAAAATTAGGGGACAGGGAAGGGATGGAATGTGTGGGAGGAAAATATGTTCCATAGATACTGGGAGCACGTGTATCCCTACCCTTCCACGGGGGCTCGAGGAGCCACCAGTGGGGCCCTGGGCCAGGCTTACACTCCCTCCTGGGAGAGCACACCAGCAGACTCGGGAGCAGCAGCGGGGGTGAGAGGTGGCTGTAGTTAGGAGAGAATCTCACAGCCTTAAGACTCTAATTAGCAGCACAGTGTAAGGCTGTGATGTGAGCCACACAGCTCGCACGTGGGCTGAGCAGTGCAGGAGGCTGCCCCGCCAGCTGCGGCAGAGGTATCATGGGCATGGTGATAGACAAAGGGCTCAGAATTACCTGGATCCATGGGGTAGAGACATCGGCAGGCTGTGGGAAGGATGGAGCTCACTGTTGAGTTGTCAGAAGCCGGTGGTAGCCAGGTGGGAGTCTTTGGAATCCATGGGTGGTACGCAGTTCTTCGGTGCAGAGTGCGGCAGCACGGCTGTGTCGAATGCACTTTTAAAGCAGTGCCGACTAGTAAATAGGGAGCGTGACGTTGGGCTGTGCTGCCTGCAGACCCACACTCCTAGGATGCCTGCTGGGACCCTTCAAGGCCTTTTGAGCTTGTGCTGGAGAAGCGGAGCTGGGAACTGGCCTCATCGTGGCTGCTGGGCTCAACCACTTGGGAGCGCAGTGAGGAGCAACTGTGGTGTCCCCAACGAAGGCTTTCTGTGCGTGCTTTGGGATTTGCCCCACACGTACCTCAGGTCGCAGCTGCGGCAGTCTTCCTGAGCCTGGCCTTGCCTTTTGGTTTGGGCACAGGGCACCTGTGTGTGGCACACGGCAGAGCTCCAGGGCAGGAGAAGTGGGAGAGGCAGCCTGGCCAGGTCACGCAGCACGGCCCCTCTGTCCAGCTCCTTACCCAACAGGAAGCTGAGTGGTCATTTGTGTTCTTTTTAAAAAATGTTTGTATGATTTTGCAAACTTAAAAATCTTTTTTTCCTTTCAGGCACATAGCAGTATTTCCCTGCAAGATGAAAATCCTTCCTCAGTACGTTTTCAATTCTCGAGATCCAATAGTGATAGGGGTGACTGTGGAAGCAGGCCAGGTGAAACAAGGGACACCCATGTGTGTCCCCAGCAAGAATGTAAGTTACCATCATCCTTAAAAATGGGGTTGCCCCAAGTAGTGCTTTCCACCTTACATTCTGCTTAAATGTGTTCAGTCTTCCACCTTCCTAAGTCTGCGCTCGTAAGAACCAGTAGGATGTGAGCGATCCCGTCCCGAACGCCTTGTCCTCTCCCAGAGCCATCCCGCGTTTCCAACGGTTCCCCCTGCTTCCAAGTGTCATCCTACAGTTGTGCAGTTTATCCCATCTGTCTGTTTTCTCAGACACAGGTTAACTAGTGTTACAGGAAGGAACTTTTGCCAGGCCTGTGACTTCTGGGTCACACAGGCCATCTCACCAGCAGTGGTGCTGACCCAGGACTCCTGGGGAAAACACCAAGACAAACTTTCCCAGTATTGGAGTCCCTCTGAGCATATTGCTGCTCAGCCACCCACCTCCATCCTTGGTGACTTTTGCACCTACTTGCAGTGTGTTTGAGTCAGTTCCCAAGGGGCTGTAGAACTGTCCCCTCTTCCCTGCCCTGTGAGGCATCCTGTAGATACACAGTTGTTTTCCTGACGTCATTTACCTAGTCTGGCCACTGGGAGCCCTTGTCACACACCCCTGCCTTTCCGGATGTAGCAGATCCGTGTCAGACCTGGATCCTCCGAGGGAAATGGCACTTGGCATTGTCTTATTTCATTGGGCGGCCTGAGCTAAAACATTATCTGTGGCAGTTATTTCCTGTATAGCTTTGGCTTCCTCTACCACACAGGGCTCTGCCTGTTGACTGTTTCTTGTACCTCTTTCTCCAGGACCCCATCACTCTCCATACTCCGTGACTGTGTCACTCATTACTCAGAACTTGTCATCTTTTAATCTGTACCATGGGTCCCTGACTTCTTTGATTGCTTAGAGCTCTGTCCCAATTGAGAACCTCACTTCCTTCTTACAGGGGGAGGATGATTGGGTGCACAGAGCACAAAGGAGGCTGCATACTGCATGTCAAGTGATCTCACTTGTCCTCAGTCACCTGTGCAGTGTGGGGTAGCTGTAGGTGCAGGGCGTCCTGCTGTGGACTCACTCAGCCATGCATGGAGGCCCGTTCCTAGAGGCTGCAGAGAAGGTTCTTGGGCTGTGTGGCTCACGTGTGCAGTGCCCACTGGGACAGGAATTTCCCACATATGTTGTACTTGTCTTCTTTTTACAGTTTGTTGACATTGGAATAGTAACAAGTATTGAAGTAAACCACAAACAAGTAGATGTTGCAAAAAAAGGACAAGAAGTTTGTGTCAAAATAGAACCAATCCCTGGTGAGTCTCCCAAGATGTTTGGGAGACATTTTGAAGCTACAGACATTCTAGTCAGTAAGGTAAGTGTTTTGCCAGTGGTAAGCGTCCAGCAACAATCAGTGTGAGCTGCACTGCTTTGGGTACCGGTATCAGTAGCTTGTCCGGCCCTGCTGACCCTGCGTCGTATCTGTGGCAGCACCTCGTGCTGAGCAAGGACGCTGTACCCCAGGCAGAGCAGCACCCAGTTCCAGGACACCGATCCACCCCTCTTGGTGGTGGTGTGGCCCTGGTCCCCTTTCTTGCACTTCAGCAGTCTGTGCCCATGTTTGTGTATTCTGTTCACCGTGTTTGTGCCTCGGGCATTGCAGATCAGCCGGCAGTCCATCGACGCCCTCAAAGACTGGTTCCGGGATGAAATGCAGAAGAGTGACTGGCAGCTTATCGTGGAGCTAAAGAAAGTGTTTGAGATCATTTAAATTTTCTACCTGGGGCAGGAATTGAAATGCGTATGTTGTAATACCGCCACCAAGAGAAGACAGCAAATGGATGGAATGGGCGTCTCTGGACACGGATGGACTGAGGTGTATAAAACGTTTTCCATGAGAAACCAAGAAGCTTACACTGGTTTGACAGTGGTCAGTTACCCGTCCCCGGTCCCAGCTGCCTGTCCACCCACCCTCTGCCCCCTCCTCCCCGCCAGCCCGGCTGCTGTTTTAAAGTTTGCCCTTCCCCAAATTTGGATTTTTATTACAGATCTAAAGCTCTTTCAATTTTATACTGATTAAATCAGTCCTGCAGTATTTGATTAACCAAGCTTCTGCAGATTTTGTGATTCTTGGGACTTTTTTGATGTAAGAAACACATCTACGCGCATTCCTCCACATTGGTTTTTCTAGCATTCATTTGCCATTTGCCCTAGGAATTTTTAAACAGAAAATTAGGCATTCTGATATTTATCTGCTTTGTGTGAAACCATGGTGTAAAGTATAGCTGGCTGCTTTTTACTGCTTCTGTAGTCATGAGAGTCCATTGTAACCCTCCCAATTCCAAAGTACCAATAAAGGAAATAGACGTTGCGACACCAGAAAGTTCTGGTAGGTTTCCATGTCAGTGTAGCTCCTCATGCTTAGCATGGGCTTCTCAGGATGAGGATTATTTTGCACATGTCACAAGAGGGATTTTTTTAATTCTCTAGGATAAAAGACAACAATCCTCAAAGATACAAGTGGCAACAAACAGGAAACTCCTTGGGTTTTGTGCTAAGCTGCTGCAGATACTTCATGGTAGTTAGGACTGTCCTGAGCAAAGTGGGTGCTTGTGAGCGCATACTCTTCTCGGTTTTAGAAACTTGACAAAAGTAACAGTTTACATCACTTTCAGGTATTTAAAGTCTGAAGTACTCACAAGTATGAAGAAAGAACTATATATTTTTAACTTTTACATATCATAGAAAAAATGTATGTGAAAATCTGTAAGTTTCTTATGTATGCTTGGAGACAAGGACTAAGATGGCTTAGATGCTTTACCCTGCTTTGGAACCAGCGGAGTCTCCTCCCGGGACCTCTCAGAGACTTGAGAGCCAGCAGCACTGCGGCCTGCTGGCTCTTCAGCCTTTCAAGGA
>NW_004524628.1:5930306-5945682 GCF_000260255.1 Octodon degus
GAGAGAGCATTACTGTCATGCACTTTGCAAATACCTCACAAGCACTTATGGCACAGCTAGCAGAGAGCACCGGGCTCCCTGGCACTATTCATGTAACTTTTAATGTGCTTCCGTAAGTTTGTTGTAAAACCACCTGAACGTTGTCAAGAATAAAATCAAATGCCATATTCCAAACCGACTCCACCGACTGCTGCATCAACCTGAAGGTGAGGAGAAAAGAAATATCAGGAATGCTCCTTAAACTAATTCCTTTCTCAAAATCTGGCATCATGTTTATCACTGCCTACATTTTTAATTCATAAAAGTATTTTTTTTCCTGGCCAAAAAGTAAAATCCTAGTCCGGCTGCATAAAAGGAAAGGTACTGCCCATCATTTTAATCCATGTTGGATGGATTTATACCTAGAAGGGAATAACCTCATTTTGAACTTTCTACCCTGTTGTCATTTGTGACATTTCTACTGGATTCGAAATAGCACTGTTTGCCAGGAACTTGTAACACTTGTTGCATGTACCCTTAATGAATAGTGACACAGCATCCCCCCCCCCCCCCATCTTAAAAGAACTGAATACAAGGCCAGGGAGATACTTCAGAGGACCAAGTGTCTGCTTAGGCAAGTGCAGAGACCGGGGATTAATTCTGGCACCACAGGCTGCACCAGCCCTGCCCCCAGGTGCACTGAGCCAACAACACATGCCCCGTGCAGAGAGAGACTCTATCAAAAAACCCCTGAAAATTGAAAGAACTCAACAGATTTACCTTTTCATGTATTTTATAACTAGATCCAGCTTTTCCAAATCTTTTTCCTCTATAAGATCAGTACAGTATTTCACAACTTGCAGAATGTCTTCTTCCATTGGATCTAGGGAGGGGAAAAACCAAGTGAGGACCAGTGTGTTTTTGAAAAAGCAGGGGTCTGTAGGGGTAAAGGAGAACTGCTATTTCTACAGCTGTTACACTGACGTAAGAGCAAGCAGAACAGGCTACAGGGAAGGACTTTCCAAAGAACCTCCTAGAATTTCAAGTAATCGGGGGAGATAGTTAATGCCTTAGTCTGTTCATGCTGTCAAATCTTAGGGAATCTGACACCGGCCAAGCCAACCTGAGATGGTTGTTATCCACTCTCTGAGCAAGGTCTTCACATCACTGAACTCTATAGCTCCAGCGAGATTGGGTGCTGAAGGTCTAATACAGCTGGGCTGCTCAGACTGTGGAGTAGATAGGCCTGGCACACCTGAAGTGGAAGCAGAGGGTTCTTCCTATTAAAGAAAACAAAGGACAAATGTGCTGTATTGCTGTGTACCAGGCATACTATGATCAGATGAAGGTGAATTTTAAAAGTATAAAAATTACCAGTGGTTTCTCAGCAGGAGGTCCTTCATGTTTCAGAAACCCATCCATTAACTTCTGGGGGCTCCCACAGGCCCCTGGCAGAGCTTTTGCAGGACTGTTAAGCTTATTTTTCAGAGGACTCTGAATCCTTTTTTGGGGATTGATGTGAGTTTTTTTCTTGCTTTTCTTTTCTTTCACTGCTACTGGCTTTAGCTGAAGTGGATTCTTTGGCACTGAAATAAGAGAGGTGTGAAACCCTCAACAAATGAATCTGGACAGTCCCATAGGCTTGCTTTCTGCCTCCCCAAAACAACCCTCCCACCTCATGCCGCTTCCACCCACCCCATCCCCCAAACACCTGCTAAGAGTAGGGACTGTACACAGCATGGCTGTGAGGGCAGCTGCACTACCCCACCTCAACAACTTACTAAGCTCACTTGGGCATGCAGCTTCTCTGTAAGGGTGTAGGCATTAAAGATGAAAACTGAGCAAGTATCAACTATATGCTCAAGAACTGTTGCAGTAAATGCAGATTTCAGTGTGTAAAGCCTGCATCCTTTAGTTCAAGTAACAGTATCAAAGGGCAGCTAGCTTGGTAAGTGTGCTGAGCTTTCTGTTAACACTTCAGCCTCTGTTTAAAGCCCAGAATGCAGGTACTGTTTCGCCTATGACCATGCTGCCCCCCAGCCCTGCTGCACACTTAGCATGCCCTGTGTGTATTCTCCACACAGAGAGAGGATGACGGCACAACAGGATGCCACTGCTTGGCTCCCCGGCTCACCGGAGGCGCTGGCGGGCTGCGGGTGAGTGGTGTCCTCTCCCTGCCTCTGTCTTTGATCATATGCTGCTTTCAGTTCCCTCTGCAGTTCAGCAGGAAGGGCAGCGAACACCTCAGGGTCCACCTAGTGCAAAAGGGAAGGTGAAAGTCAAACCAGAGTTTACTCTAGACAGCACCTAGATAACATTTCTTCAAAATTATGCAGTTTTAAAATCACACTTCTGATCTGCATGAATTCTTTTTTGTAGTCTACAGGGTATTCAGGGTCTGACTACTAGATCCCACTTGTAGTGATCCGCCTGTTTATAGCCTCCCAAGAGGACTTTACAGGCGTGTGCCACCATGCCCAGTCTCCATCGCAGTCTCAGTGTGCCCCCCTGGGGGGGGAGGGCGGCATGATAGGCCTGAGGATTGAACCCCTGGCCCCTGTGCCTGCTTGCAGGTGCTGTAATCTGCTGAGCTATTTGGCCAGCTCTGCATGAATTCTTAATGGCTCCTTAGTATCAAATGTGATTACCAGTTGTCAAAAGTAAAACCACTACAAGTGATAATCGGGGAAACAGAACAGATGTGAACAGAACAGGTGCGAGAAAAGGCAACAGAACCGCAGGGTGCTGCTCTGTTCTGTTCACCATCACCGGCTGCACTCGCGCCGGGGGAGCATAGCGCATGCTGTCTTTGGGGCAGTGTGTGTGCCCACACGGTGCCCCTCACCCCATTACCAAATTCAGCTGCTTCCCAACAAGGTCTGTGTCCTATAGCCAGCTATCCTCCTCCCCCTCCCTGAGGGCCACAGTGGGCACTATTAAGCTGTGGGCACAAAGAGAAAAGGGAAATGTGCTGGAGGGCAAAAAAGTACTTTATGGTAAAAGGTCCCTAATATTAACTTACCTGTGAAAATGCTGGAAGGGCTATAATATTTATTCCTGTGTCACTATTTGATTCTTGAGGTTCTGGTATCTGCAACAAAACTGTCCCAACTGCTTGTGGCAAAATTCCTGTATTACAGCCATTTACTGGTTCTTTCTTTCTGTCACCATGTGGCTCTCCTTGCTGAACAGCACAGACTTGCTCTATCTGTTCCCGGAGATCAGAAGGAAGTGCTTCTAAAACAGACTGATCAAGCTACAAAAAAAAAAAAAAAAAAAAAAAAAAAAAGAAATTCCCATGAGCTTGAGTGAATGTGTGCTCTGCGATGAGGTGCACGGGAAGGGAACATTTTAAGATAATGAACATAAGGCACAGGGCACCAGGCTAGAAAAGCTACCCATCCCTGAGAGCAGCGCATCTTTGCAAGTGTCTCTGCCCAAGTCTGGAGGTTCAGTGCTCACCACTGTCCAGCTTCCCCGCTCAAGCAGGTCCTAAGCACCCGTGGAGTAGCTCCCAACAGGAGCACACTCATGGCAAGAGCCTATGTTAGATGTCTAGGACAGATAACATGCTGGGTCAGAAATTCAACTTTCAAATGGACAAAAAATACAAATGCAGTGGTGCCTTGGTTCACAAACTTAACATTCTTCAATCTGGAAAAGATGGCCACGTTTATGTTTGCATGGGAGAGATGCCGTCGCTGATGCAGAGTTTGCAAGCAAAAACAACAAGCTGAGGCAGTGTGTAGATGCCGCCTTCTCTCTGCCTCAACACTGGCATCTCCTGCTGCTGCTCTGACAGGCCCCTGTCTGCACGTCCAGCCCTTCAGAAACCTGCCCTCGCACACTGGACAGCCAGCGCCACTGGAGGAACTACTTCTAGCTGCTGTGACAACTGGACTCCACAGCAAGCATTTAAAAATTGCTGCTTGCCCTCCGCTCGCAGCCAGCTCTTACCTTTCAGCTTCTGCCCAGGGTAACAGTGTGGGTCACCAACTTCTTTGGAGAGATGAAAGTGCAATCATATCTCCAAAGAATAAAGATTGCCAGCAGTGGGCCTCGCGCGTGGTGTAGGTTCACCACTGCTGGCTGCTTATAAACATTTACTCTACAAACGAAACTTTGCAAATGCTGAAACCCCTTTGAAATTAGTCTAATTTACTACAGATCGCCAAGTCCCCGTGACATTGCCGTCACAGGCAGTGGCTGTTCCCAGGGGATTCTGGCTGATGTTCTCCGGCCACCCTTTGTGCCTTGCAAGAGCTGCAAATCTTGGCAGCAGCTCTTTTGCTAAGCCCCATCACTGCTCACTTAGAATTCAGCAACATCACAGTCCACCCTAGTAACCTGCCTTTTGGTCACCCTGTGGCTCTCCTCCTGTGTATATATTAAAATGAAAAAAAAAAAAAAATACCATTTTTGTGTGTAAAACCATCTATAATATAGGAGTTTTGTACTTTAGACTAAAAAAGTACCTGGGAAGGTGATGGGACCTCTATACTCAGGTTAAGTCTTGAGTGCACGGTGACAGAAGAATGCAGCCCATTCCATTTTCGGGAAGAGTCGCCCTTATTAGTGTCAGCACCGATGGTGGCTGGCAGATGTGCGTAAGAGGGTGCTGAGGAAGTGCAGGTTCTGGGGGCAGATGGTGCTTCCATGTCCCCGGCTGCCGGGAGCGCTGCAAGTGTACAAGAACACATCACCTAGCCTCTTCAGCTCATGTGAGCAAAGAAAACCTTTAATCATGGAACAACTTCCCTCCATCCACTCACTGCATCTCTAAAAACACAAAACCATCATACACAGCCATGCCACTTTAAAGTTAACTGCCCCCTCCCCAAGGTAAGGGAGCCAGGCTGACGAGCCACCAACCTTCCTTGCTCTCTTCCTCTGGGGGTTTCCTAGCTTTCTGAACTTGGAGGAGATCACGGACAGAGTGTGACCCACCAGGGAAGCGGCTTGACTGAGCCAACGCACGACTGGAACATGTGGAAGGGTTCGGATTAGTAGGAACCAATTGATTCACTTGAATCCCAACCTAGAACCAGAATAGAGAGTATTTTTCTAGGAAAACTAAAATGAAAATAGGAATCTTACAAAACAAAATTCTCAATCCTTTACTATCTTCAAAATCATGTTTTGTGAATAAAGAGGTAACTGAAGTACTCAAATGGGATATAGTGTATTAAAAGCTGCACAGGAGGCAATAATACGTTCATGATGGGGCTGTAACTCCTATGTCTCACTGCTGGGTGTCTTCAACCACTGGTGGCACATGTCTGACTGTCTCATTAGACAGCTTTTTATTAAATTAGATCTGTTTGGTTCAAGCTATTCAATGAGCCAGTCACACATGTAACCACACTTGTGCTTCAAGTTGGGAATGTGCTCAGTAGTTACTCTTCCTGGTCTTATGAACAGAATAGCCAGCTCAATAATCAGCACATTTGTAGAGAGCCATGTACATGGAATAGTGCATTCTACTGCAGTTCTAGCCAACTAAGGCTGTACTCTGTAAGGCAATGGTTTCAGGGTTTTTTGCTTAAAATTCATAGTAAGTTCAAGGTAACAAGAACTGAGAAAATGTATTCCATTATTTGTGACATTCCAAAAAATGGAAACTAGGCATGAATGGGTTAAAAAAAAACAAGGTATGGGGGTGGAGCTAAGTGGGTACTGTATGTACTTATCACATGTGAGGCCATGGGTTCAATTCACAGCACACCCCCTAGTCCAATATAGGGGCCGGCCTACTCGGCAACTCTGCTTTAATGCTCTTCATATGAAAGATGAGTGTGAGCAGGCAGGCACATTGTAGATCACCACCCACATAAAACTAAAGTTTTTCGAAAAAGTTTCTATTATGTTAGCATAGTGGCTTAACCCTTAAATACAATGCAAGTAAACCAGAAAACTCCCATTCACTTGTGTGCACACAACTAAGCCTACGAAGGTTAATCTTAAAAATAAATAAATAAATAAATAAATAAATAAATAAATCTGAATTTGGATGCTTTTCCTGCCTTTTGTTCTAAGGCATGAGAGGAAGTTTCTGATTTTACAAAAGGCCCTCAAAAGTTCAAGATTTACAGATTTAGTCCTCACATACTACTGGATAAGGACAGAAGGACAAGGTGACATATAAAAAAATTAACCCTTTATTAAAGTATATAAAATCCTTGAAAAAAACCTATGAAAAAATATTCTAGGGAGAAAAGTTTTTCTTCTCAAATGTGACTTCTCAAGACTAAAGAGAGAAGTTGGGTTTTTGTTTATATATGAAAAGGGCTAATGAAGTACACATTGATACCTATATCCCACCAAGAGCAGTCTCAGTGCATCTAGAAACCTTACAGAAAGAAGTTTTAAATGTTATGCACTTACCCCTCTCATATCCGATATATTTAGTTTCATTGTATGAAACATGTTTAGTGTAGCCTTTCCAATTATTTTTGCACTATCTGTTGCCTGGTCAAGAGTTACAGTCCTGTAAGTGATAGAATTACTTTTTTAAAAAAACAGAAGCTACAATCTGTATCTATACATATCTATATCTATCTATCTATCTATCTATTTATTCACTAGCACTTCAGTAGTATGGAAATGTTTAAAAAGTTACAGAAAAATAGCAAATTTTATATTAAACAGGTTTATAAAATGAGTAAGACCACCTCCTTGAGAAGAAGCCAGTAATACCAAATGAATTACACTGGCAACAAAGAGGATAAAGAAAAATAGAACACTAAGACTTTAAGGTCCAACACTAATGGAGACCTGGTCAACTTAAAGTAAGTTGAGAAATGGATAGAGAATGGCAAATTGTAGTTAACGCGTATGCATGTGTGCATGCTGCTATGACAGCATGAACGCATGGTGACCACAAGGCTTCAGATTTCAAGAGTTTTAGTTTACAAGATCATAACTGAGGTATAGTTAATACATGTTTTTGTATTTTTTTTCTTTTTCTTGGCAGTACCAGGGAGTGAACTCAGGACCTTTCATTTGCCAGGCAGGTGCTTAAGCCACTGAGCTGTATCACCAGCTCATTATGTTTAAAGTAAAGCCACTGAACAAAATCAATACTGAACATGCTTATTCCCATATTGCTTTCTCAAAGAGGTTTTTATAGATGGGTTAAAAGTGTGTAGCCCTTAAGACAAAGGAAATAGAAGCAGCGTGCTAAGACCCGCAGGCTGGAATCAATGACTCTTGGATCTTCACTCTTGAAAGAGAGATAGAGGATCGGCCAGCACGGTCAGGTGCTAAAGCACCCTGAACCCACTCAATATTTCCTGAGGGCCTTTTTGGCTTCTCTGGCCTAAGTCCAGTATCTTTCTGGAATTAGGATTCAGTGACATTACTATTACTTGTTTTTCCCCAAACAGGTTATTATTAAGTGTTTTTAACTGAACACAATTATATTCTTTTTTTTTTTTTTTTTGCGGAACCAGGGATTGAACTCAGACCCTTGTGCGTGCCAGGGGAAGCGCTTATTCCACTGAGCCATCTCCCTGGCCCACAATTATATTCTTTAGAAAGGATCTAATAATCAGTTTTTTTTTTAAATAGAAATGACCATTAATACTTTGACTACCATCTGAAACAAGTGTATCACTTATGAAAGTAGGTAAATATTAACACTCCAAGAAGCTAGAGGCAAAAACATGTATTTTATGAATTATGTTGTTCAATTTATATCTCCTGTTTTCCAAGCGATCAGACGTGTTAAGCAAACAGCTTCCATGTTTGAAAACAGTCATCTTGGTGCAGCACCATCACCATTTGACTATATGTACAGTTAATAAAACTCTAGTTGATAAACTTGCCTACCTGGCCAAGTCTTTAACATGTTCATGTAATAGACAAAATGCAGCAAAATATTAGGATGGCATGCAAATGCTGTACTTCCACATTGGTCACAAATCAAATTTTAACACTAGACAGCTTCACAAACTAAAGTCTTACATCCAACTCAGGGTTTTAAAAAAATGCTTTCTGCTTTTTCCCCAAGCACTAATGGGAATCTCCCTCTGGGAAAGTGTCGCGGAGTCTTAAGCTACAGCTGCCTCCTTGGTATGCTGGTCAGGTCTTTCCCTTCCTGTCTGTCCATGCCTGGTTGCTGACAGCCTGGTGGGTGAGGAAACCCCACACTCCCGCAGCTCACAGCCCTGAGTTCAGTGTGGCCTGTCCCCAAGGGCTCGTATTCAGAAGCTCAGTCCTCCAGGTGGTGATGTGAGGGGTGGGGGTGGGGGGTGGGGCTAGTGAGTAGTATCGAGTCCCTGAGCCCTCAGAAGGAACTGGCATCCATGTCCCCAGGCACCAGTCAGTTCTGACAGGCTGTCATCAGAGACCAGGTTTGCCACCTCCCAGGCCTGCCCCACTTGGGGACCTGTCCTGGCACATGCTCTGCCTTGTGACTGCCATCTGCTTGGGATGGGGTGACCCTTCACAAGAGCCAAGCCAATGCCAGTGTCAGATCCCTGGACCTTCAGCTTCTGGGCTAAGCCTCTTCTGTACAAAGCCCCAGCCTTCAATATTTTGTTACAACACAGAAAAATGAACAGAGAGTTAAAGTCAAGATAAGCTCACCGGGCAATGTTATCACAAATTCCATGGCCTCCAAATTTTGCAGTTTCTACAGGGGCCCCTGGCTTTCGTACCATGATTTTGAGAGTCAAACGTTTACCCTTCATGCCAGCAGCCTCCAGTCGTCTTTGGATTTCTTCTGAAAGGTTTAGAAGGAAAGCTTCTGCATCTTTTGCCTAGGAGACAAACATGGAAAAACAGCCATATTATCTTAAATTTTATCTACCAGTTCTCCATATTTGTACCTTTAATAGCTATCATGCCTTTTACGTCTTATCCCAAGTGTCTTTTGTATCATTCAACTGTATCTTCAATAAAAACATCTTTCCACGAAAGTTAAAAGTAATGGGAACAAAAGGCCTTTTTTCTTTCTTGCTGTTTCCAACCCATTTCTGGCCTGATGAAATTCTTTTGTATTTTTGATATTAAGTTAAATTCTACCAAAAATGTGTGCCTTCCTATATTCCTATAGCCAGCCTCCTTTTCATTCCCAAGAGAGCTGATGGACTGCAAAGAGCAGGAACTCAATCAGATTTCAAACCCTTACTCAGATGCTTACTGATCCAAATACAAATATATTGTGAATGAAAATAAAAACTAGCCAGTTATCACTGTTACTACTTTCTAGTTAAATGAAACCTACTTGTATCTACAGCTTAAATATTTCAACACTAAAAATACATTTCTGGGCTGGGCATGGTGGTGCATCCCTGCAATGGTAGCAGCTCAGAAGCCTGAAGCAGGAAGATGGCAGATTTGGGAAACTGCGTCAGCTAAGTCAAAAAAGAGTGGAGCTGCAGTTCAGTGGTATGGGGCTTACCTACATACATAAGGCCCCCAACTGAGTCCCCAGTACTGGGAGGAGACACAGCAGTGGAGATGATCTCAGTGTTCTTTATTCTTCCTTGGAAATAGAGTAATTATGATCATCTCTTTCCCCCAAAGCACAATCTTTTACTAGATCTTCCTAAGATCCAGGTTTATCAATCTTATCTGGAGCACTTCCTTCCCATGAATTTCCTCAAGTTTTAATGCTTTGTGACAGTACTGGAGATTGAACCCAGGCCTTTCCAAGGAAGTATCTCCCCAGCCTTTGCCCCCCGCCCCCCTATTCTGAGTCAGGGTCTTCCTAATTGCCCATGTTGGCTTTGAAGCAGCAACCCTCCCACTGCAGCTTCCCAAAATGCCGGAATTACAGGCAGGTGCCACATGCTTGGCTTCAAACGATCTTTTAAAAAGCTCTGGGAATACCAACAGTTCTAAGGTTCAATTTCAAGTAGCAATAGTTTTATAGATTAGGCAGAGAGAAAACAATGCCGGGTAAAATCTGTTACCTGGGTAAACCTAATCCCGTAGTTGATCTCAGCTGAAATTGATTTCCTTTCCTTTTCAGTTCGAACTGGTCTGTCATCCAAACCACGGCAGAACCTGTACAGTGTCTGACCTATTTTGGGACCAAATTCTTTTTGGAGTTTTGCCATGGTCATGTGTTGCAAATCTCCACAAGTTTTAATTCCCAGAGATGTCAATTTAGATTCCATTGAACATCCAATGCCTAGGAAAGAAAAGTTTTGTAATTACGCCAAGATAAGCTATAAAAATAATATAGTAGTAAGAAATACCCACCATTTGTATAATACAAAACTAAAGTTTCATTAACATATTTATTTAGAGACAAGGTCTCTTTGTAATTCAGGTTGGTCTACAACTCACTACATGGCAGAGACTGGCCTTAATCTCAAGAGTAATTATCTTGCCTCAGAATCATAAATGCTGGGATTATAGGCGAGTGCCACCATGCCCGGTCAGTGACTTTTATTAGTGAATAATGTAAGGATCGCTATCACCTAGAAGATCAATGAAGACTCTTGATTAAACAATCCTATCATGTGATTCAGACATGCAATACTATCAGATGTATAGAATGTCAGGGACTCCATGAAGCCCAGGCTGTCCTTGAACTTATGGCAGTCCTCCTGCCTTAGCCGCCTCCCAAGTGCTGGGACTACAGGTGTGCACCACCCTGCCACGCTGCAACTGGTTTTAGTCACATTTTCTTTGAGTAAGAAATAAAATGTACACAATGGGTCCTAACTGAAAATACAGTTAAGACCATAATAAAACAGTACCAAAAGGATGTGAGGGCGATCTGGCCGTGATACCTGTCACCCCACTGATCGCCAGGGCTGATTTCAGCTGATCTGGCTGGCTAGGTAGGTGTCCCCTTCCGCCCTCAACACTCCATGTGTGTCCCTTCCAAAGCGGTGTGTTCAAAGAGGACGACCACCTTGGATAGACGACCGTTCCTGGGCCAAACGTTGAGTAGCTGCACACGCTGCTACAACTTCCAAGCAAGCTCTCAACAGTATCGATGACGCAAAGATGAAGTTCTAACCAACCAAGTGGCAGTGAGGGGAAGACAGGTCTAGTTCCCTTATGAAGATGACGCCTCCCTCAAGAGGGCACACGAAGATGCCTGCAGCTGTGCAGATGTCCCTACGACCTGATGGCTCCTGCGAGGGCTGTAGTGCAGTGACTTCTGGCTTATTACTATTACTATTTTTGTATTTAGTACAGGGCCTACAGGGTCTCACTACACAGATCAGACTCATAGTGATCCTCTGTTCAGCCTCCCACGTGCTGGGATTACAGGCATGCGCTGACACGCCCAGTTTCAATGGATGTCTCAGTGCGCCCCTGGGGAGGTGCCGGCATGGCTTGTGGTGCAGGGATTGAACTCTGGCCCCTGTGCTCTGCCTACGCAGGCAAGGCTCTTACTTTAAATATAATCAAATCAGTCATAACTTGCCTAATGTAACTGAATTTTTCATTCTTTGAGTTAGGGTCATCCTAATTTTCCAGGGTGAGCTTGAACTTAAAACACCTTTGCTCTTTGCCTCCCTAAGTTCTAGGATTACAGGTGTGCACTACCATGTGAGGCTAAGAAACATGTGTTGATGTAACACATAATCATTCTGTGGAATTTCCCTAAAACATGCTCACTGTTGTGTTTTTCCTACTTATGCAGCTAGTCTAATTGTTTATTAGAATAGCTCAGAACATTATGTGCTTAAAAACATTTACAGATACATGGTGACTAAAGAGATTGTGGGTAAAGGAGATGACTAATGAATTTCTTCTGGTTATTATTTAAGAGGACAAGGTTCCAGAAGATATAGTAAGTACTATTATATCATCAAGTAGCTTTGGCAAAAATAAATAGGGTCATTATGAGTCTCAGAAGATGGGACTTTACTGGGCCCTGCACCGCAGAAGGTACCCACACGTACAGGAAGCCCCATTCCCCCTCAGCCTTTCCTTTGAGACAGAGTCTTGCTATTGCAGTTCACACTGGCCTGGAACTCACTCTGTAGCCCAGGCCAGCCATCAACTTGCAGCAGTCCTCCTGTCTTAGACTCTCACCAGCTGGGATACACAAGTGTGCCACCCCTCCCTGCCTATGAAACCTGTTTTTAGTGTGTGGTATATATTCCGTGGGACACACTTGGGGAGATGATGGAATACAATACTGTCCTCAGGACAGGAGTAACACCGTAGAAGGCTGACATTTCCCATACCAGAAATATCCTGAATCAGCCAGATTAAGAATTTGGGGACTTAACAAGTCAGTAGAACGAACACATGAACCACTCTTGAGCAATGTATGACAGCACCTACAAAACAAAAGCAGAGCCCATCTTGCTGCCCTCATGTTTTGGACATTACTTAATTCAAGGCTATGCCTCAGAGTCCAGACAGGACACATGACCTCAAACTAGCCCTTAAAGGAACAAAGGCTTTCTAGCCAGAAAGCAAATGGAAGTGAATGGTAGCATTACTAGGTCATGAAATTAAAAATTTTGTCTAATTTTAAAAACTTACAGTCAATTTAACTGAAAGAATGTTGTTCTGGATTAAAGTGTATCTTCCTAAAGCTTATGCTGAAGTCCTCGCCCCATCTCCCTCTCCTTGGGCAGTTTTCAAAGAGGGCATTCAGGGAAGGCCGTACGGACTGGCCTTCTCCAGGAAGAGTGCTCAGCAGAGAGAGATAGGGCCGGGCCTCACAGGGGCGACTGCGTGAGGACAGAGAGCAAGCTGAGGGCTGCTTTGCTGTGCCTTCCAGCCACCAGAATAGAGCGTCTGTGCATTTCTACCATTTAGGCTGCTTGCTCACAGCCACCCTGGTGAGCTAAGAATTAAGCTAGTAAAATCAATTAAAGTGACATGTAGCTAAACAATGGTTCCAATCTATATAAAACTGTTAAAACTGTTTAAAATCTGCCATCCAGTCATTTGCTAGTTTGATTTCATAAGGGCACTGTTCAAATTAAACTGCAACTTGAACATAAAAATATCATATTTCATATTTCCAATATGAATATATTCTTTTGTGTTATTAGGGTCTGGAGGCTTTAAACCTCATTCACAATTGTGGCATAACATTTTATGACTGATTATAGGAATTGTTGATACACCTTTATTATGGTTAAAATATTCATCCAAAATACTACTAAGTCTAATTTTAGCAAACTTTAAAACTCTCTATTCTCAATGTGCCCAGGGCTAAGTAGGAGTGAGGCTTAGTGGTAAAACCTGCGCTTAGAAACACGCGTAAAACTGAGTTCATTTGCCAACAATGCAAAAAATGAGTAAAAATAAATTTATATGGCTGCTTTGCAAAACTCACACAGCTTGCTTTGTAGCAATAGGTAACTACACACAAAAGCTTGAAATAACTAAAATCCTGCCCTTGGTCCTGAGAGAGATAGTAAATGGAAGCTCTGTTCAGGATCTACAGTCAAAACACCCACAGGATTTCATTTGTACATTTTATTTCTAATACAGTTCATATAGTTTGCACTTTAGAATTGTTTGCTAAACTCAGAGAACTCTCATGAGATCTGCAGCATGACTTAGTTTGCAGTGGGGCTTTTCCACATTTCTCTTCCAGCATGATTTGTTTACTTTCTTGCCACCAATGGTAGAGAGAAAACACAGATCCTGGCACCTGCTAGGCAGCTGCTCTGATTTTACAAACATGGAGAGCCAGTCAACTGTTGGAACTGTATCATGAACCTAGAGGTACACTATTTCACCTAAGATTTATTTAAAGGACCAAAAGTCAGATATCTTTTAAAATTATTTCTTAAAGAGTCCTTGGTTTTTCTACCTAAGAAATAAAAGTAAAATTGACTGCCACAAAACTAAAATACATCAATTAAGGACTTAATAAACTGATAAGATAATCACTGTAGAATTTGATTTCATTTTTCAGGACATTTAATGTATTACTCATTTATGTATTTGTTACAGGGTCTCACTATGCAGCTTTGACTCACAGTGATCCTTCTGTTTTCAGCCTCCCCAGGACCGGGATTATAGGGGTGTGCCCCCACACCTAGACTCACTTGCTGGCTCAGTGTGCCCCCAGGGGCAGGGCTGGCTTGGCATGTGGAACCAGCGATCTAACCCTGGTCCCTGTGCTTGCCAAAGCAGGCACTTGACCTGCTGAGCTATCTCGCTGGCCCTAATGTTTTAAAAAAGATTCTAAGACTATGAAACCCACTCTACCAGATAAAAGTTTAAATAAAAACACCTGTTCTTGGTTCCCCGCCGGACGGAAAAGAAGAACGCACTGGACATTGCGTCACGACGGCCCCCGGCTCCCGTGACATGGCTTTCAATTTTGGGAACCTTTGGGTACCTTGGGCACCGCTGCAGCCACCGCAGCACCCGCAGGTGGGTTTGGAGGATTTGGGACAACATCTACAGCTGCAGGTTCTGCATTCAGCTTTTCTGCCCCAACTAACACAGGCACTACTGGACTCTTTGGTGGTACTCAGAACAAAGGTTTTGTATTTGGTACCAGTTTTGGAACAACAACGGGAAGTAGTACTGGTTTAAGTACTGGTTTGGGAACTGGACTGGGATTTGGAGGATTTAATACACAGCAACAGCAACAATCTACATTAGATGGTCTCTTCAGTCAACCCACACAAGTTCCTACCCAGTCCAACCAGCTGATAAATACTGCAAGTGCTCTTTCTGCTCCAACACTATTGGGGGACGAGAGAGATGCTATTTTAGCAAAATGGAATCAACTGCAGGCTTTCTGGGGAACAGGAAAAGGATATTTCAACAATAATATTCCACCAGTGGAATTCACACAAGAAAACCCTTTTTGCCGGTTTAAGGCTGTAGGTTATAGTTGTATGCCCAATAATAAAGATGAAGATGGGCTAGTGGTTTTAGTTTTCAACAAAAAAGAAACAGATATTCGAAGTCAGCAACAGCAGTTGGTAGAATCATTACATAAAGTTTTGGGAGGAAACCAGACCCTTGCTGTAAATGTAGAGGGTATTAAAACATTGCCTGATGATCAGACAGAAGTTGTCATTTATGTTGTTGAGCATTCTCCGAATGGTATTTCACGAAGAGTTCCAGCTACCACACTGTATGCCCATTTTGAACAAGCCAATATAAAAACACAACTGCAGCAACTTGGTGTAACCCTTTCTATGACTAGAACAGAACTTTCTCCTGCACAGATCAAGTAGCTTTTACAGAATCCTCCTGCGGGTGTTGATCCTATTATTTGAGAACAAGCCAAGGTGGATAACCCTGATTCTGAAAAGTTAATTCCTGTACCCATGGTAGGTTTTAAAGAACTTCTCCGAAGACTGAAGGTTCAAGATCAGATGACTAAACAGCATCAGACCAGATTAGATATCATATCTGAAGATATTAGTGAACTACAAAAGAATCAGACTACAAGTATGGCCAAAATTGCACAATACAAGAGGAAACTCAT
>NW_004524628.1:5946267-5987785 GCF_000260255.1 Octodon degus
ATCTAAAAAGCTGTATATACTTTAAAAGGACAAAAGAACATAATTAACATTTTTACAGCAGAATTTTCTTAAGCATCACAGTAATTATTAATCTCCGTTCTTTTTATGGCGAGTAAATATAAAATGTGTTCTTTGCATATAACTATAATTACTTGGCTGTTGAAGATTTGAGATTCAAAGTGTAAATGGACATCACTTTTTATATACGTGAATTTAAGGTGGGAGGAGTAAAGAAAATCCAAAAGTAAAAAAAAAACCACCTGTTCTTACCTGGCAGATTAACAACTAGCTGACCTCGAATAAAATCATCTACTTCTTCTGGTTTTAGGTGGTACTGCCCATCTGGCTTGGCTTTCCTAGTTGCCATTCTAGCCAGGAGAATATTAGAACCTATGAAATTAAGAAGAAAAAAAATCATTTAGTATCCATAATTAGCTTTTAAATTTTTAACAAAGATTATCTATAGATAGGTATGTTTCATAACAAATTTCTAAAAATGAAAATGAATATACAGTTTTGATCATTTGAAACAAGACACCAGGAAGGGTTCAGTTAATTAATCCAGATTACAGCCAACCACCTGGTTGCTAAACAAAGGTTTTGTTCTAAACCAAGGACCATTTTAGGGAATTAAGAGAGAGAAAGCAGCCAGATCACTGAGAGTGGAAGATCAGAGTGGTGCAGGCTGTCCCCACCACGGGACCTGGGTTAGGGAAATGAGTCCAGGACAGGGAAAACGTGTGATGATCCTGAGGGCACAATAGACTTCAAAACAAGGCCAGCAAAGAGGCCCAGGTGGTAAATACAAGCCAAAAGAGAAGTAGAGGTGAGGCGTGACAGGTGCAGCTAGGCAGGTGGAGTGCAGCAGGGTGGGTCGTGGGCAGCAGGCTGGCCACCACTCTGCACAGGGAGCTTTGTGAGTCTAGTCTCCCACATACCGGGGAAGGGCTCTATCAAGGAGGTGGGGGAAGATTTATACGTAACTATGAATTTTCCTAGGGTAATACAGGTTCGTGAGGAGAAAAAGTTATGTCAAAATGACAAAGGTAGTAAGTTTTAGGGAAGGAAGGGGAATGCAAGCATCACATGGGATTTTAGCTTTAATTATAGGCTTCAGCATAAAGAATTACTTATACTATCATTTGTAGGTTAAAAAAGTAAGTATAATTAAAAACAAAACAAAAACCCAAACTATCTGACACTAGAACACAGAAGGCAAGTCCTAAAAGAAATGTGGGAAGGACTCATAGATCCAAAGCAGAGAGTAACAGACCAACTGAGGCCTGGAGGAATAATGCAAATGTCCTACTTACACTGCTTGTATTCCCAGAGACTTATCGGGGTCTGGCATCTTAAAAGTCCGGCTGGCTGAGCAGACTAGCTGCCAAGCAGGAGCATGCATCCTGTAAGCAGGCTAGCCTTCCCTAACCACCTTCATTCAGTCACCCCGAGTCCAGGTACCAGGTACCCAGAGCCCATGAGTGACTCAGAGCCTTCCAGGATTATTCAAAGCAGTCAAACCCAACCTGCTTTCTTTGCCCTACCTTGCCTTTCCCACAGGAAGCCCAGGCACAGACCTCAAAGCCCTTCCCAGGGCCACCTCCTCACCCTCCTCAAAGCTCAGCATGGTGCATCCCACCTCTCAGGAAATGACCAGCTCCCCTTCAGGCTCATGAATTGTGGTTGGTCATCTCTCTTTAAGGCCCACTGTACAAAGGAGCAGGGAACTTTAGATAGAGAAGGGCTTCTGAATGAGAATGGAGGGATACTGGCTGGATGTGACAATGGCAAACCAAGAGAATGTTATCTAAACCTGCCAAGCCTATGGCAAGAAAAGGACTATCTGGGTAATGTTAGGTACAAACCAACACAATCAACCAAACCAGGCATTCTCATGTAAGTAGATTTATTGGGGACAGCAATTAGGCTGCTGTCTAATGGTCCAAGACAGCAGCAAACAAGGCAAGGCACAGGCCTTTTAAGGAGTGGGGAGGGGGTTGTGAGCTGGAATAGCTGAGGGACAGCTAATCTTGGCAGGGCTATCTGGACTGTGGGGGACTTTTAATGTTAACAAAGGAGAGTTTCTGTGGTTGCTTGCCCAGGTCAAAGTCAGGTGGACCTGTTCTGCGTGGGGCTCTGGGTGGAGCCATGGGGGAGAGAGATTGGGGGCAGGGTGCCTGGGAAACTAAGAGCGGGAGTGTTTGGGAAGGGCGCCTGGGATGAGTCCTGACCTATCAGGTAATAGGCAGGCACTGAGTAGGATGAGAGAGGAAGGGGCAGAAGGAAGCCTAGGTCTATCAGTGTCAGAGGGCACAGCTGCAGGAGTCAACAGGTGGTGGAAACAAATCAGGGGCTCCAAGGTGGAATGGAGAGGAGCTGTAGACCAGTGACCTTGGCATCAAGGCAGGAACTGAAGGACAGAAAGCAACAGCATTTGTGCCCTTCACTCCAAACTCCACACTGCTATGCTACTTTCAAGACAGCTTCTGTTCACTTCGGTACACGAAAGCTGTGGACAAATGTAATCCAATTTCCACCATTTGTAAAGAAATATTCTAACCTGTTTCACTGCAAAAATACTTGATCATCAATCATTTATTTGCATTTCCAACAGTTTTATGTACTGCAGAGGTGCAAGCAGGGTGCAACATGCTGTGAGCTGCGAATGACTCCTGAAAGCAGTGACTTCCAAGGGTCCCAGCCCAAGTATTCTGAGTAATGAAGAGTACAAATTAAACCAGATTACCAACCAATTCCAACAGAGGCAGCACATTTAGTCTTGTCTTTGATTTCCATACGGACAGCATTTGCAAATTCATCAGGAGTGAGTTTGGTCTCTGCGAGGATCTCGGTGATGTCTACCAGTGCTTCATCGCAACTCACAGCTTCGATGCTATGAGTGTAGCTGTCAACACAAGCAAAGGCAGTGAATTGCAGCCATGGCCGCCATCTGGCAGACACAGTGTTGCAAAACAGTCTTCTTATGCTATCTTTCCTTAGCACTTCTTCACACGACTTAAAATACTGAAGAAAACAAGCATTTTAAGTGAATTGGCCAAAGGGCCACATAGCCCCCTAACTTCTGACTGCAAAGTTAATGTATTTTCTTTTCCAAATTTGTTATTAAAAACCACAGAAATACTCATTCTAATTTGTCTATATTAAGAATATACTTCTGTAAACTTCGAATAGTTGCAAAGTGGTGGATGAATCTGAACTGTCAAAATATTTTTAAAAATTTAAACACTTTATAAGAAAACTTACTTAAAAAACAGAAAAAATATACAAATCAATCTAATAAATAAATTGCTGCTCTCCTAAAACAAAAACACACACACTTAACTATTCTCTAAGAGAGACCAGGGATGCAGGGCTGCTGCAGCACAGAGGGGCTAATCCCCCTGAATGCAGGTCTAGCAGACTCCTTTCCACACACCATCACAGAGAAGTCCTGTTCTTTGTTAAATGTGCTCCATGATCTACTCACATTAAGAACTTGCTTTAGTTAGCTAGAGAAGAGGCAAAGGAAGACAGGAGTTGAAATGTGGTTCCAATGCTACTTAAACACAACTACTATGAAACCACACAACAACTGAATCAGAAATGAGAAGCAAAGGGAGGCCTCATGGCTAAGAATGCATTCTCAGTAACTCCCTGGGTTCTCAGTAATCCCCTGCCTAGAAGGGCCAGCCTCATCTGCTACCTACTTCTTACTATAGGTTAAAATGTATATCAAGACACTAATAATTCTAGAAACAAGTAGGTACTGTTTAGAACAAAATAAAAACAAATTAGAACAAAAGGGTATACCTGATAAAAGCAATGGAAGATGTGTGAGACAGACAGAATCTGTACCTGAGATAGGATTTCCAAAGGTATTAGTATAATTGTGTGATTCTTCTCCCTGAGAATGGAACTAAGCCACTAAAAATGCCTTCCCACACTAAAATTACTTCAGGACTAGTGCTAATCACAGTTCTCCCTCAAAACTTCCTGGCCTGAAGTTTAGCCCAAGTCTGCTCTAGCAGTTGACACCACTGCTCAGCTCAGTGCCCATTCCCAGCCCTCACCTGGGAGCCCTCACTGACCTCAGCCTCAGAACAAAGCTAAAAGCCCGTCGCATTTGGTGACACCATCATTCCTATATTTGGGGTCGCAACACCAGCAGGGATTGACCAGCTTGCCATGCACCACTAGACCCTACGTACTGATGCCAGACAATGTATCTCTATGCTTTCCTCTCCTACTAATGGAGAGGTTCCTGAGAGATCAGAGATCAGGTTATTACTCATCTTGGTAAAACCAGCAGCCTAGCAGCCAACCATACTTACTACTACTGAGATCACCTATTTTTGAAGCACAGCATGACGGGAAAGACAGAATAAACACAAGAGGGAAAGAAGTCTATCTCCTGGAACATCAGTGCAGCCCAGGTACAGACAACCCTTGGCCCAACATCCAGACACCTCTTTTGATATAGTTTTGTGGATGCTCAGCATCCATTTGTATCATTTGTGCCTGTTTTCAACTTACAAAGAGTTGAGCAGTTGGGTCAGAGACCTTTTCCGGCCTTTACAGAGAACCTACAGCCATCTCCTGCACTAGCACCTGCACAGGATATAACAGACATTTTCAACTCCTTTTCTCAAACCTGCTAAGCATTCCCAGAGTATTACTGAAGACTCACCGCATCTTTTAAAATAACAGGACTTAAAAGTGTCTCTACTTGGGCCGGGGAGATGGCTCAGTAGAATAAGTGCTTCCCTAGCAAGCGCAAGGGTCTGAGTTCAATCCCTGCTTCCACCAAAAAAAATAAATAAATAAATAAAATAAAAAGTGTCTCTACTTGTTATCAACCCAGTAACTCTAATTTTGTCTACTTTGGCGTCGGGGGGTCACCTCACTATGTTGGCCAGTTTGGTCTTGAATTTCTAGTCTCAAGCAGTCTTCTTCCTCTTAAGTCTTTCAAGCAGCTGGCACTATAGGTACCTGCCACAGTGCCCACCTCCATCAGCAAATTTTAAAATGATCACTCAAACGTCATATAATCAGGTTAAAAAACAAAACAAAACAACAACAACAAAAAAACCCACAAGCATTTGTCTGTGTAGTTCGAGGGTGGGGAGGAGATGGTGGTGGCGGCTTAACGTTTTACAGGGAGAGAATCACACCTCACATCTCTACCAGGGAGCACCCTAACAATTTCAGAAATGTATAAATGCCCCTAGATCAGGGCCCCACTGCCTGCAACTGCCCAAAGAATGCTATCAAGCCAGGATGCAGAGACAAGTCTAGCAAAAGTGACTGTGACATTGCTAAAGACAACTGGATTATCTTTAATATTACATAAAAGTGGGATAAAAGACATGAAAATATTATACACTGTACCTTGCCAATGTTTCATACATCGTACGTGCGACTTCCTTATATGCATGAAAATCGTATGGAACAGCTTGAAGATTAGGACACAGCTGTTTAGCATGTCCAAAAAACATTCCATTCTTAATACCAACTTGTCTAGAGAGAAAAGAAGACACAATGGATGTTATACTAGGAAGTCTTAAATTACACTGAAAACCAAGTATCAAATATGTTGATATTTCCCCATGCCACTAATACACAGTTCCCTTTCTCATCAGGGGTTAACAATAAGCATTAAGAAAACTTTCAGGTTTGTTTCCCCCCAAATAAAAATCACAGTTGCCTGACTTGCACAACTGACATCTCTCATCTGTATCTGGAGACTTTTCCTGACACTTGACCTCTGGCCCCTTTGCAGAGATGCCAGCATGCCATATGCTGGTGATACCACAACCACCACAGAGCAGGAGTGAGCTGGCAAAAAGGTCTTCTCCCCTAATACACGGCTCGGCTTGGCTAGGGTTCATCCCCCAAAGACAAAGAATATAGACGCAAGAGCTACACAAAACAGTGTTATGTGACAAGCAGACAAAATGTACTCATTCTATTACCACCCAATTCCCAAATGACCAATTCCATGCTCCTGAAGTGGCTCCACAGTGGTTGAGATGCCAACAGCATTGTATATGGTAGGACATCACTCTGGGCAGGAGCCAGGGTTCCAGAACTTTGAGGGACCTAATTGAAAATGGTAAATTTTAAATCTACTGTGTGTCTCAATGCCCCACATTACCTTTGATATTTGGAGCATTCAGCACAAAACTATAATTATGAAATTATACATAATTAGTAGTAAAATTCCATTTTATCACTCTGTAAAGAATCAAGAAAACATATTACAGTAAAAACACAAGCAAAATAATAAAGCAATGTTTCACCAGATTATAGGATATTACATAATTTGATCAAGGTTATTCTATACATTCATTCAATAAACATGCACTAACTGCTTAAGACAGAAGGGTCACTGACTGTAGAAACATAGCTACGAAATCCTTACATGTCTCTGAACATTCCCCCAATATTCAGACCACCAGTAACAGCCAAGAAAAAGCCCTCTAAGCCACTGAGAAGTAAATGCAAAAATCAAATGCATTTTTAGATATACACAAATAATAATCTATCGCACTATTCAGTCTCTAGGGTAGTTATTTAACCTAGTAGTAATCCAGATAGTTAGCTAATAAGGGAAAGAGTTATAGCTAAGGAAGTGAGGACTGACAGAGTATGAGACAATTCTTATATTTATTCAACAAATAGTGTGTCAGGCACTCTGCTAGGTCATTGTGGCTATGAGGGTGACCCCACACCTATCCAGGAAATCAACAGACCTGCTTGTCAATGCAGGGGAGTATGTAAAGGGCAGCACAGGTGTGTATGTAAGAAACACAGGACCTGAAGAACTTACTGGAAATGCTAAGCAAAGAAAACGCCTATCACTGAAAAGGACAAACTTCAAGTAATAATAATGCTCGATTTATAGGTTTAACATACAAAATCTAAACTTACAAATTAAAGGTAATTCACTTTTTAAGGAAAGTGTTACATAATGTTTTTGTACTTACAATAATTTCATTTTCAAAATTTCCATTTATACAAAAATTTTCAGAGGCACAGTACTTGGAAAAATACAGTGCATCTACTTAGGTATTCATGCATTTTCCTGGAAAGAAAAGTTTAAGACCACTAGACACTACAACGAAGTAACAAGGAAAGATAAAGGTTTCCCATAACAAAAGGAAGCAGAACACCTTAAATTTTTACTTGAGAAATTAAGATTTTACAGAAAAGTTTAATGTGGCCCTCCAACAGAACAGTTAACATGTTTCTGCAAGTATGAACCACTGATGGAACATACATGATTGTCTCAGTGGGTGGCTTGTACCACTGGTGGTACAAACAGTTCTAGTCACTTTTATTGGTCTTTTTACTAACAAAATTAATAAAAAAAACCACTCAATGGATAGCCAAGCATGTACCACCCGGTTATTTAAGCTACCCAGCAATGAGATAGATAAATTATAGCCCCATCATGAATGTATTTTAATACACTCCTCCCACCTTAATTCCCACACAGGTATTAGATAAAAATCATCGATGCTGCTCATCTTATGTGCATCCTAAAAGACAGTTTATATCTCCTTCAAGTCCACAAAGCATATTCTTACATGCAATATGCTTTGCTCAAACATGACATTTGGTGATAGATTAGACAATATAAAAATTAACAACTAAATCACTACTATGGTCCACTCAATACACTGAAAGATATTCATGTCCTAATAAATCAAAATCATAAAGGGCCCTTACAAAAGTAAATGAAAATAGAGGTTTAAAAATTGATTTTAGAAATCTGTGATTCTGGAGTAGTTGTGTATCATTACCTATCCATCCACATACACACCTCAAATTTACTATACACGCAGTCTGTTATTTATGGTAAGAACCAAAGACCTACAAACACAAACTCATTTGTAAGACCTACCACCTCACAGTCTCAGTCTATCTTTTGCTGACTTCATTATCAGCGTACATCTATGGAGAATGCACCAATGTACACAACTGGGATAGCTTTCCCCACGCTCCAATCCCTATTCCAATCTCAACATGTTGGATAAAATTACAATACTTTAAAAAATGTATTTGGCACAGGGTCTCACTACAAAGCTCAGACTCATAATGATCCTCCTGCTTCAGCCTCCCCAGCACTGGGATTACAAGAGTGTGCCACCATACCCAGTCTTGCTGGCTGACTTGGCATGCACGGGGCAGGACTGGCACGACACGCAGTACGAGGGATCAAACCCAGGTCCTTAAGCTTGCCTTGGCAGGTAATTAGACTGCTGAGCTATCTCTGTGGCCCATATAATTCTTTTTAAAATCTTTTCACATACAGAAAATATAGCTATAGCTACTGCACAGTCCCAAGGGAAGGCAGCAGTCCCCAGAAGTTATTTTCTAACTACCTGTGTTAGGGATAACTTTCTAGAAAATGGAAAATTATAATTACAGGACAAAAACTCCGTAAGTTGGGTTTGTTTTCAACTTACATAAAATTCATTTTCATCTCTTTAAATATCAACACCTGGCACTATAAATGGCCTTCTGCCTAGTGTTTAGCACTCACACATCTCACCCCAGTTATGCTATGAGACCTTCAGTGTGACTATCGCCATCTGTGGGTCAGAACAAATGCATCACCCAAACACCAAAGGCCTATAGCCTGAAGTCTGGCTCCCAGAGGGCAAAGCCGTCAGGAACTGGGAACATTTCTCCTGGTGGGGCAGGGCCCAGCACTCATCTTGGGGTAACACGGTAGAGGGAGACTCTGCCAAGGCAGCACAGCGAAGGTGGGGCTCTCATTTCACGGAGCAGCAATGCCAAGAATGTGCTGCTCGCATTACTGCTCCCTGTACACACTGAACACAACCCTCCAGCACCAGAAGCACTGCTCCTAACGGAGTGGAGGAAGCTGTCAGCCTCCTGAGTACAGCAAACAGCTCTTTCCACCTGGGCTAACGGAGAGCAGCACCAACCATCCCAACTGGCAGGAATTTCCCTCCGTCACCACTGACTGACTAGGTTTCAGTCCTGTGGCCACATTATTAACTGATATGAGAAAGATGAAACAGTTCTGTTAATGAAAAAGGCAAAGTCCGCATGGGAGTAAAAGTGTGACATACAATTCAACATAACTGCATTTTTTTAAAACTGCTTTCATACTTAAATACCCTTTTAATAATATAGGAAAAAACTTAAACTAATCCATGTTTACAAAAACCACTCATTAATGATGCTAAGCTTAATTTTTTTTTTTTTTTTGCTCAGATTAGACTTGCTTCAATAAATGATATTTTGAATGAAGACTGAAAAATGCAACAGACTTAAAACTACTTCTCTTTGTAATAATCAATACTTTTGGGCCAGCCAAATAGCTCAGCCGATTAAAGCACTTGCTTAGGCAGGCAGACATAGGGGCTGAGAGTTCAATCCCCGGGCCTGCCATGCCGGCCCCGCCCTGGGGCACACTGAGAGGGCAACTGAGACGGCGTGGTGGCGCACGCTGTAATCCCAGCACTTGGGAGGCTGTAAACAGGAGGATCACTATGGGTCCGAATCATGCAGCGAAACCCTGTACACCCTGTCCTAAAATACAAAAAAATTTTTTAACACATACCAACCATGTGTAAGCACCTGCTGTGTAATAAACGTAAAAATGCCTGAGTTCAGTTACTGAGGAAGAAATGCAAAGATTTTGCTTTCCAGTTAATTACTACTTCCTCTATGACTATTCTCATTTTTTAAAAGAATTTTTTTTAAATGAGTAAAATATCTGTTTTTTCCTTTTTCATTAAAGGTGCAAATTTAACCAGTGTTTAAGTTTACTGTAAGATAAAGACTGACACACAAAACTGGGGCGAAACAAACTAACACTTTTAACCCTATTCTAGTTTTAAGTGAAAACATTTAGGCAAGACTGCATGAAATTACTTATAATTTAAAAAAGTTTTAACAAAGAAATCAGGGACTTTTATAAAGAGGTTTACCTTAATCAAAAGAAAAAATTAGAATAGCTAAACATTAAGACCTCTCATTCAAAAAAATCTAATTCTTTAATTTCACGCTTCAAAATACAGTAAAAATGACAATGCCCAATTTCTTTTGGTTTCTACCACAGGACTTATAGGTTCATACGGAACTATTAAAGTTTAATGAATTGAAGAGACTACTCACTAATAACTATAACATTTAACTTTTACATACCTGGCTTCATAACTACAGGAAGCAATTTCAGCCTTTGACAAAACAGAATCAATTCCATTTGTTTGTAAAGAATCTTGATTCTCCCACATCAATGAATCTGGTATATCTGCTTTGAAATAATAAAATTCAATAATTACAATTTAAAATTTTATTTTCCTCCACTTATACCTGAGAAATTCATTTGCCATTATTTCATATACAAATGTTTAAATTCTAAATATAATTTTCTCATTTATTAACTCTTTAACTGTAAAATTATTTATTTTTATTATGTTTATCAGTAGTCAGATGAAAACATACTGTAATAAATTGTTTGATTTTAATAGAAATTTTAAAAATATACACCAAAAAGTAAAACCAAAATATCCTGTAATGCAATCCCCTGAGGTAAACAAGAATAGAAAGCAATCAGGGAGATGAACTCCCTTCTACAGCCTAAAAAGGCTGTACAACTTCTGCAGTGGGAAAAAGTTAGTAGAAGAGGAAAGTGCTCTTGGCTGTTTCCTAAAAGAGTGAATGCACAATATAAAGCTAATTAACACATTCAACGAACATCAAATTCCTACCAGCCACTTGATCAAACAAGGTTACATGCCAGAAAGGTTTCATCCTAAATTTAAGCTTTTTCTTTTGAATGCACTTCAAATAACAACTTCACAATATTACAGTATTTCCCTTTTCATGTTTAATTAAAAAACATCAAGTGCAATCCTAGTGGCAACTGCAAACTCAACCCTCCCTAAATAATACAGCTTATCAGTATTTAAGAAACAAACCAAATGTACAACTTTGGGTTGTACACGGTCTAGAGACCCTATTGGCAGTGTGCCACTTCCTGTACCATTTTTATTTTTAACTTCACTAATAATTGATAAATAGATTAAAATAAAACTTTAGTCACATGTCTCAGGATAATATCGCTAAGTTACAAGAAGGGGATGAGATCAGCATTCTAAAAATGATTTCAGCTGTATTTCTACAACACTAACAAAAATACTATTAGTAAAGCAAACACAAAACCAAAATATATCACTTCAACAAATTCAAGACAAACATCTAAGACTATACTGTCAAAATACAAAGCTAACAAAAGCAGCATTTCTCTTCTGCTTATTTAAGACTTAATGATCCATGTAAAATCAGCCAAGTGAATGCACCACTAAGAAAAGATGGCAAAGTATCTGGCTTCATGGGCTAAAATAACTGTTCCTCATTTAACCAGTAATCATTAGCATCTTTTACCTTACTATGCAATCCACAAAGGCATTTCCAGATTACAGCACTCAATCTATGCAACATAAAAGCAAATCAAAGGCAGGACTGCCATCAGAGAGTAAAATCCTACTTGCATCAAAAAAGGTAATGTGAGCCATGGTTTCTGATAGTTCGAGTAACATATGCTATACTGTTACAAATTCAGACAGAATACAGAGCAGAGCATCCAGTGTTTCTATCAGAGTTTATTATTCTAATCTTGTAAGAACCTCAGAATTGTCAGTAACAGTCCAACAGAGGGTGCCACTACACCAAAATAAAGAAGTGTAGAAGCCTGAAAAGCCATAATGAGTTATACCTTAAAAGTCAGGGTTTGTGTGACTTTTATATTGGAAAGGCTAGTCAACCTGAGTCCATGCCTGTACATTACAGAAAGCACATGCTCAAGGTGAGAACAGTGGTCCTTGTGCACCCAAAGCCCTGGTCTGAGAGACAACACCACTGTGTTCCTCTTCACTGGGCTGGCTGACCTGTTCCACAGTGCAGCAGAGTACGTGGGTCCCTCCACCAGCGGAGTGAGTTGCTTCCTGTGAGATTCAAGGAAATGCAGGGACACACTGTCCTCACTGGAGGGTAAAGTAGAGAACTGCTCATCAAAACTTGACAAACTAGACGGGCACATGGAGAATGTGGAGGAACGCTTGGAGAAATCAGAGGCCGGGACCCAAGTCTGTGAAAAAGAAATCGCTGAGAATAAATCTATGACTAATACGATTTTAAAACTGCTGTTCTTTAGAATGAAAACTGAAGTTGTTGAAGAGACAGGAAATATCTGCATCCTGGGAATCCAGGACAGGGGTCAAAAGCCCCAGCCATGCTATCCAGAACATAAATGCTTCCAAATATAAGCCCATCAATGAGAAGTGTCACTGCAGGGCACTGAGGATGCAGCTGCCAAAGGGAGCCACAGATGGATGAGAATACCCTGGTTATGAGCATTTCTATGTTAATAAGAAAGCCAAGTTTCTAAAAAAGATCCAAGACAATTGTTTGTCCTAATACTGTGCAGAAACATACAAGACAAAGCATTAGAGCTGATACTATTTTTAAGCTAGTGTGAAAAAGCTGAAGATTCTAATTCCTAAACCAATTCATAATATTTTTAGTTTTCATGTCATGTCTAATAACAGAACCTGAGAAAGATTGGGAAATAACAAGGAAAGAGAAACAAAGGCAATGGAAAAATAAGTTTTGACTACAAGCTTAGTTGCAAGCAAACTTTATAATAATGAACAATCTATTCCTTTTCTATGCAGTAAATATTTTTGGATGGGCCAAAAGGCTTAGGATATAAAAGTGAATGATATCATTAAAACAAGAATTTAAAATCAAAGTAACATCATTGTCTTCTCCAGTAGAGGAAAATCTACTTTTGAGTATTCAATGGTAAGTGAAATTTCAGTACTTCTCCTAGTATGTTCCTTCTGGTGTATCACTTAGATGCAGAGGTGAAGGGGATGTGAATTAAAAAAAGGTCATTAACATTATGAAACTCCAAATTCAGTGGATACACAGATGAAGACAAGCAACCAACTACAATACTGTTAGTGAACCATTTATGGTTAGACAACAGTGAAAGAAAGACCAAAGAGTACTAGGTTCCTGACAGTTGAAAGAAATACACACCTGAAGGAAAAATCTAGATGTAGACTGCTGAAATAAGGATGTGTGTAGCAAACTCTGACACTACCCAGGAGACTGAATGCTGAATAACTGGGAGATGCTACCAAAGATACACACTCAGGACAGTTTTCTTGAATACTCAGTATTTACTGAGAACCCAGTATGTGGCAAGTATCATGTGCTCCCTAAAGCTACTGACTTATTTACTAGATTCCAACATTTCATCTTTTTAACAATACTGCACACACACACACACACACACACACACACAAGAAAAAACAAACTACAAAACCATACTGACATTGAAGACACTAACCATACCAAAATACAACTAAATCTCACAAACTTCAACAGCTACCATAAGATCTACTCATGATACAATTTCTAGAATCTTAAAAAAAAACCTGAAAAGACGTCAAACACCAAAGTCCTACAAAACTTGGAAAATACATGTACATATAAAATGTAAGTGTGCAGCTGGTTTTCTTTCTTATTTACACCATATGTACAGATGATTATATAATCTGTAATTCCAATAAAGGTCCTCAGAGATGCCCACCGTCTTAATAGAGATTTTATCCAAAACAAGTCCAAGGTTTTATTACTGACAATATAGAAAACTGAAATAAATGGGATAAAGGCAACCCACACACTTTCCATTCCATGGTATATTTAGTTTCTTTTTCTCTGCAGGAGCAATTTAAAAAACAATGGGGGAGGGCCATGAAAGACATCTACGAGGAAGGGGAAGTGTCAAAGGCAAACATTTCCCGGGAATTTACTCAGGTGAGAAAAAAAAAAAAAATACATATAAAAAACTGTGGTAAGTATGTTTAGTATAAGTTATGATTTTTGTCTATCAATATCTGAAGTCTAGGGGTTGAGATAGTTCAGTGGTCTAAGAGCCTGCCTGGCAAGTGCAAGGACCTGGGTCCGATCTCCAGTACTGCATGCTGTGCCAGCCTCGGAAGCCCAGGCACATCGTGCCAGCCCTGAAGCCAGGTGTGGTGGTGCATGCCTACAATCCCAGGGCTGGGGAGGCTGAGACAGGAGGATCACAAGACTGAGCTGTATAGCAAAACCCTCTATCTAAAATAAAATAAAATATATAAAGCTAAGCAAGTATTTTTCATCTGAAACAGGTAAATAGAAGGCATGATGAATTAGTGATATTTATATTCTTATCCCAATAAATTAAGGTTCTGTTACTATTCCACTTCTCCACACAAATCTTAACAGGAATTTATAGTGCCCTTACTCTGATACAGAACATATAATTAGTCCCTAAATTTCAAGTCTAGATAAAAGGCTTCTACAAAACAGATGTCCACGATTATCATCCCCACTCAAAATTTATAAAAAGCAAATTAATCACTTTTTGAAACATTTTCATCCTCTTCTCCAGTAAACTATCATTATCCAAACTGATAAAATACAACTACAAACCAGTCATTTGTACTATATTCGAATATAAAGATATCACTGTCGTCCTTAAAACTCTAATGTAATAGCAAATGACTGCAACTCCATTCTCACTGCTAAAGCAATGAACAGCAACAGCAAAATCCAGAAGTCACCAGTCCACTGGAGTCTGCTGACTGCAAAGGGCTCATCTGTACCTGCTTTGCCTTTGCGGGCTTTGTTCTGGTAATACTGCCACTCCAGCCGGGGGTTAGCACCAGGACGCAAGGGTGCCCTTCCTGTGCCTCTGTTACTGGTCACAGCCACGGGTTTTCCTGTGAGGAAAAAACTGAATGATATCTGCATCTAAGTACGCAGAAATGTTTAATAACATAAAGAGAACCTTTTCCAGGGACCGTAATATGTGACTCTTTTCCCCTTTAAGGTGCTAATTCTTACAAAAGTGAATACCTAAAAAGATTATCGATCACCATGCAAGTGTGATGTTTCTCAACTCCCCTGCCCCCCTCAAAGGAAATTACTGGTGACAATTCTGACTTTCCCATTAGCTTTCTACTGGTTAGTTGATTTCTTACAGTAGAAACCAGGCAACTCAGGTTCTAGATTTGGACTGGAGAGGCTGGGGGGAGAGAAACAGAAACTAAATATATGTGTGTGCATATACATAAATGTATACACACACTTTCTGTATTTACAGTACCCAAAAATCAGGTTCAACATTTATATTATCTTTCAATTTTACAGCAAGAAACATAAATCAAGTATATATGTATAACAATCTCAAATCTGGGACTGGGGAGACAGCTTGGTGGTTAAAGCACCTGTCTGGTAAGCACAAGGACTCAGGTTTGAACCTTGGTACAACGTATCATGCCAGCCACTGAAACTGGGCATGGGGGCTCACGCCTGTAATCCCAGCACTGGGGAGGCGGAGACAGGAGCATCTCAGGTGGGTAGCGAGACCCTATACCAAATAAATAAAGATTAAAAAAAAAACAAAAACCCTCAATCAAAGCTATCACATAACTAAACATGAATATAGAGTTCCACAACTTTCGTATTAGTAAATTATACTTATGTATAATTTCCTTTGGTGTGGGTGTATTTAGTTAGAAGTTAACCACACTGTTGTCCAGCAATGGTGTGGATGACTCACATACATTTAATGAATACATCTAAGAGGACCACACACACATACACAAAATCATCAATACCACCAAAACAAAACCGGCTGTATACTGTTGCTCAATGGCAGGGCACATGCTTTGCGTGCGCAAGGCCTTGGGTTCCATCCCAAGAGTCAAAAACAAAATAAAACAAAAACTGCCCACATTTAAAACTTACTAAGTTACACGCAGGGTAAATTTAATTCTTTAATATTCTAAGTATTTCTTCCAGAGCTGGAACAGCAATTACCCATAACAAAATCAAAGCCCTGATACTTACTCAACCGTTTCTGTACTGTAACTAGTGATTCTTTTCATAAGGGAAGTACTGACTCTTAGAAGATAATGTAATATAGCTCTCTCTTCCAGAGATAATGACTAAGAAACCCAGAATAAAAGTAAAGACTAGTTCACAAATACTTGACTGTTTCACTAATATATAGATTATCCAGATGATATCACATATTTTAGCCACAGGCAATAAAAATAATTATTCTACAACCAAAAGATGGATGTTCACCTGCACCAGAATGGCTACTCAAGTTATCTGCTCATGAGAAAGCACATAGACTCAAGTCTCAAAGACACGGGTTACCACAAATCTCTAGTAACAAATACAGAAAACGCCCAACACAAGGCTCTTGCCTGTACTATTTCAATGACATATCCCTCAACTGAAAGTACCTATCTTCCTTGAAGACTTCATCTCTGCAAGAAAAGTGTTCTAATTTCTACACAACTTTCTTGCTATTGGAATCAGAATAATTGGAAGAGGTAACTGATTTTGCCAAGGAAAAAACCAGAATATTTTTCAAAAACCATTTTGTTAGAATATATGCTCATAATACTACATTGATTTTCTTAAAAATAAACAAGAATACAGACCTTTGAGATCTGGTCTATTTCGTATACCCACTGACACAAAGAAGCAATCCATATCAACATGCATTATACAGCTCTGATGTCTGGGTGAACTCAATACTGATTTATTTCCTAGAAGGAAAAAGAGAACATTCAAACCCCAAACGTCTCATATTAAAAAATCAGGTCTAGTTAACTTTAGAAATGTAAAAGATGCTTATGAGGAGAATGAACTCTAAAAAATAATCTATTATTCTTAAAAATAAAGACAATATTAGACTATTTCCACTAGAAGAAATCTAAGAGCAATCTACCAGACTTGTACTAAACTGAAGTCAAATCTCAGGATTTTCGTTGTTGTTGCTCTAAGTTATTTGAAAGAACACATCTAGTATTCGAACAACTTTAACTCAACTGTGATACCAGAGTATCTTTTCCTAATCTGTATTTTAATAGTATGCAATTATAATTTGTTAAAATGCTCATCTTAAAACTACGCCTGCAATTATTACATAAAATGTGTTAACTTTTCATCCATTTGATTACATGGAGCTAAGTAACATCATTCTATGCAGTCTACAGCACTCCTAGATAAAACAACAATTCAAATAGGTGTTATTATCTAGTGCTTACAGACGTCAGGCACCAGGTTTACATGGACTTAAATTCGCATACGGCTGTGAGGGAGGAAGTCGTCTTACTCCCAGTTTGCAGATCATTAACAAGCTCAAGTCACACAGCCAGTCAGTGCCTGAACTGGCATTTAACTACCATGTTGCTGTTCTTAATGAATCCACTTCAAAAACAGTCCATAAGACAAAAATGTGTGTACGGGGGACACAGCTTTCCTTATGCCTCCAGATACCTCTGAAATAGCAGCACGTGTATTGCATTTAAGGAGATGAAAGCAAATGTCCTCTCTTAAGGACAATGGCTTCCAATCTTCCTGAGCTACACAAATTCATTAGGCTTATTTAAACCTTGTAACAGGCTTAAAATGTTACATTATTATTTACAATAATAAAATAGCATTATTAGGATTATTTCCCCTGATCTCGAAGATAAAACAGGTCCTGGAAATAACAACTGCGAGTTTAGCCAGATGTGATGACTTGTAATCCCAGCGCTCTGGGAAGCACAGGCAGGGTGACTGCAAATCTGAACATAGCCTAGACAACTCAGGTTTATCTCATGGTCAAAACCAAATCAAACCAAAACCCCGCAAAAAACAAAAATGGAGTGAAGGAGTGGTTTGACCTCAATGTGAAGGTTCTGGGTTCAATCCCAAATATAGCGGTAGTGGGGAATCCTGAGTTTGTAAAAAGTTCTTAAGAGTATTCTAACATGTTTAAGAATACTAATGTTGAGCATTAGTCTTTAAGTTTCTGAAAACTTAAGATTTACGCTTGAATTCAGAGGCTACTTCATTACTAAACTGTGACTATGACAGCACTTACCCACAAGCTTTGTGCTATTTTTCTTTAGCTCACCTTAGGAGGTAAACATCAATGACTCCTATCACTCTGCTGCGGAGAAGAAACTGAAACTCAGAGAGGGGAATACCTTGCCCATGGTCCTGCAGCAGAAGGGCTGGCAGAGGCAGGATCTGGATTTAGGCTGAGCTACCTACCTCCGCCTCTACCTATCCTTGCTACCCTCTATGTCACCTCAAGAAGGAAAGTAAGTCTTTAACAAGCACAATCCTGCCGTATGAAAATACCATAAAATATAAACAATCAAAATAATGGTTTTAAATACCTGAGTGTAGAATGCATAAACCAAATTATTTACCAAATGCTTACGTACAATATGAAAATTCTCATTTTATTCCCATGTATGTAACTAATTCATAATAGTCTTTTGAAGTTTTCAAAATTAAATGACCTTCAGGTTACAAGGCCAAGACATAATATAAAGACAATCTAACATTTACAGCATTATTCTAAATATTTCATAAATACCAAAAAACATTGTTGACTAAAAGCACGTAGGAGTACATCAAACAGGATAATATTACCAAAAAAAGCCCCCAAAAAACAAAAAACAAAAAAACTCCCATATAAAATGGACCTAACTTTCTAGGACAGAACCATGAGCTTCTCTCTGGGCATCAGTTTCCACAGCTATAAGCTAAAGGACAGTATTAGGTATCTCTTGACTTCTCTTTAACTTATAAAAAACAAAAAACTTCAATTTATCTAAAGTTACTAAAATTTCATACCAAGAACTAATTTATAATGACTGTCATGAAACAACCTACTATTGTTGAGTTTGCTATTGTTGGGTTTTGATATCAAGGAATGTATTAAGAAATAAAACAATTAAAAACTACTTAGAAATGAAAATACTTAATCTCACTAAATGTTATAGTTACAATTTTTTTTCATTATTTAAAAATCAAGATGATTCAGACCTCTAAAAATGAACAGTTACTTACCAAAATCAATTTCATTGTACAGGACAGTTAAGCACCCAGTACAGAAAACACTGTATTTACACAGGTCAAAACTTCAACAACCAGCAAGGTCTACACAAGGAATGAATGCTCAGAATCCCAACTGTAACACTGTTTAAATTACCTGACAATTTTCAGTTTGCTACAATTCAACCTAATTGTTTAAAAAATAAATTTAGTAATAATAAAGTATCCTATAATCTATTATACTTACGTTAACTTACATAGCCTGGCATTCCTACAGACTTTTATATTGAGAACTGAGCTTTGATCAGAATACCAATGACGACAAAATGTGTAACTATTTCTTAAGAAAACAATTTTAGTAAGTATCTACCTGTGTCAGTTACAACAAGGGCAGACCTGCCTGTTTTCATTTTTTTTAACTTTTCCCTTCCTGGAAAGACACCACTACTTTGTCTTTGCAGAGTATTGACAAACTCAGTAAGTTCACACTTCCACGTTGATATGTGATGCAGTCGTGAGTGAGAATAGAAGTCTGAAATAAAACTAGAGTCTGAAGGTTTGAATGGCACTGAAGGTGCTGCCTTACTAAGAGCAGGTAATGAAGAAGTGCTTTTTGTGCTTGAAGGCCCCTGAACAGTGGAGTGGTGAGCACCGTTGATTTTAGCGTTACTGTGCAAAGACGGCGAGAGAGAATTAGTTCTGTGTGGATTCCGCAAAGTCTCTGCGTTTCCAGCGCTTTGCTGCACCTGCTGAAGTGTGCAGTCTCTGAAGTCAGTGTTGCTCTTCTCCATCTTCTCCTCCTGGGCAGAGTCTGGAGAAAGCCTGCTGGCAATACTGTTGCCTACGGGCACCAAGCAATCCTGTGTCTTTAAGGCACCATTAGAGCTAAGAGTGTGTCCATTAAAAATGGCAGTGCTGCCTCTAGAATGCGGAATTCCATTCTGCTTCCTTCCTGGAAGGGTGTGCTCCAGTTCTACAAAACTAAAATCATTATTTGTATCTTCTTCATTCCAACTGTTTATTCCATTGATTTTGACTTCATTTTCTGTCTCAATCTTCTTAATTATATGATTTCTACAGAACGAAAAATTTTAAGTTAATAATGCCCGGCTTTAAAGAAAACAAATTTCCATTCCAACATCTTCTTACTGATAAACATTTTGTCAACTGATGCTAAATAACTGAAAAGTTAAGGCTAGGGGCTGGAGGTCAGTAGTACAGCCCTTATTTAACATGCATGAGTTCCCAACTTTGACCCCAATACTGCTCTCCTCAAATCCTAAAAAGCTCAACTACAAACTCTTGTCTTTTTGTTTCCAAAAAAGGTAATTCTTGTCCAACCCAAAGCAAGGTAACTTTTCAATTACTTTTCCCACAAATTAATTACAAACTAAAGCATAGTGTTAAGCATTTATTTACTATAGAATCAATAAATACGGGGCCAGGGAGATAGCTCAGTAGAGTAAGCGTTTCACTGGTGAGCACAAGGACCTGAGTTCAATCCCCGGTTCCACAAAAAAAGAAAAAAATAAATGAACAAAAATCAATAAGTATCTGCTAAATATAACTTTCATAAAAATGACAAAATAACTTCATATTCAGGTAAGTGTATGGGGGGTAATCTAATAAAATTTATATGAAGACAAACACGGTTGTTCGCCATATCAGCACAGATATGGCATTTCATTTTTAAGGAAAGCATATTAAGATGTCAGAGTGGTCTAACAGCAATCTGGACCAAGTTTCCTAATGATCATCAGGCAGCACTTACGACAAACGTTAGATTAAAATTTACATCCTGGGTCCTGGAGATGTTTGTTTACTAATGTTCTACAATATAGGCAAAATTCATCTGAATTCATAAAAATCATCTAAGTAACAAAGGCAAAAACCTGGATTCATTCTATTCAGAAATGTCCAGAGCAGCTGTGTAGCAAGGTGTGGTAGCACTAAATGCCTATAATCCCAGCAATTCAGGAGGCCGAAGCAGGAGGATTACAAGGTGGAGCCAGGGCCTGGCAATTTTGCAAAAACTCATGTCAAAGTAAAGAGAAATATGTAAGGCTATAAGTCAATGCTTCCTGGGTTCAATTCACACTGGGGAGGAAAAAAAAAATCTACAGTATTAATCCAATTACCATTTAGGCTCCAGATGAGTATGTCCCATACATACAGTACCAGGACACAGGAGAGATCACCACAGTAGTACCAGGTGTGACTCAGGTTTCTTATCCTAACATTAACTTCGTTTATTAGTAACAATGATCTAAACTACCATGGAAAGTCACCCAAGTCAGATGCAAAACACTATAGCCCATTTTTGCATTGGCAGGGTCTCATGGTATGTGATGACCAACTCTAAGAAGGCCCAATACTCAGATGATCAGGCAAGTGAAAGGAAAAAAATGCAAACTAGAAATGATTAAAATAGGAAGGAAAGAAAACCTAATCTGTTCCATCTGAGAAAGCTTGCCCCTCAACATAAAGAGAAAGCAAGGATTTCTTGAAGTACTCAAGAAATACAAATCATCTAAGTAGCGAAGGCATATGAGTACTTCAAAAAAAATTATAAAAATGTACCGAATATATTACCCCTCCCTTTGTTACAGAAAGTAACAAAAGTGGTATTAGTCAGAAAGTCTTACGTGTAATTTTCTTTGTCAACATCAAGATTCTTTACATGAATAAAAGTAACATGCACCAGAGATGCATATGGTGCCAAGAAAATGTATACCTTTTTCCTGTACTAGTTTTGCAGACAAAGGAACATCTGCAAAGTGGCTGTGTTAGGGTTATCACTGGTAGATACACATTTACTAAGCAACAGCATAAATACTTAAACAAGTAAACCCAGTATGTAAATTATTCCTAAAATTGTCAACGAAGAACTGGGAAAAAAAAAAATCTATTTTCTACTTTTTAAAGTGTAATGAAAAAAAGATTTTATATTCTGTGGACAGATTTTATACTACTTGGGATGTTCTTTGACAGTATAAAATGACAAATTTAAGGTAGCATGAAAAAAAATCTGAGTAAACTTAGAAACAAATACATGTTAAAATAACAACTGACAACAACACAATTACAGAAGTCAGTGATACTGGATCCTCCTAGGTTCGTTCATAAGACCCCTGATTTTTCAGAAAAAATATATCAAATTCCCAAAGCAAGCAATTTAATAAGAAGACTAATGATAATGAACCACTACATATGCAAGTTAAAACAACATACTGATTGTGATACCTATTTACCCAGGATTACTGCAATTAAACCTTAAATCAACATATTTTTTAAAAAATCAGCCACGTGTAATAAAAGGGAGACTTATTCCCAATTCTATACCTAAAGGTCACCAGCTAAACTTCCACAGGTATAAAATATTTACACACTTTAAGAATCATTAATTTTTCAAAAATAGGTGGCACACACCTATAATCCCAGCCCTAGGGAAGCTGAGACAGAAGGATCACTACAAGTCTGAACTGAATAGTAAGACCCTGTATCAAAAAAACAAAACAACTGTAAAATTTTAATTGTATCTGTAGGCGTGGCACACAATAAAAGCACAGCCAGCATAGCTAAAGCAGTTCTTGACAAAGCCACATTGCACAGTAAGTAGCTTGTAGGGAAACAGTTACTCTCAAGAGAATTCATGAACAAAACTGCTCATACAAGATGTATTAACGTAACATCAGAATCTGGTATACAAATACTTCAATGTGTTAATTATTTGTTTCTGTCTGTCTTCAGCACAGCAACGGCCAAAACACTAAAGTCATTCTTCCAAACCAGATGAACTTACACCTTGTTGTTGAGTTGTCTCACTGTATTGCTTGGGCCTGGCACAGGATCCTCAGGCTTGCATACAGGATTAAAGTTGAGACTTTTCTGTGCGCTGGACTGCCTGGTGAACAACTGATATGGAATGTAGGATAAGAGTCGTCCAGCTTTGATGCTGAAACAAAACAGCAACATCAACTTAGAATTATACACTTGATGAAAATGAGCTTGAAGAAAAACTAGTGCTCTTAAAAATAGGAATGTATCATCAAGAACAGGCCATCTGTTTTTCTAGCTTACTCCTCCCTCCATTTTTAGTGGTTCTAGTAAGCAGTATAAAGTACTTAAGATTAAGAAAGTCTACTCATGAAACAAAAAATTAGTGGCCAATAGTCTTACCAGAGAGGAAATGAAACCAAAACCAGACAGCACAATGAAGGAAATATCAAGGACCAGCTGAGCTCATCAATATTTAATCTTCACAACTCATCAATATTTATCACTTGTTAACAAAGAACTATGAACACTATACTTTTTCAAATTCCACTCATTAAGTGTTTTCAAGATTTAGGAACTCAATGAAGATCCTCAATTTTCACAATTCATGTAAGATCTACTAAATGTGGATAAACTAAAATTAAAAATATAGGACAGTATTTTTCAAAACTCAACAAGAGTCGCTTTCCCATCTTTCAAGATGGCGTGTGAAAAAACTGAGAAGCCAGACACTAAAAAGAAGAAACCCAAAGCCAAGTAGGCTTCTGCCAGTGGTACTGGTAAAGGGTAAGGTGAAGGCAAAAAAAAGTCTAAGAAGGGGCAGCCCCACTGCAGCTGAAGTCCTGTCCTGGTTAGAGGAATTGGTAGATACTCCCCATCTGCTATGTATTCCAGAAAGGCTTTGTACAAGAGAAAGTGCACAGCTGCTAAATCAAAGGTTGAGAAGAAAAAGGAGAAAGTTCTTGCTACGATCACAAAACCAGTCAGTGGGGACAAGAATGGAGGTACCCGGGTGGTTAAGCTTCGAAAAATGCCTAGATACTACCCTACTGAAGATGTGCCCCGAAAGCTCTTGAGCCACGGCAAGAAAGCCTTCAGTCAGCATGGGAGGAAACTTTGAGCTAGCATCACTCCTGGCACCATCTTGATCATCCTTACTGGGCATCCCAGAGGCAGAGAGTGGTCTTCCTGAAGCAGTGGGCTAGTGGCTTGCTACTTGTGACTGGGCCTCTTAGCTTTAATCGTGTTCCTCTACGAAGAAATTTGTCATTGCCACCTCTACAAAAATTGATATCAGCAAAGTGAAAATCCCCAAACACCTCACAGATGCTTACTTCAAGAAGAAGAAAGTGTGGAAACCCAGACACCAGGAGGGTGAGGTCTTCAACACCGAGAAAGAGAGATACCAGATTTCAGAGTTGGATCAGAAAGTGGTAGATTCACAGATTTTAGCAAAAATCAAAGGTGTTCCTCAGCACCAGGGCTACCTGCGATCTGTTTTTGCTCTGACAAATGGAATTTATCCTAATAAATTAGTGTTCTAAATTTCTTACTAAAAACCCAATTAAATAACTGATACATTAAAAAAAAAACTCAGTAATACATAATTTATAGTAGTTTTACATTAAGTATGTTAGATCTAGGTTCTTACACATGCCCTTATTAGCTGAAATGTTTCATAATCAAAGGGTACTGTGCTTTGTCACATGATTTTCTCCATCTATTAAGATGATCTACCTATCAGAGTGTAAGACCCAAGCCACCTGAAGATATGAACTAAAAAAGGCAGAAGCTATCACAAGATATCCAATTCCAAACATTAACATCAAACACCACTCTTAAATCCAGTAGATCCTAGTATTGCAGTGCTAGGTGGTACTCACTCTCCTTCTGTACATTAAGATATCTTTTTTGAGGGGGGAGATATGGAAATCAAACCCAGGACCTTGTACTTGGTAGACAGGCACTGTGCCACTGAGCTATTTCCTGGCCCTCCTTTTATACTTTAAAACTAAAGCCAACTTACTTTAAACTGATTTTTATTTGTTAATAGTTATACATATTCTACCTTTAGAAGTATAACTTTCACTTCAAATTTTAAAATAACCAAGTACTATGCTTATGCAAATACTCAAATTTTTAAAAAGGTGGCTCCTTTAATATCAGGAACTATTTCAAAAATAAAGTCAATCCTAAAACATGCACTTATGGAGATCATTCCCTACTTAGTTAATAAATCAGTAACAGACTAAAATTACTGTCACAAATTCTAAAATTTATTAAGTTGCACTCTGCATTAAAAACATTTCTAAGAAATAACTAATGACTGGGGAGTTAGCTCAGTAGCAGAAGCACCTGCCTGGCAACCACAAGGTCCCGAGTTCAATCCCTGGTACCATAAAATAAAAAAAGTTCAGGTACATACCTGATATTTGATAATATTTCTTTAAAAAAAAAAAAAAAGAATTGACTTGCTTTTGGGGCCATGGAGATAGCTGAGTAGATTAAATGCTTGCCTGGCAAGCACAAGGGCCTGAGTTCAATCCCCAGTTCCGCCACAAAACAAACGAACAAACAAAAAGAATTGAAGAAATAATTTAATTATCTTATAGAAAACTGATTTTAAAAACTGGGTCAACAAATGGAGAATATAGGAAAATACTGATGCCATTTTCTTAAAATTTAAATACACACACACAAAGTGGTACATTCTATGTCTTTTATGTAATTATATTGACAAGTATCGAATAATTTTACCAAAATAACTCATACTACACCCAAATGTTAAAGCTCTGAAATTATGACAGTAAAGAATATACTAGCCACAAGACATTTCAATTTTTATTTACCCAAGTGAATTTATTATCAGGCTAAATCAATATTACAGCTTATGATTTTAAAAAAAGGGATAAAAACCATCTTTTATCCCTTTAAAAATTGGTCTCAGCTGCCTAACTGTGAACATATGTTATCATAGAGTATTATCTATCTTATACAGCACTTCCACCCCAAGAAAGAAATGCCTAATACATAAGGTAGAATTCCAACGGGCAGCTCTAAGGGTTAAGTACTGAGTAAACCTCATCTAGTATGCAAGTTGCACATTTAAAGTAACACTACACAGGGTTAAAAATATAAAAAATGCTAGTATCATACTCTCTTCCCCTCTTTTTATATACAGGGTGACACAGGTATTACAAATGCTCTTTATGGTCCACAGTGACACTTGAAGGTACAGGAGGACAGCCAACTCCTAGTAAGTCACATGGCCCAGCAGAATTCTCAAGTTTACGTAAATCCAGAGATTATTATAAATTTAGACAGCCTATTTAAATACATAGGTCTCAAGTCAGACAGCCTAATAAAAAGGAATTAAAGCATTATAGTAATGTTCGATGAGAAATTTGTATAATTTGAAACTTGAACCACTATCAATTGTGTATTCATAATTATCCATTTATCCACTTTCAGGTATATAAACATTATCTTATAAACATTATCAGTAAATTTTTAAAAACTTTAAAAAATTTTCTCCAGGGCTGATTTCTAATATTTATTAGTGTTTTTGCTTATCGTAAACACAAAGGAATTATATAGACATTTTTTACTATTCTATATACAAAAAAAGGGTGAAAAACAGAGCCAAATATTAAAACTCAAATTTCAAAACCAAAAGGAGATAAAAAGAAATCTTTCATTTTATAAACATACATGGTTTCTTTCTCTTTTTTAACATGTATTTAGTACAGGGTCTAAAGGGCCTCACTACGTAGCTTGGACTCCTATTTCAGCCTCCCCAGTGCTGGGATTGCAGGTGTGCGCCACCATACCCAGCCATGGGTTATATCCTACTTAGTCTGTAATAGTCGTAATTCTGAAGAAATTCTGTAAATTAAATGTTTTATAGTTTAAGTATCTTAGTCATTCCCTATTAGAAAAATAACATCTAACACCTGTACACTCACTCAAGTATTCATTTTCCTTCTTCAACAGTGGATTTAAGGGGCTGGTGAGATAGCTCGGCGCTCTAAAGGGCCTGCTTAGGCAAGTTTAGGCAGCCGCAGGGGACCGTGGTTTGACCCCTGGCACCACATGTTGTGCCAGCCCCGCCCTTAAGGTGTGCTGAACTGGCTAAAAAATAGTTTTAAAAATAAACAAATAAATAAAGTGGACTTAAGGCATGAAAGGATCAAATTATGTGTCAAGAAAAAAAAAATAGCAAAACAAAACTGACCTGTTCTTTGCCTATTATTTCATTACTAAGCAAAATTCAGCCTTAACATGTTCCTGCAGTTTGAACTATTGGAGTATACGTAAAACATCCAGTGGTGCAGCTGTACTACCGGTAGTACGAACAGATCTAAACACTTTTACTACCCTGAACACCCTGTAGACCCTTCCCTAAAATAAAAAAATAAACACTTTTACCAATCATTTTACAAATCCAATTAATAAAAAGCTACCACGTGTCATACATGTATAACCCAGTGGTTCAAGCTGCCTGGCAGGGAGAAATATAAATTATGGCCCTCTCAAAATGTGCTAAACACAAAAATTGTGCTTCCCTTTCCCCTACTTTCAATGACCTAAACTTCCTGACCACTTACAAAGACAGGCTATTGTGAACTCAGGAGAGCTAGAATGAAAATGTTCAAATGACCTCCTGCTCTTGCTCCTACACTGTCCAGGTTGTTTTTCTTGTTTGTTTGTCTGTTTGAAATTATAGATACTGAGAGTTAAGCTATTTACTCTAACTCCTGAAGGCTAAGAATATACGTTCTAGCAAGATAAGAGTTGCAAAATGGCCTGAAATGTAAGCAGCGGTTCAGAGTGAAGATACAACTTTTTAAAACTCCAAATCTGTATCAGAATTACGTTAATGTTTTATGAAGGTAAACTGAAATGGGACACAAAACTACAGAGGGGAAAAAAAATTTTTTTTGGTGCCAAGAATTTAACTCAGGACCTTGTGCTTGCTAGGCAGGTGCTGTGCCACTGATGTATATCCTCAGCAGAGAAAATTTTAAGAGATAAAGCTAAAACTTTTTGGGTTGAGCATGGTGGCACACACATATAACCTCAGCACTTTCGAGGCTTGGGCAGGAAGACTGCCACAAGTTCAAGGCCAGGCTGGGCTCTATAGTGACAGACTGTTTCAAAACCCCCACAATTTTCAATGAGTTGAAAAAACACTAACATTTATACTGAATGTAACTGGAAATCAGTATTTTAGTCCATAACAAATATGAGATCTTCAGAGTGTTTTAAGTACATGCCAAATGTATGTTAGGGTTTGGGAGTTTATGTTTTTTATGTATTTGTTACAGGGTCTCACTGCCCAGCTTGGACTCATAGTGATCCTGTTTTCAGCCTCCCCAGCACCAGGATTACAGCCGTGTGCCACCATGCCCAAACTCAGTGGCATGACATGGCTGGCATGGCATGTGGTGCCAGAATGAACCCCTATCCCTGCGCTTGCCTAAGCAGGTGCTTAGTCTGCTGCGCTACCTCACCAGCCCTAGGGCTTGGGAATTTAAAAAGAAAGACAAAACTATAAACCAGTCCTACTAGCAGACTTCAGTTGATTGGCATGAGACTGACACAACAAATCACGATTCTGAACCAACAGCCAACCTATGTGTTAGCCTATTACACAGAGGGCCCAAGCTTAAGACTCAATACAAACACCAAAAACACAAAAGTAAAATCAACCGGTAGGACCTGGTTTTAAAGTATGCTCCTAAGCACATCTCAAGCTTGATGGACCAGTAGAGTTTAAGTCTTAGCAGCTTCTCTATTTTACATTTTAAATTTCAACATAAAGTTGCTTCAAGGAAGGACTATAACAATTTGAAAACTAATAACATAAAGTGTAAATTTTAGAAAGCAAGTGGTTTAGCCAAATAACCTCACACCTTTACCTAGTTAGTATAGAGACTTCTCATTAATGGACTCCCCTGACTCTTGGCAGTCAGGACTCTATAATCATGTCTACACTAACTCAGGTGTAACAGCACATACTTTGGCATTAAGGAATTCTAGTAAAAGCAACACTCCACACACTGAGAAGTTGTAGTTTCTTTCAAATTGTGCAAATGAAAACAGAAAAACTAATTACAGACCAGTATGTATTATCATTAAATGTCAAAAATGTTTAAAGTATAATCAAATCTCATCAAAAAATTGCTAAAATTGATAAGACAAAAAGTATGATTGAGCCAAAGGAATTCCATGCTATAATGACATAACAGACACCCAGTATTTTACATTAGTAAAATATATACCCAAACTAATCCACTTCTATATGGACCTATTCATCTATAACAAGCTTAAATGGTGAAGAACAGACCCAAACTGAAGTCAGAAAACCAACATTCATCTACCTTCTTGGGCGAGTCAGATAAACTCACTGGCCCTGGCCTTTAAGTACACACAGTGAGGCCTAAGACAGCCATATAATGCTGATGTCCAAAGTCACTGTTCATTATTTAAAAACAATGATTAAGCATAGCTCTAGTCTAGACTGTCTCCAGATGCATTTTGTACTTATCTCCTTAGCTCAATTCACCAAAAGGAACAGGTATATAGAAAATAGGTGTAACAAAAATCACCATTTTCTAAGCAACTCAAGTCCCTTCTTGAGGGTGGTAAGCACCCTTCTTCTCTTATTTCCGCCAAAGCAAACTATTACCTTCAAATAAAAATTCTAGCCCTTAAAATAGTTAGTGACTAGCTTGACTATGACACACAGATCAACTATGGACTAGTGTCCACTTCTTACACTGGTATGTTGAGAGCTTCTTAAGTCCTTTTAAGGGACACACACCTAAAAGCTATATTAAACAAAAAAATAATGGACAATACAGACAGCAGATGGGACATAAGACCAGAGCACAAGAGATGGAATTGGTGGCATGTTCTAGAGATGAGCTTTCAACTATAATTCTCCCAAGGCTTACTAAACCATTAATCTGTAAAATACACTTGGCTTTCCACGAGTTGTAAAACTGTTCTTGAACTTTGAGAATTTATTTTGTAAAAGTCACTTGTTTATAGAATAAAAGTAACAGCAGCAGCCTCTTATATATTATGGCTTTACAGCATGCCAGGAACTGTGCTAAGCAGTCTGCACAAATAACTTCCATTTTTCATGTAACCACAGCAGGTGGACAGTCCTAAATTACATGCCTGATCAACTCCCTCCCATAAATGCTTTCTGTTGCTTGCTTGAGTCATCTCCCCTACCTCCTGACAGCGAAGGTTGTAAGAACACTAACATGAACTGCTCACTAGAGGCACGTGTTAAAGGCGTGTTTTAGAAGCATAATCCTCAGCTTGGTACTATTGTGGACACTCCTTGAAGGAAACACTGATGCCCTAGCCCCTTCCTATTTCTCCTTCTGCCTCTTATTTCCTATGAGGTGTGCAGCAGTTTCACCATGATGTACCACAGCACCACAGGGCCCCCTACAATAGGAACAAGTATTTGAAAGCTAGGAGCCAAAATAAGCCTTTTTTCTTTTTAGACTGATTATCTCAAGTTAACACACCACTTCTAACAAAATGCCAAATCCTAGGTTTCTTGAACTATCAACGTGGGAGGGTAAAGACTACAGTAAGTAATGTTTAACACATTATTTTCATCCTATTAATCAGGTAACTGCAACATAAAAGTATTTCAATTTTTTAAACTTACTAATTTAATTAAATGTAATCTGAAGCTAAACTTACCTTTCCACAATCCATTCTGGTCGAATTACTTTTTCCCCCTTTAATTCTTTAATTTTGGCAGTAGGAAGATTTGTGGCAATAATGTGTGTTGTTTTGGATCTGGAGTAATACACATGATACTGGCCTCCATGCAACATCATTAGCTTCCTCAGTTCCTCAGCAGAAGGATCTGCAGAACACAAATACATTGAGTTTTATATACAGCAAAGTAGAATACTAGGTCCCCAATAACTTAAGAACATCACTGTTTCATTTTCTCTTGGCTATGCTACTACTCAATAAAGCTGTGAGGTAAATCACAAAGTACAGCAAATCCTTTCCCCTGGCTGGGAAGGTCGATCAACACAAAAATATCTCCGGCTAGGAGACACTACATAATGTAATTAAAGACATCAAGTAATGAATAAAATATGTTAAAAACAAATGTTTGTAAATGTTTCATCATATTTGGAATAGGTCCTTGACACTGGTATCTGAAGTCTTAAAAATTTCACTATAAACTTCATTTACGGTTTACTTTCAAGACTTAAAATTAACTCAGAATGATACAAAAGTACTCAAATTACTCAATACTTACTGTTTAAGGTGACTTATTGTAATTTATTAACACCCTGTTCTTATACAGCTTAATAATTTTAATTTTCATTTAAGAAAATATTTTAAATTAATCAGATAATTTTACCCAGTTCTCCAAAGTGAAACTGCATCAATGTCAAAGAAATTCACCAAAACCAATACCTAGTTTATATAGACTAAGAAATGCCAATCCTTGCAGTTGTCTCAAATTCATGTATTCTTAATACAAAACATCTTAAACATAAGAAGTAAAAATACCACAGATGATATGCCAGGTTTAACTCAGTGAATTTCGCAGCACAGAATTCATTTGACATTATTATAATTCTACATAGTAACATAGTCCAATGGAAGTATAATGTGACTCACAATGTAAGCCACATATACATTATGTCATCATTATTAAATTTGAGGTGTTTACATTTATCATATTAAGTATCCAAGAAAATAGAACACTGGGCTGAATAATACTATCTATTTAAAACATATGTCAATTAAACTAACTACATTTCCGTTGCTTCCTGTGACTAAAAACTAAACTCCTGTAATAGATAACCGAGGAAAAGACTTCAGAAAAATAAATTCAAAATTCATACCAGGAGGTTTTTAGAGGCTAAGGGCCACAAAATCCAAAATATAGTATTAAAGTGATCTACTGTAAGAATAGTATAAATTGAACAGCTGGAAGGCAAAAATTTATATTCAATACCAAATTAAAGAGATCACTGTGCATTAAAAGGAATACCAAATTCAATAAAGAACACAAAAATCTAAACCATTACTTTGTAAGCTCATCAATGACTGTTTTAAGTATAATTCTACTAAACAGTTAAGCAAAAAATGGCTTGGTGTCTCATCTAGCTCAAAAGGTATGTCAGGAATATACTAACAGCACATAGTCATAAAGTGCTCTTCCTTCTACTACTGCTCTCTGAAGTCTAATTATTCTACAAATTTGAAACTGGAAAATCTGGTGAGTTGACTAAACAATGAAGGACCTCATTGGGTAAAACTGAGAATGTCCTTTGAAGTTCAAGTTTAAAAGCTCTTGCAAATTCTTCAGTGTGAAGTAGACCATGAAAACCAATCTAGTTAAAAGGTAAGATCACATAAACTATTATGTCACACTGACCTGGGTTTAATCTTCGCTTTAACAACTTTTAGCTGTGTCTGTGGACAAATTACTCAACTCCTTTAGACTTTCTCCTCTTTCTTCATAAATAAACAGACAAAACTGCAATGATGAAATACATCTGACATATAGGAAACATTCAATGTAACAACTGCTGTTATTATAAACTATGATCACATCAGAAATCCTTTCAAGTAATGCCTATAACTTGAGGCACATGCCCTAGACCCCAAGAAAAAAAAAATGTTGAGATACAGAGCCGGTATATGCTGGCCTTATCTTTCTTTTTTTTTCTTTTTTTTGGCGGAACCGGGGATTGAACTCAGGTCCTTGTCCTTGCCAGGCAAGCGTTTATTCTACTGAGCCATCTCCCCGGGCCCATGGCCTTATCTTTCTATCCAAACCAGAACTGTCAATAATGCACTACAGACAGCAACTAGGGATCATTCTATCACCTTAACAGACTGGCTTGTAAATGCCTAACATGCATAGTATAGTTCATGGTTGCTCTTGATTTTTTATGCTTTTCTAAATAGTATTTCTCTTTGATTCTATTTCCTCAATGATAAAATGCATATGAGTTTAAAAGTACATAAGTGTGTAATAAACGTTTACATTCATTCATTCATTTATTTATTTCCCAGAACCGGAGATTGAATTCAGGCCCTTGCGCTTGCCAGGGAAGAGCTTATTTCACTGAGCCATCTCCCTGGCCCCTAAACATTTTACATTTAACAATTCAGCAAATTTAGAGTTAATTAGAAAATATATGAGAGATAGTCAACACCACACAATTCACATGACATTAAAATTGAATGACACATTGCCTATAGTAGGATCCCATTCCTTCAATCTACCATGCTAGTTAATTCTCTTTACAACATTCTAAGTTACCGTCTCTATTTGTTTATTTATTTATTTTTTTTGGTGGAACCGGGGATTGAACTCAGGCCCTTAGGCTTGCCAGACAAGTGTTTATTCTACTGAGCCATCTCCCCGGCCCCTGTATTTGTTTATTTATTTATTGTCAAACTTCACCCCTAAACATACACAGAAACCTTGTTTTTGACTTATTGTTATGCCTTACCTACAGGTACTCAGAATATAGTTAATAAACTAACAGTCCTCAGCACTGCCTTGAGTTACCACCACAGCAAAAGTGGAGCAGGAGTGTTAACAATACTTCAATTCTCAAAATACGCACAAACTAGAGAGACCTTATAGCAAACTATTAAGAGCAAAGTCACCAAAGCAAGACTAAGTTGGTTCAAATCCTTGATCTTAGCTGGGTATGGGGGAACATGCCTGTAATTTCTGCACTAGGGAGGCTGAGGCAGGACTGCCAGGAGTTTGAGGACAGCCTGGACTACATAAGCAAGTTCAAGACCGGCCAATACTACAAAGTAATACCCTGTTGGGGGGGGGGTGAGATTTAGATCTGTCACTTAGTTTAATAGACCTCACTCATCTAAGTTACTTTGTAGAGCGCCTCAACTCAAATTCATGGTAAACCAAGGATAACAACAGTGCATTAATAATGGGCTATTGTGGGGATTAAATGAACTACGTTATAAATTACTGATGAAATAAAGGCCTTGCATAGAGCAAGAACTATGTATCACCAATCTCCAGTGGTACTAACATTATCATTATCATCTCTTATCTCAAAGCAAGAAGGAGCACCAAAGCTAAGACTGCTCTCTAGCCACAAACCATAAACTATTTTCGTCTTCTCTTCTTCTTTTTTTATGTATTAAGTACAGGGTCTATAGGGTCTCACTACACAGATCAGACTCGTAATGATTCTCCTGTTCTCACACTCCCAAGCACTGGGATTACAGCTGTGCACCACCATGCCCAAACACATGCAGACACAGCCCGCTGGCCCCTGCATCTGCCTAAGCAGGCGCTTTAATCTGCTGAGCTATCTGGCCAGCCCAACCATAAAAGATTTTCAATGCCACAAACTTTTTCTTTTTCCTTTTTTCCCCCCGTCATCTTGAGACAGGGTCTCACTATGCAGCTGGCCATGAGTTCACTATGTAGCCCAGGGTGGTCTCAAACTCCCAACAATCCTCCTGCCTCAATCTCCCAAGTGCTGGGATCATAGGCGTGCGCCTCCACACCTGGCTCACAGCCACAATTTTCTCTTGTGGCTACCCTTACCTCTAAGTATGTTTTTATTCAAGTGATGTACTGGCAAATAAAAACAGGCAACAGAAACAAAAATACCACTAGGTTGAGCAAAATTCTATGTTCTAAATCTCAATGTCATTTCCAGAGTACCAAAATTAAAAGTGTTCTTAAAGGTCTACGGGCCATTTCATTTTCTGCAGTAGCACACACAAGCCTAATCAAGGTAAACGGACTAGACCAATTCAAACATAAGACATTCATCCTTTCATGACTGAGAAGGGTTGACTTGGTCACTAAATGGAGAATTATGTATAGTATATGCATTACAATATTCAGAAGAAAAAAATGGTTGAAGGGAATGCAACTCAATGTATAACCTAAAACTATAGTACTACATGGTACAATCAGCAAAAATTATAGTACAACACGAACAAGATGTAATACACAAAATACCCTGAGGCTCTACAAACAGGATATATGGAACTGTACAAAAAAAGCGCAGGCTGAAGTCCATGGGGGCAGGCCCTAAGTCTCAACAGCTGTTAAACAGGTAGGTCATTAAACAAGAAATGTCTGTAGCTACCAACTAAAATTAACACCCATCCCCATTACCCATATTCCTTGCATGTACTATTTTTAAATAAATTAGGGTATAAAACAAAAACACTCAACAAATAAAATCCTTACTCTATCGTAGATTACCAACGATGAGGCTCCACAAGTGACCTTACCAGACGAAAACACAGTAGTGGATCTAAGAAACAGTTTTTAAGGGACCTGTGCCCAACAGAATTCCTTCTTTGAAATTTTTAATTTTAGAATAAGCAATTATTCACTCAATTGTTTGAGATTTTTAAAATAAGTTCACTTACTTTTAGACATATTAATTTTATGGCATTACTTATGTTTACAGGACAGTGGAACATTTTTCAAATCAATGTACATTTGTTAATATTCTCTGCATGTGGTAAAGACCAGGAATATAAAAAGAAAATTGGCCTGAACACATCTAAATGTCTTCAACACTCCAACCTACATTTATCTTTTCTAGTGCTCAAGACCATCCTACAAAGGAATATTTTCATTTTACAAGAGAAATCAACAACTGGAAAAATTCAGTTAACTTTCCAAGCCACACAGCTGGTAGAAGATCCATAATTAAAGATCAAGTTTGTAATTCTAGAAATCACCCTTTTTAAAGTTATAATCTTTTAATGGGACCCACATCTAATTTTTTAATTTATAGTAGTTCCATATAAAGTAAAAATGAAAAACTACAAAGCTCAATTTTTGTATTTTTTCCTAAATCATCAGAATATGGTTTACATTTATAGCCTATCTCAATGTGGATTAGCCACATTGCAAGTACTCAATGACTATATACCAATAAGTACAAATCTAGAGTAATAATTAGCAAGTGAAGTACTATATAAAAACAGGAAAATTAAATCTTGGTGGAATTCTGGGCAACAGATGTAAGACACAGAAGTCATTAAATACAAGGAATGTAATTATCGTCTTAATGTCCAACGTTTTTATTGTACCTTTTCTAAAAGAACTGCAAAAGCATAGTTTGCTATTTAAGGTGAAAGCATTTTAATTTATAATATAACTTACTGATTTTTTAAAAAACATTAAAATTATAAATTTTTGGAGCGCAAGGTCTTGGGCCTACTGGTAGGTGAGAGCTGTACCATTAAGCTACATCCTCTGGGCCAGGGAGATGGCTCAGTAGAATAATCACTTCCCTGGCAAGCGCAAGGGCCTGAGTTCAATCCCTGGTCCCCCCCCCCCAAAAAAAAAAAAGCTACATCCTCTGTCCTTGATCAACCATAACAGGGTGCAACCCTGGACTGAGAGGCCTGGTTTTCAGGTTAGATGAACACTGAAAACCCATGCCAGCCTAAACAACCTACTCCCTTCACTTAGTCTGTTAAGAGGGACTAGATATTTAAATGACTCTTCCACAAGCTTCCACACAGCCATACACTCTAAAATCAGTATCTCTAGCACCTAAGATGTGAAGAACACTTCAACAGTTTGTTCAAAAAAGCAAAACAGATCTATGTATCACATGTAATTTTCTGGATAAAGGAACTAAAGCAGGAAATGTAAATGAGAAAAAATATGTATGCATGTTTGTATATAGGAGCAATAGCTAAAAAGGCAGGGAAACAGCCATATATTTGACTGCCCAATAAACATTTGTACATATGCCACAAAATTCAAATTTAAAATCAAATACAGAATCAAATACAAAGCCAAAAGACACAGTATACATAGCATATCCATGGTTTAAGTAAGTGTTCTCTTTACTAGGTATGGGGTGGCTCATACCTATAATCCCAGGCTGAGGCAAGAAGAATGAAAATTCAAACCTAGCCTAGACAACCCAGTGACTTAGCAAGACTATCACCAAACACAAAAGAGTTGTGGATGTAGTTCAATGGGAAGGCTGCAGGTTTAACTCCTACAACAACTATTTTTACTAAAGAAAAAGCAAAGGTAAATTTTTGCGTAAAATTTGAAAATACACTTTCCTATAACGAGTGGAAATTTATTGGTATGTCAATTGTAACAATAACAATGTATGGCAATTTTATTACAAACATACATTTGTCTTTCTTATTGTAAAGTGCAGTCTAACCTTGAACTCACTACATGTAGCCCAGTCTGGGCTCAAATTCAAGGGAATTCTCTTGCCTTAGCCTCCTAACTGCTGCAATTACAAGTTTACACTACCATACCTGGAAAACATACACTTCTTTATACTAATAAGTCCCCAACTAACAACTGGGAGAACATTCGTAAGTCCAACAAAGTGAGTCTTATACAACTTTGACACAAATACACAATTCAGCAGCATTAAAATACCAAACCTCCCCTCACTACTGCTTTTCCTCTTACTTCTGGACACCCTGGGCTCTGAGCACTCTATTACTATACTCTATCACACTGTATGGTAAGCACACAAATGGGGCAATATCTGCCAGACATGTAGCTTTGTTTCCATCTATGAATGTTCCTAATGCTAGGTCTGTTTTTACCTGTGAAAGTTCTCAGTTTGAATGTTTCTAAGTCAGGGAGTTACTATATAGTAAAATAAAGTTGTTAGCATTAAGCATTTTACAACTATAGCCAGGCAAAATAGAGAAAAAACATAATTTGGAGACTATACCTATTAGATATTTACATACTTCATCCTACTTAACTCCTACAATTGTTGTTTGTAATATTAGAATTCAACAACAGTCTCAGCATAATCAATTCTAAGAATCATTTCAATGTTCTTAACATACACACATGAACCCAAACACATTCCTTCCTTAGATCATTTGGATAAGTACTTCAGTAGTTAATGCCCGACAAAATCTACATTGGCACAGTGAATTACGTTATCTCTGTACCTTGTATGATGAAAACGTATCTTTTATACCTTAAAATTCCCCTTCCTCTTTTCATCACTTCAGGGCATGCAAAGCAGTTGGTGGTAACAGCACCAATGCATTCACCAACAACCTGGGCACTCAAGTCTTGCGGATGAGCTTAGTTATGAATCTCCTACCCCTCTAACACTTTATTCTCCACTGGGAGGTAGCTCAGTGTAATAAGTGCTTGTCTGGCAAGCACAAGGTCCTGAGTTCAATCTCAGAACCATCACTACTGAAACAGAAGGCTTTCTGGTACACTAAAAAAATCAAACTAGAACATTTCTTGAGGACATTTCTGTTGCCACCACTAAATTTTAGGATTAAACTAAAGCCAACCACTAAGTAAGAGGCAATTATAAGCGCAGTAAAAGGCACAGGCTTATCCCACAAAAAGGACCACAATTTAGGCTATATTTACGCCTAAAGCTCTACAAGTGAAATTCTACTGCAGCAAATGTCATTGTGTATACAAATTTCATGTATGCTGACACAGCTTGTGAAGTTTTCTTCATGTGGTTAAAAAATGTTATGAACAAACTTTTACAATCTTAGACGAAACTGTTCCTGGCTGCATCTTTTATTCAGAAAACATTCTTTATATGCACTACTTCATTCTCCATATCCAAAGAACTTGACTATGTGCTGGTTATATTACATTACAGAAACAGGAGGAATAAGCAAGCTACCTACATTAGGTTTTTTGGCGGTGACATGGCAGATAAACAGAAGCAAAAGGAAAAGGGGGGGCTCTATTATCTTGGAGAGGACACAGAGAGAATCCAAGGGGGCTGGAGGACCCTTTGAGCTGAGACAAGGGAGGACTAGGCTTTACGGACTTCTGCCAGGGGTGGAGTTTGAGGGGCAGGGTTAGTGACACCTCAGGACCTGCCTGGGAGCTCCCTTGTGTGTGGGGGTGGGAGTGAAAGGACCAGGGTTGGGGTGGAGAAGGAGGGGGAGGTGGTCTCTGGGAAGGTAAGTTGTTGTTTTAAAGGGCTTTAGCTATGTTAAATGACAACCATAATGATTCAATAATTCACAACAGGGACAGAACCTGAATCAGCCTATAGCTCCTTCGGTCCCATTGTGGACTCACAATTTTACTTGAGCCTCACAATCCAGTAAACAGAAACAAAAACTTAGCAAAGTCACTAATGAGGAAAACCTGTCCCACAACTCTCTACAATAACCCTGCTTCCTCCCTTTCCTCCCTATGGACAGATTCAACAATTCAGTTATCTCAGTCAACAAAAGCCGCAGACACCCAAGCAAACAAAACTGAACAAATGTTTCAAAAGCCTAAAAAACCAAATTTTTGAATACTGACTAGGTGCATATGCCATATCCGATACTGGCAAAATTATGTGAGATAACATAAATTAATACACTAAATTTTCCTCCCATGTAGTCATTAAATTCCTACATCTCTGATTTAAAAGATAAGTCTCACAGGAAACAGAAAAAGGTATGTCATATCCATAGAAAATAATTTCTAAGCCAAACATGACGGTACATGCTTGTAATCCTAACACTTTGGGAGACTGAGGCAGCAGACTATGTAAGATTGCTATTTCTTGGCCAGCATGAACAAACCAGCAAGAACCTGTCTCCAAAGTGGGGTGGGGAGGGACAGAAGTAATTCAATGCAGAAGTCCAAGATTCAAAATTATTATACAGTTATTATTTCTAGGAGGCATCTATTTCCAAAAAATTAGATTTGGCATTATTAAAAAGTATATTACCAAATCAACATATTCCCATATTGAGGAATATTTTCATATTCTTTGCTTCATTTGCAACTTAGTTTTGTACATGTTCTTCCCTTTTCAAACTTTTTCTTTTCACCAACGTCAACAGTGCCAAAGTAATTAAGGCCTATTTTTTTATCCACATATTGAGAAGCATAGAAAATAACTAGAACACCCTTTTTCATACGGACTCTCCCAAATTCCACCCAAAAGAAGAGTGTACTTACTATGTTTAAAGCACTGACTGGCTCATCTAAGAAGCTTGCACACACAAAAGAAAGCCTATACCTAGAGCCTAACATTATAGGCTCATTATACCTCTGTAAGCATAGAATGTGGCTATTTCTTATTAAAAACTAAAAATCTGAGTTAAATTATCATACAATTGGAAATACTTAACATTCTGCTATGCCAATACAAGACCATTTTACTCATTTGCTCACTTAATTACTGGGCACGTACAGTGTGCTTGGTAAATTTCTAGGCACTGGAATTAGGCAATGAACAAAACTAAAATCTATGCTCCATGGCTTATCTTCCATTAGGCAGACAAAAAATACTAAGTCAAATAACAGTATCAATTCTGGTAGAAAAGGCAATGAAGAAAAAAATAAAGCTACATTCAAGAGATTAGAGAGCGACTGTAGGGCAAAGTACATCAATTTTAGATAAAGACAGAGAGGGACTCTCTTTGAGGAGGTAACATTTAGCAGAAATTATATGGTAAAATTCTGAGGAAGCAAAAGGAACAGCCTTGAGATGTTATCTCTGATCTATGTCTGGCAAGGGATCACTACATAAAATAGACTTTCTGACCCCAAAGAACTTATTATGTAAGCAAAACTTGGCAATACAAGCCAAAATTCAGGTTTCAAAGTTAATTAAGTATCTGGTACTGGGGGCTGAGCCCAAGGCATTCACACTGAGCTAGAGCCCCACTCTTTCCTTTTTGTTATTTTGAGACAGAGACTTGACAGGATGGGCTTGAATATGGGATCCCCCTGCCTCGGGCTCGCAGAGTTCTGGGATGACAAGCCAGTGCCACCATGCCCAGCAATGCAATGATATTTAAACATGACGGCCTGACTTAGGGAAGGAAATAAAATCTTATTTGACCTCAGTCTTCATGGATGAACCAGTACCAATACTCAGGAGGAGAAAAGGAAGAAACTTTCCATCAAAGGCAAAGAAGAAACAGAAACAAAGTATAAAGACAAGTCTAGAAAATGAGGAGCAAACTTACTCATCAAAATGAGAAAATTTGAGGCAAAAATGCAGGACTAGGATGCTTTTATCCATTTTCATTTAGAAAATGCCTATTTATTTAGGACCAACTAAAACATCCAAGTTGTTCAAGAAAAATTTATTCCAACTCCCACAGGCAGGTGTTTCCTCTTTAACCCATTTTCCTCAATCTCTCACAAAATCGACATGCCCTATCAATCACTACCTTGTTTCAAACATAGTTCCTAACACACAAGTACTGTCTAAAATGTTCTATTCAATCAACTATAGTAGAATAAAATGGGAAAAGGGTTCACAGACAACATACAAAGATGTCAATTGTCCCAAAATTGATCAATAGGTTTAATGTACCTACTACTATCAAAATGCCAACAAGATACGGTATTAGATACCCAAATAATCTCCACAAACATACAAAGATAATTCAAGGGGGAAGGGATAGCCATTTCAACAAAGGGTCCTAAAGCAAGTGGGCATTAATAGGCCAAGAAAATCCCCAAACCAAGTCAAAACAAATCTCAAAAAAGGCCATAAAAATAAAATATAAAACTAAACTTTTTGGAAAAATAACATGGGGAAAAATTGGCGAGAATCCAGCAATAAGCAAAAAAAAAAAAAAAAAATTCAGATTAAAGCACAATCCATAAAATGAAAATGAACAAATTATACCTTGTTCAAGCTAAATTTTTGTTTGGCAAAAGACCACATCAAGGGGCCGGGGAGAGAGCTCAGTAGAGTAAGTGCTTGCCTGGCAAGTGCAGGGTCCTGAGTTCACTCCCCGGTACCACAAA